>NC_091465.1:82181601-82543268 GCF_027789765.1 Dendropsophus ebraccatus | reverse complement strand
ATGGGCCCCAACCTTAAAGGGTTAATAAAGAGGCTGTTATGGCTAATTTTTCCAACGTTAAAAGAGGTGTCCTCAGTTTCATGGGTTAAAGGGGGGAGGGGGTGTGTTGGAGTAAGGGTGAAGTGGGGGGGGAGTGTTCGATAGGGGATAGACGAAGGGACTCAACAATACCTTAAAGGGGTTGTCCAGCAAAAAAAAAAAATTATTTCAAATCAACTGGTATCAGAAAGTTAAATAGATTTGTAATTTACTTCTATTTAAAAATATCAGGTCTTCCCATACTTATAAGCTACTGTATATCCTGCAGGAAGTGTTGTTTGTTTACATTCAGAAACAGTGCTCTCTACTGACATCTCTGGCGGAGTCAGGAACTGTCCTGACCAGGAGAGGTTTTCTATGGGGACTTGCTGCTGCTCTGGACAGTTCCTTACTCCGCCAGAGATGTCAGTAGAGAGCACTGTTTCTGAATGTAAACAAACAACACTTCCTGCAGGATATACAGTAGCTTATAAGTATGGGAAGACTTGAGATTTTTAAATAGAAGTAAATTACAAATCAATTTAACTTTCTGAAACCAGTTGATTTGAAAGAAAAAAAAAAATTCGCTGGACAACCCCTTTAACCTTTAGACGACCCAGGGCGTATAGTTACGCCATGGAAGTCTGTCCCCAGACGACCTAGGGCGTAACTGTACGCCCTGGGTGTTTCTCCCGCTATGAAGCGTGCTCCGGAGCGGAGCGCGCTTCATAGCAGGTGGGGGCCGGCCGCAATCAGCAGCCGGGACCTCACCGGCAATGACACGCTGCAGCGATCGCGCTGCCGCGTGTCATTAACTCCTTAAACGCCGCGATCGCGGCGCGACCGCGGCGTTTAAGTGTAAGTGACGGGGGGAGTCCCCTGTCACTTACCGATCGGGACCCCTGCAGTGTGACTGCAGGGGGTCCCGATCGGTAAAACGGGCCGCCGGAGCTCTCTCACCTGCCTCCGTGCGGTCCGATCGGCGATCTGCTACACTGAGCCTGCACAGGCAGGCTCAATGAGCAGAGCGCCGATAACACTGATCAATGCTATGCCTATGGCATAGCATTCATCAGTGTAAAAATCCAAGTAGTGAATGTAAAAGTCCCCCAAAGGGACTTCAAATGTGTAAAAAAAAAAAAGTTAAAAACACACACACACTACCCCAAAACCCCTCCCCCAATAAAAGTCTAAATCACCCCCCCTTTCCCATTATATAAATAAAACATATAAAAATAAATAAATAGATAAACATATAATATACCGTAGCGTGCGTAATTGTCCGATCTATTAAAATATAACAAGCGTCATTGCGAACGGTAAACGGCGTACACGAAAAGAGGGAAAAAAGTGCGCGGATTACCGATTTTATGTTACATTATATATATAAAAAAATTAATAAAAAGTGATCAAAACGTCCGATCTTCACAAATATGGTATTAATAAAAACTAGAGATCATGGCGGAAAATATTACACCCCATACAGCCCCGTAGGTGAAAAAATAAAACCGTTATAAGCGTCTCAATAGTCCCATTTTATTTATAATTAATTGCCAAAAAAAAGGATTTCATTTAAAAAAAATATATAACATTAGAGAATCTGCGTAAACCTGCATATGGTTGTGTTCGGACTGACCTATAGAGTAATGGTATCATGTCGCTTTTACCATATAGTGCATTACGTAGACACAGGAACCCCCCAAACGTTACCATATTGCATTCTTTTTTGCGATTTCACCAATTTATATCTTCATAAATAATATATTTGGGATTCCATCATACATGTTATGGTAAAATGAATGACGCCATTACAAAGTACAACTATTCCTGTAAAAAACAAGCACTTACATGGCCTGTAGATAAAAAACTGAAAGTGCTGGAGCTCTTAGAAGGGGAGGAGGGAAAAACGGAAACACTAAGATCAAAATTTGCGCGGTCCACTGGGTCATTTTGGGCCTGGTCCTCAAAGGGTTAAGTCAAGGTTCTGTTGTGTGCAGGTGAAATTCCCTTTGTGCTTTGCTCTGAACACGTCAGCGCTAGGTCTTCAACCTGTGTAGGGATGATGCAGTCTCTTCTGTTGGAGCAGGGATGATGCAGTCTCTTCTGCTACTATATATATATGTATATAATCTGGCACAGCTTTGGTTTGGTGGCTCAGGAGTCAGGTGGAAGTTGCAGGCAAGTTAAGGTGGACTCCTTTTAATTCATAGAGGATGGTAAATTGAGGTGAACAGGCTGAGCCTTGGAACGAGGTCAAAATGTTCATCCAGGGGCGAGCACAGTGGTTAAGCACAGGCTCTTTAGTAGGGTCATTGGGGCCCTTAAAGTAGACTGGCTCCGCTAGAATGGGGGCCAGAATGTGCTGCCCCCTTTATAGGAGGGCCGGAGCAGGGCCGCAGGAGTATGTGGAGGCCCGCATGACTGGGGTTTGGAGGAGGCACGCAAGGGACGTAAGGGGGGGGGCGGAGCTTAATTGATAAAAGGGGGTAGTGTTGGGCGGCAAGTCATTCGGCGGGAAGGATCCAGAGCAGTCGGACCTCCTGCGCTTACCTCTCCTGTCATGGCCGACGTAGCAGACCTCCTGGAGCGGCTCAGGGCCGCGGCTGGCAACACGGATGCGGCCTGGCTGCAGGAGCGATTGCGGGAGCTCCTGGATGAGGTTCCGTCCGGGTCCCGGTCCCCTGTCCTTTTCACCTCCACCGCTCTCCCCCCCAGCCCTCTCCCTCACTCACCTCCCCCTCCTTCCTCCTCTCCGCCAACCCCCCCTCCCGCCCCGGCAGCGCGGCGCGGCACCCGCCGCACGCGACCTCCTGCTCGTTTGAGCCCGGAGCAGGAGGCCCTTAGATCCAGGCGGCGCCAGCGGAGCCCCTCCAGGGACCCTCCGGGCCGGGTCCTGCGGCCTACAGCCTCCGGCAGACGGGCCCGGTCCGTGAGGAATCCGCAGAGGCGGCCTGGGTCCACGGCACGGCGCAGGTCTCCTCCCGTTAGGGGGGCGGGGCTTGGGCCTGCTTCTTCTCCGGTCCCCTGCATCACTACGGCGGCGCGCCCCGGCGATGCTCCGGTCGGGCCGCCGGCTTTCCCACATAGATCTCCGCCGGGCAGTGGTCGCCCAGGCGGGCCCCGGTCCCGGGTCTCCAGCATGGTGGTGGATGTGAGCGGGGTGCCAGGCCAGGCAGCCACCCAACAACGGCCACAGTCGGTGGCTCGCGGTCCCCAGGCGGACCTTGCTGCGGCAGCTGGTCGGCCTGACTCTGGCTGCTCATCGTGCCGGGGGTGTGGCGAATCCAGGCAGTCGGCCTCCTCGGGGGTTCCAGGACGGAGTGACCAGCGGTTGGATGCTTCGCAGCCGGCTGGTGGGCCCACAGCACCTACGCAGCCTGGTGAGTGTGTGTCTTTGTCCTATCCGTTTCCACCGATATTAATGTCACAGGGTGTAGAGGTTAGGTCCCCGGTGGGTTCCCCGGCCCCCTCTGCTAGTGGGTTGGGGGTGGGGGTTGGCAGACAGGGGGACAGTATTAGTGAGCTGTTGGGTAGTGTTCGTGAGCTGTTGTCCCGCTGTGGGTCGGGCGCGGGGCAGGGTGGGGGGGTGTCTCCGGTGTCGGCGTGGGTCCGGGAACAGAGGGACATAGGGGCCGGTACGGTGGGAGAGAGTCGGAGCGGGGTGGTCCCTTGCAGCGGTGGGGTGGCAGTGTCGGTGCAGACTGAGCAGGAAAAGGAGGAGCAGGTGCGGTTGGATGATAGAGCTAAGGGGGAGGTTTACGTCTGCTTCGAGGGACCGTTGGGGTCTCACTTGAAGAAGGAGACTCGTGAAAAGATATGGAAGGACGAATATGTGGAAATATTTTCGCTCCTTCCTCTTGAAAAATTTAACTTAGACAAGGGCAAAAAGGAGGATAGCAAGAAGGAAGAGGAGGAGAAGAGGAGGTGGCGGCTGATTCCCCAGATATTTAGTAATTGGCTGCAGGCGTTCGCCATTTTGGCGAGCGTTATAGGGGAGAAGGCGCCGGAACATTGTTCCGCCCTTTTCTGTTATTTGGATGCCATTGGGGAGGCTCATCGTACGTACGGCGGCCAGGCTTGGCTCCGCTACGATGAGCAATTCAGACAGCGGAAGGCAATCAGGCCGAGTATTAGATGGGACCACAAGGATATAGGCCTTTGGCTCCGGGTTATGGCCCCGACACGGTATGGGACCCCCTTTCAGGGTGGGGCCGGCGCGGCCGGCCAGACGGGTGGCTCTGGGTCGTCCTTCCAGCCCGGTCAGCAGGGGGGGCAGAAGTCAGGGGTGTGCTGGCAGTTTAATGAAGGGCAGTGTAAATGGGGTTACAGCTGCCGTTTTAAACATGCCTGTTCCATTTGCAACGGGACCACTCATGGGTCCGCAAAGTGTTTTAAAAGGGGGCGGGGTAGGGGGTCAGGGCCAGGTAATACCCAAGGGGGTGACGCCGGTGAACCTACCCGCGATGCTCCCCCATCTAAATAGATTTCCTGACAGGCAGAAGGCGGAGCTGTTGGTAGCAGGTTTTCGTGATGGTTTTGTTATCCCCCCTCCATCCCATCATGTCCCGTCTTCATTAAAGAACCTTAAGTCGGCGTACCAGTATCCATGGGTGGTTAGTGAGAAGTTGGCAAAGGAGGTGGCCCTTGGGAGAATGGCTGGCCCATATGCTTCTCCTCCTATGGTGGGTTTGATAGTTTCCCCCTTGGGAGTGGTGCCCAAGAGGGAACCTAACAAGTTCCGGCTCATTCACCACCTGTCACACCCTAGGGGATGTTCGGTTAATGACGGTATAGACCCGGACTTGTGCTCCGTGGTCTATACCTCGTTTGATGCGGCATTGAAGTGGGTCAGGGTTTACGGGAGGGGAGCATTGCTGGCAAAGACAGATGTTGAGTCGGCCTTCCGGCTTTTACCGGTGCATCCTGAGAGTGTCCGGCTGCTGGGATGCCATTGGGACGGTGCTTATTTTGTGGATCGATGCCTGCCCATGGGATGTTCCATCTCATGTGCATATTTCGAGGCCTTCAGTACATTTCTGGAGTGGGTGGTGAGGGACGTGGCCGGGGTCGCGTCCCTTATCCACTACCTGGATGATTTCTTATGCATCGGTCCTTCTGGCTCTCCCATCTGCCGGTCATTGTTGGGTACTGTGGAATGGGTAGCCAGTTCTTTTGGTGTCCCTTTAGCACCGGACAAGACGGAGGGCCCCTCAACTGAGCTGTCGTTTTTGGGAATCACGATTGATTCCGCAGCGTTGGAATGCAGGCTGCCGGAGGACAAGCTCCAGGCTTTGCGGCAGGAGATCGGACGGATGTCCGGTCGGAGGAAGGTGCAGTTGAGGGAATTGCAGTCACTCTTAGGGAAGTTGAATTTTGCCTGCAGAATTATCCCTATGGGGAGGGTGTTCTGCCGGAGGATGGCGGCCGCCACGTCCGGTATAACGGCTCCTCATCATTATGTTCGCCTTACTAGGGAGCATAGGGATGATTTGGGGGTGTGGTCTTCTTTTTTAGAGCAGTACAATGGTAGATCCCTGGTGATGTCGGAGGTCATGGATAGTGCTGACTTCGACCTCTTTACTGATGCGGCGGGGAGCGGAGGTTTTGGTGCCTACTGCCAAGGGCAGTGGTGCGCCGCACAATGGCCGCCCGGATGGGTCGGCTCAGCGTTGGGGCGGAACCTGGCCTTCCTAGAACTATTCCCCATTGTGGTCTCAGTGTTTCTCTGGGGGGGGAAGTTTAGGAATAGGAAGGTCAGGTTTCATTGCGATAACATGGCAGTAGTGGCAGCCATTAACAATTTGACTGCATCATCTCCTCCAGTGGTTCGGCTGATTCGGTGTTTGGTGTTGGAATGCTTGAAGTTGAATGCCTGGGTGGTTGCGGTACACGTGCCGGGAGTCCTTAATTCAATTGCCGATTCTCTTTCCCGCTCACAGTTTGTCCGATTTCGGGAGCTGGCGCCGGAGGCGGAGGCCCAGGGGCTGGAGTGTCCGGGACATCTATGGGAGCTGGGCTTCGAGCGGCAGGGCACTTGATTCAGGCTTCCCTGGCCACGGGTACGTGGACGTCCTACACGTCAACATGGGAGGTGTGGGAAGGTTGGTGTGCGGGTTTTGGGGAGGTGAAGTCTGATGAGGATAGGGGGCTGGCTCTGCTGTGTTGGTTGGGGGATATGTCTGTTTCAGGGTGGTCAGTGGCTAGAATGAATAGGGTGTTGGCAGGGTTGGCTTTTGGTTTTAAGCTGCGGGGTTATAAGGATGTGACGAAGGATTTCCTGGTGGTGCAGGCAGCTAAGGGTTTTCGGAGGGGGAGAGTGTCTCGGGATGCGCGGCGGCCGGTTTGTTTTCCGTTGTTGGAGCGGTTGGGGGAGCAGACTGGGCGGGTGTGTAGTTCTGGTTATGAAGGGGTGCTTTTTAAATTGGCTTTCTCGTTGGCCTTTTTCGGGGCATTACGGATTGGTGAACTGGTGGCTCCGAGTGGAAAGCGGTTGGGGGGTCTGTTGAGAGAGGACGTGGTGTTGCATCCGCATGGGGTGGAATTCTGGATCCGTAAAGCTAAAACTGATCAGGGCGGCGCGGGTCGTCGGGTTTGGTTGGGTGAGATATTGGGGTCGGATATGTGTCCGTTGCGGTGCTTGAGGGCGTTCGTGGGGTTGCGTCCGGCTGGGGTGCCCCCGTTGTTATGTCATGCGGATGGGGCATACTTGTCCCGCTACCAGTTCACGGTGGTTTTTAGACGTTGCTTGGGGGAATTGGGGCTGGATGCGTCGCGGTTTGCCCCTCATTCCTTCAGAATAGGGGCGGCAACTGAGGCCGCCGGGTGGGGTCTGGGGGTTGATGTAGTTAAGAGGATTGGGCGTTGGGAATCTGAGCGGTTTAAGTCTTATGTGCGGCCGCACTTAGCTTGAGAGTGGGACTTGTATGGTTTGGAGGGGTCTAAGGGTTTTTTTGTCATGTTTTCTTTCTCTCGTTGCAGTTAGAGCTCCCTGTCTGGTGTGGATCTTTGGCCATTCGTATGTGGCCAGAGGGGCCCGGCGTGCGGATGTGCGTCCGAACGGGAGGCAACTCGGGTTCTCGAGGGATGTTGCGGTACTGCGGTGGCTGGGTTTTGGTGGTATGGTTTGGAGCAGAGTTTTGCCCGAGTTGCAGCGCTTCGTGGGGTTGGATAGAGTTCCCGATGTGTTGGTGCTCCACGTTGGGGGCAACGATTTGGGAGTGCGGCCCATGCGGGAGTTGGTTCGGGATATTAAGAATGACCTCTTTAGGATCTGGACCCAATACCCGGGCCTGATCACAGTCTGGTCCGATATTGTACCTCGGTCAACGTGGCGTACAGCGAGATCGGTGGAGAGGCTTAATAAGGCCAGGATAAAGGTGAACAGGGCGGTGTCTGGTTTTGTTATCCGGAACGGGGAGGTGGCTGTGCGGCATGTTGATCTGGAGTCGAGAGGTGAGGAGTATTGGATACGTGATGGTGTGCATCTCAATGCAGTGGGTATGGATCTATGGGCGTTGGCTTTGCAAGAAGGTGTGGAGAGGGCCCTGTGGGTTTGGGGTAACTCGCATGCTTGAGGGGGTCAAGGCCTGCTCGCTGTGGCGGGGGGGGTCCTTGTAGTTGGAGGTAAATTGGCGGGGGGATGGGGGGATCAGCCTGGGTATGACCCTCCTCCTCATTTCTGAAGTTGAATAAAAGGGTGGTCTGGCGCAATTGGACTCTCAAGTAAGGTGTATCACCGGAGAGTTGGTGGTTGGCATGGGAGCCATATTTGGCTTGGTGTTCCTGAGTCGGGCAGGCGGCTGGGGGCAAAGTAGAGTTAACCGTTGGTTTGTGTGGGCGTCAGACATATGTAGCTACAAGGACCTCCCTCGAGGGTTATGCTAGTATAGCACTCAGTAGTTAGTTAATTATGTTCTTGCATTATTATTGTTTTTCCTATGTTTTGAGTTATGTCAATAAACATTGGCTGCTGTGGCCATTATTAGCCAAACGGTGGTGGTGTCAATTTTTGGTGGAGAGGGGGGCGGAGGGTTGGAGGCTAAAGGGGTATTGAGTTTGGTATTGTGGTGTATGGAGGCCGTACTCTGCAATACCAAAGTCATGCTCTCTGGCTGAGTGCTGTATGGCAGACCGCTGGGGATCTCACAGTAACCGGGAATCCCAGTGACCGAGCATGTCACCTGACTCCTGGGATTGTTTTAGTCCTGTGATTTAAATAAAGCTGTGGCCATCTTAACACCAAAAAGTGTGTATTGTGTCTTTATTCCATAGTTTGTATTTATTGTTGTTGGAGTGGCTTCAAGGGAAAGCGAGGGTCCATCCCATATCCAAAAGTCATGATGCAGTAACTTAAAGCGACTCTGTCCCCACAATCTGACCCCCCCAAACCGCTTGTACCTTTGAGTAGCTGCTTTTAATCCAAGATCTGTCCTGCGGTCGTTCGGCAGGTGATGCAGTTATTGTCATAAAAAAATTACTTTTAAAATTGCAGCTCCGTGCCCTACGGGCGTATCTGTGCCCTAACTTTGCACCACCCCTCCGTCCCTCCTCCCCACCCTCTTTATCATTAGGAATACTCCAGGCAGATTGCATCCTATTCGCCACCTGTGTTACCACAGCACATGGGCTGGATCGTTAGGACACCTGCGCAATGTTCAGACAGAAGTAAATGTTCCAGTGGCATTCCTAATGATGAAGAGGGTGGGAGGAGGGACGGAGGGTTGGTGCAAAGTTAGGGCACAGATACGCCCGTAGGGCACGGAGCTGCAATTTTAAAAGTAATTTTTTATTACAATAACTGCATCACCTGCCAAACAGACCCAGGACAGATCTTGGATTAAAAGCAGCTATCCGAAGGTACAAGTGGTTTGGGGGGTCAGATTGTGGGTACAGAGTCACTTTAATTCTGCTTGTACAGGCTCTGTAGTCCTTAGCATGGAGGGAGAGAGAGACAGAGAGAGAAAGAAAGAGATAGAGAGAGAGAGACACACACACACACAGAATGTCCCTGGGATAGCTGTACCCTGTGCCTGAGAGGTTTCCTGTCTGTGGAAAATCTGGTTACACAGAAGAATTGAGTAGGTTTTAGCAGTTTAGAGTTATTGGCAGGTACTGTATGTGGTCATTATCTGGTTAACAAGAGATCAGACACCGCCCACAGGACCCAGATAACAGCAGACACTACCCACAGGACACACATAACATCAGACACTGCCCACAAGACACAAATAACAGCAGACACTGCCCACAGGACCCAGATAACAGCAGACACTGCCCACAGGACCCAGATAACAGCAGACACTGCCCACAGGACACAGATAACAGCAGACACTGCCCACAGGACACAGATAACAGCAGACACTGCCCACAGGACACAGATAACATCAGACACTGCCCACAGGACACAGATAACAGCAGACACCGCCCACAGGACACAGATAACAGCAGACACTACCCACAGGACACAGATAACATCAGACACTGCCCACAGGACACAGATAACATCACAAACTATTCACAGGACCCAGATAACAGCAGACACTGCCCACAGGAAACAGATAACAGCAGACACTGCCCACAGGAAACAGATAACAGCAGACACTGCCCACAGGACACAGATAACATCAGACACTGCCCACAGGACCCAGATAACATCACAAACTATTCACAGGACCCAGATAACAGCAGACACTGCCCACAGGACACACATAACATCAGACACTGCCCACAGGACACAGATAACAGCAGACACTGCCCACAGGACCCAGATAACAGCAGACACTGCCCACAGGACACAGATAACAGCAGACACTGCCCACAGGACCCAGATAACAGCAGACACTGCCCACAGGACACAGATAACAGCAGACACTGCCCACAGGACCCAGATAACAGCAGACACTGCCCACAGGACACAGATAACAGCAGACCCGCCCACAGGACCCAGATAACAGCAGATACCATCCACTAGAAACAGATAACATCAGACACTGTTCAAAGGACACAAATAACATCAAACACCGTCCACAGGACACAGATAACATCAGACACTGTTCAGAGGAAACAGATAACAGCAGACACTGTCCACAGGACACAGATAACATCAGACACTGTTCACAGGACACAGATAACATCAGACACTGTCCACAGGACACAGATAACATCAGACACTGTTCACAGGACCCAGATAACATCAGACACTGTTCACAGGACCCAGATAACAGCAGACACTGCCCACAGGACACAGATAACATCAGACACTGTTCACAGGACCCAGATAACATCAGACACTGTTCACAGGACCCAGATAACAGCAGACACTGCCCACAGGACACAGATAACAGCAGACACCGCCCACAGGACCCAGATAACATCAGACACTGTTCACAGGACCCAGATAACAGCAGACACTGTCCACAGGACACAGATAACATCAGACACCCTCCACAGGACACAGATAACATCAGACACTGCCCACAGGACACAGATAACAGCAGACACCGCCCACAGTACCCAGATAACAGCAGATACCATCCACTAGACACAGATAACATCAGACACTGTTCACAGGACCCAGATAACATCATACACTGTTCAAAGGACACAAATAACATCAAACACCGTCCACAGGACACAGATAACATCAGACACTGTTCAGAGGAAACAGATAACATCACACACTGTTCACAGGACACATAACATCAGACACTGTTCAGAGGAAACAGATAACATCACACACTGTTCACAGGACACATAACATGAGACACCCTCCACAGGACACAAATAACATCAGACACTGCCCACAGGACACAGATAACATGAGACACCCTCCACAGGACACAGATAGCATCAGCCACTGTCCACAGGACACAGATACCATCAGCCACTGTCCACAGGAAACAAATAACATCAGACACTGTCCACAGGACACAGATAACATCAGACACCTCCACAGGACACAGATAACATCAGACACCTCCACAGGACACAGATTACATCAGACACCGTCCACAGGACACAGATAACATCAGACACTGTCCACAGATAACATCAGACACCGTCCACAGGACACAGATAACATCAGACACTGTCCACAGGACACAGATAACATCAGACACCGTCCACAGGACACAGATAACATCAGACACTGTCCACAGATAACATCAGACACCGTCCACAGGACACAGATAACATCAGACACTGTCCACAGGACACAGATAACATCAGACACTGTCCACAGGACACAGATAACATCAGACACCGTCCACAGGACACAGATAACATCAGACACTGCCCACAGGACACAGATAACATCAGACACTGTCCACAGGACACAAATGACATCCGACACCGTCCACAGGACACAGATAACATCAGACACTGTCCACAGGACACAAATGACATCCGACACCGTCCACAGGACACAGATAACATCAGACACCTCCACAGGACACAGATAACATCAGACACTGCCCACAGGACACAGATAACATCAGACACTGTCTATAGAACACAGATAACATCAGACACTTCCCACAGGACACAGATAACATCAGACACTGTACACAGGACACAGGTAACATCAGACACTGTCCACAGGACACAGAAGAGGATACTGTAGTGGCCAACAGGGCCTATTCCATGGTGATGTGGCTAAATCCTTGGTGTACAGCCACAGCCTCAGACCCAATGAGGTCAGCCACAGCCTGGTAGTACTACTTCCATAGAACCTGATGTGGCGGCACCAGGCCTGCAGCATGGTGACTCTCTGGGCCTCCTCTGGATCCTGAGGTTCTCCCTCGGTGGAGACTGTATCTACTGTATCAGAAAAGTCCCTCTGGATGTTGATACTATACATCAGCCTGGAAGGCGCTGTGGGAAGTTTTAGTGTAGTTCCCGATACAACCCTTGGTGGCAGCAGAGAGGCCATGTCACCCCCTCACTGTTGCCAGTCAATGTAAAACATTGCAGTAGGGATGTAGCAGAGCCGAGCACAGTTACCACAGGGCTGCAGGTCGTAGTATATAATCTTGCAGACATGAAACTGAAAATAGCACATTCAGCTCTGCTACATCTGTAGGTTTTGCTTAGCCTTATTTTGTAGAAATTGTTGCAAAATGAAATAACAGAAGCAAATGTGAGCAGAGCCGTCCCCAACCAATCAGTATACGGGGCTATACACGGAGCCTTGATGTGGTTGCATCTAACAAGTACAACATAAAGCTTCCACAGCCTGAAGTTATGTTATGCTAGTACTATACAGGGCACATGAGGCTTGTTTGTTCAAACTGGTTATAGATTACGGGTCTTTGAGTTTTTCTTCAAGACTCTCACATTACTTCTCTATGTTTCCCAGTATCTACATGTAGAATGGACTGAAAATTCCTCCTGGTATTAAAGTGTCACTGTCACTTTAAAAATGTTTTGACATGTCATAGAGACATCATAGAGACATGGCATAGAGACATCATAGAGACATGTCATAGAAACATCATAGAGACATGTCATAGAGACATCATAGAGACATGTCATAGAGACATCATAGAGACATGGCATAGAGACATCATAGAGACATGTCATAGAAACATCATAGAGACATGTCATAGAGACATCATAGAGACATGGCATAGAGACATCATAGAGACATGTCATAGAGACATCATAGAGACATGTCATAGAAACATCATAGAGACATGGCATAGAGACATCATAGAGACATGTCATAGAAACATCATAGAGACGTCATAGAGACAGCATAGAGACATGGCATAGAGACATCATAGAGACATGTCATAGAAACATCATAGAGACATGTCATAGAGACATGTCATAGAGACATCATAGAGACGTGTCATAGAGACATGTCATAGAGACATCATAGAGACATGTCATAGAAACATCATAGAGACATGTCATAGAGACATCATAGAGACGTGTCATAGAGACATGTCTTAGACGCGTACCAATGGGGAGAACGAGCGGGGAGAGTTAGAATATATATGTCCTACTGTTTTCACTAACGGGAGCAGTATGCACTGCAGCACAGTCCTCTCCGCGCTCGTTCTCCCGATTGGTGCAGGTCTGAACACTCAGACTCGGACCGATCAAAACTTTTGACACGTCTCTATGATTCTCTATAACATGTCAAATGTTTTTTAAAACAACAGTGACACTTTAAGTTTTAACAGAATGCCATCCCATGTTATGTGCTGCTGTGGGGTCCATGTTATGTACTGCTATCGGGCCCCATGTTATGTGCTGCTATCGGCCCCCATGTTATGTACTGCTATCGGGCCCCATGTTATGTGCTGCTATCGGCCCCCATGTTATGTGCTGCTATCGGGCCCCATGTTATGTGCTGCTATCGGCCCCCATGTTATGTACTGCTATCGGGCCCCATGTTATGTGCTGCTATCGGGCCCCTTTCCTTTTCAGCCTTGAACGTTATATTTGACAAACAAGATCTTAATGAAACGTCACAAATATAGTCGAAGAAAAAGAAAGTTACCTTAGACTTCAGCGATGACGGAACTTCAGTCACTTCTTCAGATCTTATGAAAGTAAAATAGAGTAGTCTAGTAGTTTATTGAGTGGGAGAAACTACAGGTCACAGAATGCCCCTCCCCTGTAACCTACACAAGACGCCTGTAGAGGTTCCTGTCACCATGACCCCTGTGGTCTCCGACTCTTTGTAAAATATTCATCTGTATAGACCTTATAGATGGAGTTAAAGGGGTACACCTATCTATGTTTAGTATAAACAAAAAATATTTTCGCAGAACGGCACTGTGTAGGCTCAAGGCTCAAGTTGGGTGCACAGCCTCACGGTCCCAGACCCAGGTCCCGATGTCGATCTAACAAAAATGAAGAAAAAGCGTCACTCCGGACTTAGTGAATAAAAAGTGGTTTGGTTTATTCACCCAACATGCAACGTTTCAATCTTCTCAATGAGATCTTTTTCAAGCAATGGCTTCAAAAATGATCTCATTGAGAAGATTGAAACGTTGCATGTTGGGTAAATAAACCAAATCTATTTTTATTCATTAAGTCCGGAGTGACGCCTTTTCTTCATTTTTATTTTATCTATGTTTAATACATTTCTTTAAAGTGGAACTATCTAACAAATCTAACCCGCTGATATGTCCCTATTGCACAGGAGACGCCAAGAATGGTGGTATGTCTCTTATCTTTCTCCTCGGCGCCATTCTGGTGCAGTTACTAGTTTGCTTCATAGTCCGGTAAGACCATTAGGAGCACTGCCGTCCCCATAGCACCAACCCCGCCCATCTCTAATCATAGTCAATAGAGCGGGTGGTCGGCCAGACAGGGGCAGATTTATGCTATGGGTGCCCCAATACTCCTGATGGTTCCCAATCCCATGTTCTTTCCTAGTACAGCTCTGTACAGAGCAGGGTCTTGCATACCCCCCCCTCCCACTGGAGCGCCCCCCCCCTCCCCCTTCCCCTACAGTGAGTGGGGATTGCTGTAACCACTTGCTCTGCTTCTAGCACAAGGCTTAACCAGGCCCACAGCACCTCTAGTTTAGTGTTCTAATGTTCAGCCCTCCCACTCTAGTGCAGGATGAGCGCTGAATATACAAAGACACAGAAGAGGAAGCAGGACCTGCACACAGAGAGAAAAAGGTGAAGGACCTGATCACATGACCAGAAGGTCCTTAACCTTACAGCGTGGAGAAGAGGGAGAAAGCAGAGATGTGGTGTGTGCCAGTGTAGTCAGTGTCATTCAGTCAGTTTGTGTCAGTCAGTGTCAGAGTGTCAGTCAGTTTATGTCTGTGTGAATAATGTGTGTTTGTGTATCTGTGGTGTACTGACTGTGGGCGAGCAGTAGCAACAGAGGGGGCAGATGTTGGGTAAGTTTGGAAGCACCCCACGGGCAGTAGTCATGGTGAGCCTGGAGGGGGACCAGCTGGCCACCCCTGAGCACTCGCTCGGCAGCACCATGCGAGCAGTTGAGTTGTAGCTGCTGTAGTGTCGTATAGAGATCTGAGCCTGGTACAGCTGCTGTGTGTATGAGCCAATGCACAACTTGAGACACAGTTTTTAATAAACCAAGAATAACTTTACTCACAGCACTATGAAGGTCAAGCAGAGAAATTAACAGCTTTGAATACAAAAATCTTTTGTTCCCAGAGATAACACTCCAGCAGGGAGTAAGGGCCCTATTACACGGGACGATTATCGTGCGAAAAATCATTAAAACGTTCGAACTCAAACGATAATCGTTCTGTGTAATTGCAGGCAACGATCGAAAAATCGTTTGTATGTCGTTGATCGTTGATTTAGATCTGAACCTAAAATTATTGTTTATCGTAATTCCATATTTGTTCGCTCAAGTTCCGCATTTGATCACTAATCGCTCAGTGTAATTGCACATTGTCTATTGTTTTGCCGGGATCAGAAGGAATAAATGATCATAGTAACGATCGCAATAACGATCATCTGCAGACAGTGGCAGGAAATGCATAATCATAGAGATGAGCGAACCGGGTTTTAGGTTCGAGTCGATCCGAACCCGAGCGTTTTGCACTTGATTAGCTGGGGCAGCTGAACTTGGATAAAGCTCTAAGGTTGTCTGGAAAACATGGATACAGCCAATGACTATATCCATGATTTCCACATAGCCTTAGGGCTTTATCCAACTTCAGCAGCCACCGCTAATCAAATGCCGAAAGTTCGGGTTTGGATGGACTCGAGCATGCTCCAGGTTCACTCATCTCTAAAAAGAGACATCAGTTAACGCTTATGCAGTAGAACAGTGACACCTAGTGGTGGGAGTTGTTTAATACAGTTACAATTGGTACCGACCTATACCTGTTTAGAAAACAACAGTGGGCCCCTTTCTGGGACACTCCATATGTTAGTGGTGTTTTAAATGATATAGTGTGTGGATGATGGGTGTGTAGTGGATGGATGAGGGGCTCGCTGAGGCTTTGTCACCCGAGGGCCCCCAAAAACATTGAGCCGGCCCTGGGTGATAGCAGCCACATCTCCCTCTGCAGAGGCTGCCACCCTGTCCAACCCCAGAGCTACATGCATCATGCGGAGAGGCTAAGGTCATGTAGTTGTCCTCATGTAGTTGTCCTTATACCGGTGACCCCCATAGGAGTTTGTTTTGTCTGTATTAAACTGCTATGAGTTTTGCCTGGAAAAAAAAAAAACATATTTTTTTTCTATTATAAGGGCTCGTTCACACAGAACAAAAGCAGCTGAATTTCTGCACTAAATCAGCGCTGAAATTTCAGCCGTTAAAATAGGTGCAGAGCTAATTTCCATTGTGTTGAATGGAAATTCTGCTCTGCAGTTCACACGGTGGAATTTCCACACTGAAATAATCCGCTTTCCGCCAGAAGAATGAACATGTTCATTCTTCCGCTAGCGGAAGCCTATACAAACCAATGGGGCTCTGATTTTCTGTTTCAGCGCGGAATACGCGCGTATTCAGCGCGGAATACAAGCGTAATACAAGCGGAAATTACGCGCTGAATCAGCGCGGAAATGGGGAAAAAAGGGGGGAGGAGGATTCTAGTTTATATTCTGGTATAGTCTAGTTTACTCGCCAAATACTCGCTGAATTTCAGCGTTGAATGCATGCGGATTCAGCGCGGATTCCTCGAGTATTCCGCGCTGAATTTGTCAAGAGCTGATTACGAGCTGAACACTTTCCTAGCGGAATACGCAGGGATTCTGCTTACATTCTGCTTATATTCTGCTCGGAATTCAGTGTCAGTTGATTTCAGGCGGAAATATTTCCTCGCGTAATCCGCCCCTTTTGCTCTGTGTGAACGTAGCCTTATTATTTTTTACATGTATGTACATGTACGCCCCCACCTTATTGCAAACTGCTGGGAGCTGAGCTTGCTTCATAGCAGGTGAGAACCGACTGCCATCAACAATAGAACTGTCCCTGTCCCAATAAAAGTCTAAATCACCCCCCTTCCCATTTTATAACTAAAACACATAAAAATAATAAAATTATTAATTTATTAAAACAAAACAATGTTGTTCCGTACGGTAAACAGCATGAACAAAAAGTGGTAAAAAAAAACTCGCCAGGATTGCTGTTTTTAAAAAATTACATTTAATATATTTAAAATAATAATAATAATAAAAAGTAATTAATACGTCTGATCTAAAAAATATACAATACTAATAAAAACTAGATTTGCATTTCCAGGGAAATATATAGTGCTTGAAAAGAGCACCCCCTTACCAGTGACTTCCTTTTAAGAGAAACTTTAACCCTGGGTGCCGTCGCTTTAAGAACGACCTGGGTCCCTTTAAGAGCGACCTGGGTCCCTTTAGGAGCGACATGGGTCCCGTACCTTTTAAGATGGACATGGGTTTCTTTTATGAGTGACTTGGGTCCTGTCCCTTTAAGAGCGACCTGGGTCCCTTTAAGAGCGACATGGGTCCCGTACCTTTTGGAGCAACTTGGGTCCCATTAAGAGCGACTTGGGGCCCTTTAAGAGCCACTTAGGTACTTAGAATGGTAAAGATCATTGCTCGGTTACCATGACAATCTTACTCATGTAGGGGGGACAAAATCGTTAGGACCTTCCATCTTCTACATCTTCTATTGGCCAATAATGGACATGTGACTGTGTGGAAGTTGTGATACACTGACTCACAAGACCTTAGAGTTCCTATTGGCTGCTATATTTCCGTTATTT
Organism: Dendropsophus ebraccatus; assembly: GCF_027789765.1. NCBI lineage: Eukaryota > Metazoa > Chordata > Amphibia > Anura > Hylidae > Dendropsophus > Dendropsophus ebraccatus. The sequence goes on along the minus strand of NC_091465.1, from coordinate 82,525,561 downwards.
GCATATGTGCTGTGATTGGCTGTCAGCGTTTACAGTGTGACCATTATTTACAATGGGCCATTATTTTCTATGGGAAATTACGGGTCTTTAAACGTAAGTTTCTTAAAAACGCCAAATCCGATAGAAACAAAAAATAGATAGCACACCACACACCGCCGAGGGCTTCGAAACACAGTTTGAACGGAGTCAGTGTGCAAAGCGGTTCGGGCTGTATTAAACGCAGAAAAATGGCTGGAAGAAGAAGAAGAAACGGAAGAAGAAGAAGAAACAGAAGAAGAAGAAGAAGAATTACAATGTAGTAGAGATGAGCGAACCTGGAGCATTCTCGAGTCGATCCGAACCCGAACGTTCGGCATTTGATTAGCGGTGGCTGCTGAAGTTGGATAAAGCTCTAAGGTTGTCTGGAAAACATGGATACAGCCAATGACTATATCCATGTTTTCCACATAGCCTTAGCGCTTTATCCAAGTTCAGCAGCCACCGCTAATCAAATGCCGAACGATTGGGTTCGGATGGACTCCAGCATGCTCCAGGTTTGCTCATCTCTACAATATAGTGCTCTTTCAAGCACTATAACTAGAGATTGTGGTGCAAAAAAATGACACGCCATACAGGCCTGTAGGTGAAAAAATAAAGGCGCTATAAGACACACAATAGGGTCATTGTAATCACACGTATTTGCAAAAAAAAAGAAAAAAAAAAAAAAGATTCGAAACATTGTAAACTTGCATATCGCTTTATTCAGACTGACCTATAGTATAAAGATATCATGCCAGTTTTACTGTAAAGTGCATTACACAAACACAGAAGCCTCTCAAAATATGCAGAATTGATTTTTTTTTGTCTCAAATTCACCCCATAAATGATATTTTGGGGGTTCCAACATTCACTTTATGGTAGATTGAAAGATACCATTACAAAGTACATCTGTTCCTAATAAACACAAGCCCTCACATGGCCCTGAAGCTAGAGAAATAGTTATAGCTCTTAGAAGGTGAGGTGGAAATATGAAAATTCAAAAAATGGAAATTGGCGCTGTTCTTAAGGGGTTAATTATGTCCTGACCTTCATGACAATGACCCACACAGCGGCGCCTCTGACTCTTTTTTTATCTCACTGTCTTCTCTGTATTTCTAGTAGATACACGGAGACCGCGACTTCCAGTCTAACTAAACAAGTCCAAGACGCGGTCACATGATTGTTTAGGAGAAGTCCCAGAATGTGCAGAAAACGCTCCGTTAGTATAGAATGATAAGCACGGGTGAGTAAGCCAGGGACAATCTTCTAGAATACACTGACGTCGAGACACGTGATGGTGTCTCTGTGGTGTTTTGGTTGATCTCCCTGAGGTCAACCAGCGTCCTTTTGCATGCACTTACTAGCATTGCTCCCACTAGCAAGATTCCTACTCCACACTGATGAGGGGCAAATACCCCGAAACAGCTGTCTGTGGATCCATACCTTGCTTGGGTGGTTTCCTTGATTGGAGACATTCCTTGGCTTGGTTGTTTCTTCCCAGAGGAAGGTCTGGCTAGCTCACTGACGTCGAGACATGTGATGGTGTCTCTGCAGTGTTCTTTTGCATAATAAAAAAATGGACTTGTGGGAGAACATGAATAATTTAACTGGTTATCCAGGATTAGAAAAAAACATGGATGCTTTCTTTCAGAAACAGCACCACTCCAGTCCTCAGTTTGTATGTAGTATTACAGCTTAGTTCTATTGAAGTGAATGAAGCTAGACAGCAACACCACACACAACCTGAAGACAGATGTGGCGCTGCTTTTTGAAGATAATCCCTATGATAAACAGACCCTATAAATTCACTGGGTGATCCATCTGTGTGACTGTATTCAGCAATGTGTAGTATCACAGCGCCATCTAGTGGCTGTAAAGGAGAATTACCATCGTCTATATAACGTGTTCTATTGTAGCTTAATGTAGTTATGAGGTCTCTGCCTTCTTCCCCATCATTTGTCATCACTCTGGTAGAATATGTGGTCACAGTAGTCAGCCCCCTGCTAAGGGGTCACATTCCTGGCATTGATGAGGAGGGGGCAGGGCTGGCTAATAGAAAACAGCTGTAATCCCTTTAAGCCCACATCTATATGTACTGTACTCTCTAAAGATGTCTACAAATTCTTGAGCATTCTCTTCAGAATTATAATCAGGATCTGAATCTGAGACCCTGGCCGACCAGTACAGCGAGCGGGAGACCATGACGCTGCCAGGTGCTCTATGTCTATGGGACCTTCATAGACTTGTATTGGGAGTCCATCCAGATCATGTAAAAGCTGGAAGTGAAGTTGTCCTGTCTTGTTCTCTTATACAGCTAGAGAGTGGGAGAGATGGTACAGAACTGCAGCAACATGCCTCCTCCCCCCTTCTCCTCTCCCCCTACTGTGTACAGGACTGACACGTTCCCTTTAAGAAACTTCCATTATTACTTTCCTCCCGGAGAAGAGAAGCATCATGTCGTCCCTCCATGGACTCCTCTTCTTCCTCTCAGCGCTGGCAGCATCAGGTACAGTTAATATATCTATCAAGCCACATATATACACTGGTGCCTTGGATTAGGAGCATAATTCGTTCCGGGACGGCGCTTGTAATCCAAATCCACTCTTATACCAAAGCAAATTTTCCCATAGGAAATCATAGAAATGCAGACAATTGGTTCCACACCCCAAAAATAATGATTTATTATTCTGAATAACATGTAAAACAGATGAAACAAACATTTAGAAACAGCAGAATCTGTGATATTATAAGTTACTGTACAGTAATGGAGAGGATGGGAAACACAAGAGCGGACAGAGACTACAGGGAGCATGAAGATATGAGCAGGGCAGATGTGGGCACATACATGCAGCACTCTCTGTCCGGGGAGAGAGGGGTTACAGCTATGGAGAGATTACCCCCACAGTCCTGTCCCCTGATGTAAGCCCCAGCCTGAAGTGGATCTGCTATGATTTGGAAGGTGAGGGAGACCTCCTGGGTCAGAGTACAGGGCTGTAGACCCCGCTATGCAGACCATGCCCCTCCTCCGCTCCCCCTCCCACCCAGTACAGGGAGCTCTTACACCAAAGCAAGGCTCTTAAACCAAGTCATAATTTTGAAAAACTGAGCTCTTAAATCAAAACGCTCTTAAACCAAGTTACTCTTAAACCAAGGTACAGTACCACTGTAATAGCAAACAACAGTACATATTAACCCCTTAGTAGCTTCCCATGCTTCTGTACTTGTTCTAAAAAGGTGAACTAGATTGACAAGGGGAGCGGACACCACTTTTCCATGTTTCTAAGAGTGAAAATGTGTAAATTGCACATAAAAATGTCTTTTTTTTTTTCATAAAGACAGACAACCTACAAAGTCCTGCCTATAATATCCTACAGTAAAACAATTATCCAAAGATGATAACCGAAGAAATTGCACAATTAGATAAAGGTATACAGAAAATATTTTTTTCAATAAATCAATTCATAAAAACACATAAAATGAGCAATCAAAAATTTCTGGACCGTAAAACGAAACCTTTAAAGTTTTTTGCAAAAAAAACAATAACAAAGTTTTCACCCAGTGCTGTCAAGGAAAACAAATAAAAAAGTCGCCAGTTTTTTGTATCGCGTCAAAAACTAAACATAAATAAATACAAAATAGATAAATTTGGTTTTGCTATGATAGTACTGACCCAGAGAATAAAATGGTGACATACTTTTTAGCTCATGGTAATTAGTGTAGATATTTAAAAAACAAAAAAAAAATCTTTTTTTTTTCTTCTTTTTATTTTTTTATTTTTGCAGTGCTGGATTTGGGGGGTACTGCATCTTGGTTTGACCCCAGTTCCTAATAATGGTTTTTTAATAAGATAATCTCTATCTTGTCAGGCTACTCTGGCTCATCCTCAGACTGTGCATCTTCCCAGACGTGCTCTGGTCCCAGCGTGACTTGTCCTTCTGGTTTCCTTTGTGGATCCTTATACTTGAAGGAAAACAAAGGTGAGTTATGAGACGTCACGTGCCGCAGCTCACACCAGAAAGTGGCCGCGGGACAGGTGTACAGGGTGGCGCGATCCGGGACCCTGCACTGGAACCGGGGAGGTAAGTGACCTCCGTCGTCTATAACCACCCCATCCATAGCTGAAAAATACCCCCGAGCCGGAGTACCCCTTTAAAGAAGAGCTCTGGGCTGGGGGGATTTTTGGTAGAGTGCTGGGGATTAGAAGGATGAAAGAACATGCTCTCACCTCCCCCCTCCAGCACTGGTGCCAGTATCCCGCAGCTCCAGTCTCCTGGAGTCCTGCCTTGGCCGCAGACTGGCTGAGCGGGCCTAACATATCATGTCCCGGGTTTCCACTCCAGAAGCGGCCAGGACCGGGGGAACGGAGCTGTGTTTTACCGGTACCATGGAGCCATGGAAGTGACATCATGTTACTTCTTTCATCCTCCCCCTCCCCAGCACTCGGCCAATACACATGATTGCCAATTCCTTATAATACTGAAGATAGGTGTTGGATTAGTTATACTTGAGTTCAGGGGCGTAGCTAATGACTCCTGGGCCCTGGTGCGAAAGGTCAACTTGGGCCCCCCCCCCCTTCCTCGAGCAAGTGATGCTATTGGTGTATATATATATATATATATATATATATATATATATATATATATATATATATACCAAGACAGATATTACCAATAACACCAGCATATAAGGAAGATAGGAAGAGAAATATTATCACCATACATATTACCGCCATAGTGTTACTGACCAAATCCTGTATACTAAGACCAATAAAACACAGTACTAGATAACAAGTAACAAATAATTCCACCACATACAGACTAACACCACCGCTGCTACTGACTAATACCACCACATACTGACTAACACCGCAACATACTGACTAACACCAACGCTGCTACTAACACCACCACATACTGACTAACACCACCGCTGCTACTATTACCACCACCTACTAACACCACCGCTGCTACTGAATAACATCCACTGTACACGTATCACCGCATCCAGTCATATAGAGGTGGACGCAGCTCCACACAGGCTCTATACACCATATACATTACAGTGCAGTTATATCCGGTGACTTACAGGGGACGTCTTCTCTGATCGGAGTTCTTCCCTTTTCATCTTCTTCTCCATCCGTCCTGGGCCGTTATGAGAACTCCTATGAGCCACGAATCCACAGAATCTGCCAGACAGACATATTAGGCTCCTCACACTGACACCATCCTCATCTCTCTACAAACTGCACATTTTTATTGGCCCCTTTACACCCTCATTTAGTGGGTAGGCTGACTCTATGTGACCCCCTTATAGTTTATGCCCTATATGTAGCCTCCTTATAGATGGTCCCCCTCTATGTATCCCCCCTTATAGTATATGCCTCCTACTATGTAGCCTCCTTATAGATGCCCCCTCTGTGTATACCCCCTTATAGATGGCCACCTCTCCCCCTATGTTGCCCCCCTTATAGATTGCCCCCTCTCCCCCCTTATAGATGCCCCCCTTATAGATGGCCCCTTCTCCCCCTTATATATGCCTCCCTTATAGATGGCCCCTTCTCCCCCTTATATATGCCTCCCTTATAGATGGCCCCTTCCCCCCTTATATATATTGCCCCCTATAGATAGCCCCCTCTCCTATAGATGGCCCCTTCCCCCCCTTATAGATGCCCCCCTCTGCTATAGATGGCCCTTTCCCCCCTTATAGATGGCCCACTCTCCCCCCTCCTTATAGATGATCCCCCTCTTCCCCCCCTTATAGATGGTCCCCTCTCCCCCCCTTATAGATGGTCCCCTTCTTCCCCCCCTTATAGATGGTCCCCTCTCCCCCCCCCCTTATAGATGATCCCCCTCGTCCCCCCCTTATAGATGGTCCCCTCTCCCCCCCCCTTATAGCTGGTCCTCCTTTCCCCTTATAGATGGTCCCCTCTCCCCCCCCCCCTTATAGATGATCCCCCTCTTCCCCCCTTATAGATGGTCCCCTCTCCCCCCTATAGATGGTCCCCTCCCCCCCTTTAGATGGCCCCCTCCCCCCCTTTATAGATGGCCACCTCCCCCCCCTTTATAAATGTCCCCCTCTCCCCCTCCCTCCTATAGATAGCCCCCTATTTCCTTTATGAAAACAAATAAAAAAAAATAAAAAACACACACACAACTCACCTAACAATGCTCTCCCCCGGCGATCCTCTTCTTCTTCAGCCTCCGTCTGCCCCGCATCATGCGCTGCTGCCGGGGGTGTCGCGTCCTATCCCGGCAGCGTGCGCATCATAGAGTTCCCTGTGCTGGGACCTCCAGCACAGGGAGCATCTCTAATGTGCGCTCCCTGTGCCAGAGGTAACTCTATGATGCGCACGCTGCCGGGGATAGGACGCGACACCCCCGGCAGCAGCGCATGATGTGGGGCAGACGGAGGCGGCCTCTTGTGACCGCAAGCAACACAATGTTGCTTGCGGTCACAAGAGTGATTGATGAGGGGGGGCCTCAGGGGCGACCGCTGCGACCCTGGTAGTTACGCCACTGCTTGAGTTGCAAAGTCTCTTATGTAGTTTTAGATAGAAGACTTGTTCAGGAGATAGGGGACTACCAGGGGTAACCTGTCTAGGTAGTGCAGAACTCTGTCAGGGTGACCCTAATACTTGACTGCTGACATGAGAAATCCCTACAGTTTACAGCAGTGCTTTTTAAACGTTTTCTACTGGAGCCTCACCCAACAGACCAAGGCAATGGCTGGGCCTCACCAGACTGACCATGAGGGTGCCTGCGCCTCACTATCTGTGGTGAAAGTCCATTTAAAAGCTGAAAATAATGCTAGGGCTGCCTTTCACCCATCTCCCAAGCTCTAGATCAGGGATGTCAAACTCAGGCCCTCCAGCTGTTGCAAAACTACAAAACAGGCTCTGGACTAGAAGATCTGGTTGTAACTAATCCCTCAAGATTACACAAGGGGATCGGGCAAAGGCTAAGTGGGGTACTTTGGCTTTACTTGCTCTTTGCCAACCATTGGGTCCAGGTCAACTGAAGGACTTCCTAAAAATTATTTGTAGAACATGGTCACCCTAGATGCAGAGAGGTTGCGGACCCCTTAATGGTAGTTGACCCTCTTAAGGTTTAGCAGGCCATAGCTTCTGGCTAGAAGACACTTAAGAACCAAGCTCTGGCTGGACTGGGCACCTGGTCAGGAGGGCCAAGCCCTTAGTACAAAAAAAAAAGCCAAACAAAACCTCTCTCTTTGGATCAGCTGTTGATTTGGTTAGGAACTAAAGGTGTGTTTACACTTAACGATTATCGTGCGAATTTGCGCGATAACGATCGAATTCGAACAATAATCGTACGTGTAAGCGCAGCGAACGATCAAACGACGAACGAGAAATCGTTCATTTTGATCTTTCAACATGTTATCAAATCGTCGTTCGTCGTTCGCAAAAAATTCGCCGATTTAACCAATGTGTCAGATAGGCTTAAGCGATCGCAAAACGATTTTCCGTACGATATATCGTACCGTCTAAACGCTGATCGCTATGAAAATAAAAACGTTACTCCGACATCGTTAAACGTACGATCGGGCCAATTATCGTTTCGTGTAAACGCACCTTTACAGACTAAGATCCAAATCTAACTAACCTTCCTATATAAAAGGACTAATATTGGGCTAATTCTCAACTGGTGAGGGAGAATCTGAGGCAACTTGACGTCACATTGGTCACATCTTTCTAGAATAATCCTAGGATAGGCTAGGAGTGTGGGACCTGCCTGGCAATCAAACCCTTACAAATCTACACATATCACACACAATGCATTAACCTCCATTGAAATACTCAGCAGTGACATCTTGTGGCCAAAAAGTAATTAGACAGCTTTGAAAATAATACTGGTGCAACAGTGCAAGGAAGCATAGGAAAACATCTAGAAAATACCTGACAGAAAGTAAGACCTAGTAGAGACACATGGATTCCGGGACACTACAATGCTATTGGTATCTGTTTTTTTCTACAACATGAAAGTTTCCTTGCAATGGACAGCAAGGCTGCTCAGTCCGTTCAGTGAAGGATCCACAGACATGAAGAATGAGGAACGATTCTGCAGAAAAGATGACTCAGAAGCATGATGCAGGGGGTTAAAGGGGTACTCTGGAGGGAAAGATAAATGTTTTCAGAAAGTTATACACGGACAGAGGTGGCAGCAGAGAGCATTGTGTCAGACTGGAAGGAATACACCACTTTCTACAGAACATACAGCAGATGATAAGTACTGGAAGAATGGAGTTTAAATTTTTTTTTTTTTACAAATCTGTATAACTTTCTGACACCAAATGATTTTTTTTTTTCCTACGCAGTACCCCTTTATAGCTAAACATGGGGGGGGGGGGGGGGGGAAACAATGGCTGCTTCCAGGTTCTATATGACAAGGTGTTGCCTAGGTAAGAGCACCTCACCAATATATCAGACTTATCTTCCTTATCACCATACTGAAGTTTTTCTAATTCTTCCAGGTGAATTTTCCAAAGACATCGTCCTAGAAAGCAAATCTACAAAGAAATGCCACTTCAAGGGAAACATTAACCTTAATGGAACCAAATTCAGGATGGCAGCTACCTGCTGTGACACTGAGGACTGCACGCCTCCTGATCCTGGGTGTAAGTAGATAATTCATCCGAGGGGAGAGAGCACCTGACCGGCGTACAGACAATAGCTATCATTTATTATAATGTATAATAATGCTATATACCTCTAAATAATGAGAATAACGCCCCCTCAGCCATTACCTTACACTCTTTCTAACCCTAGTATACATAACCTGGGCCTTTTAGGTGCTTAATTTTTTGCTATTTTCGGTAAGATTACTGTAGTTAGGATTTTAAAACTCCCGGTATTACTCCAGTATGTAATTGCTTATAAATTCCAGTTGTTTATATAATTTTATATGCAGGGGCGTAGCTAGGATTCATGGGGCCCCATAGCAAAAAACTGTATGGAGCCTCTGCTCCCCTACGCACAACACAAAGCACAGGGGGCCAATGCCTGCTCGCTCTGTCAGTCCACTGTATTTAACTATAAGGGCCCATTTTGAGCCCTTACGGTGAAATACATAGGTGCGGGAGCACTTTCTGTTTAACCCCTTATGTACTGCCGTGTTTAAGTGACCCAAAGTTCACTTACATGCTGCAGCACAAAAAAGGGTTAAAAAGCAGAAGACAAGTAGATCTCTGCTTCACTGCTCGTGCACTGATAACCCCTGAGGTCAAAGCAGTGACGTAGCTACCAGGGTCGCAGCGGTCGCCGAGGCCCCCCCTTTGCCACCGCACTGCCTCATCCCCCATCAATCACTCTTATGACCGCAAGCACTGTTTATATGGTAGGAATTTTGGTAAAACAATGCTTTTTTTTAGGAAACAACATATTCACATAACCTTTTAGATGTTTTATTATGTTTATTGTATACTCATCAGTTTACGTGTCACAAGTTATTCATGGTTGCTGATCTGGCTCTATATAGTCTGGAGGAAAGAAGGGAAAGGGGGGGGCATGATAAAAAAACCTTTATATATGTTACAGGACTAAATAAGGTTCAGGAGGGCAGAAGGAAAAAAAAAAAAAGGAACTGAAGAGCAAGACACAATCTGATGTCTACCTAACGGGTTGGAATAATTTTACCATAGGTCCCGAACTGCTCACCAAGCTTGGTCCCCCAACCCCACCCCCACCCCACTGTAACTATGGCAGCACTAGCTTTAGTCTTCCTCCTCCATAGTGCAGACTGTACAGGACCTATAGTGACATCATAGTCACATGATAAGGTCCTTCAGCATGTTCACTTGTTACTGAATTGTCTCTTGGCTGCAGTTTTGCCCTAATTCGGGTGGTATCACACAGCCGATGGGGGCCCGATAATAACTGTAAACTCGCGCAGATTTGTTAGATCGGTGCTCGTTTACTTGGCCTATTACACGGCCCAATAATCGTTTAACAAGGGCTGCATGGACATCATTACCGATGTCCTTGCAGCCCTTGTTTAAACTGTATACATTACCTATCCATGCTTCAGGGCTCCTCCTGCGCTCTGCTTCTCCCCGGGTCCCGTGCGCTCCAGCTGCTCTGAAGCTGGAGCGCACCAGACGCGGGGAGAAAAAAAGCGCAAGAGGAGCCCTGAAGCATGGATAGGTAATGTATGCACTTTGCACATTGTCAGCCGCCGGCCGCGCACCGCTATTACACGTAGCCATGCGCAATCGGCGCGCAACAATCATAGCTCCAAACCTATCAGCCAATAATTGTTGTTATCGGTTGATCGTTGTGTTTATTACACAGAGCGATAAGCGTCTGGATAGGGCCGATTCGGCTGATTATCGTTCCGTGTAATAGTACCCTAAGTCTGTTTGGGTGATCATGGGCCCCAGGAGGTCAGGGCCCCGGCTACTGCCCAAAATGGACCTCTTATAATCAGCTACTGCCTACCGACTGGAGAGAGAGGAGGCCAGTCATCTCCTATCACCTTCCCCCTCTGAGCTGGCTCTAGTCCGGCCTAAACCGGATTCCTCTTCTATAGGGAAGAGGCCGAGTTCTGGAGGCTTCTCTCACATGCCAGGACATTTTATAATATAATGGATGTACCTCACTCATTACCAGTCCACATGTCCATACCGCAGAAGAAACAACCCCAATGTGAACAGAGCCTTAAAAGATCTTAATAATCCATAGCTTTAGAATATATACACTCTATATAATCCAGTCATTGTACAGTTCTATTGACCTCTGTTTTTCATGGCAGTTTTACCCATCAGCTTTGAGCCCAACGGCCTGGTGTGTCCGTCCTGCACTAGGAAGAGGTCCAGCTGGTGTGAGCCTTCCGGAATAGTACAGTGCACAGGAGACGAGACTAGGTGTGTCCTCATGGTCGAAGATGGCAATGATGACTATAGTAAGTATTCATGTTACTTTAAGTTAAAGGAATACGTTGAAAATAGATTAAAGTGGTTGTTCACAAATTTTTTTTTTTATTTCAAATCAACCTGTGGCAGAAAGTTCTATAGATTTGTAATGTACTATAAAAAAAAAACTCAATACTTCCAGTACTTATCAGCTGCTGTATGTCCTGCAGGAAGTGGTGTATTCTTTCCAGTCTGACACAGTGCTCTCTGCTGCCATCTCTGTCCATGTCAGGAACTGTCCAGAGCAGCAGCAAATCCCCATAGAAAACCTCTCCTGCTCTGGACAGTTCCTGACATGGACAGAGATGGCAGCAGAGGGCACTGTGTCTGACTGGGAAGAATACACCACTTCCTGCGGGACATACAGCAGCTGATAAGTACTGGGAGACTGGAGATTTTTTAATAGAAGTAAATTACAAATCTCTGGCACTTTCTGGCTTCAGTTGACCCTGACCCTTTAAAATTTAGGAAAAAAATTGTCTTTATAGAGCAGGAGTTTCTGCTCAATGATTGCATAGAAATAGCTGCCAGTCACTGATTAGGACCACCCCCTGGACTCTTAACAGCAGAGATAGCAAAGTTTTAGATCCATACAGTTACTCAATCCTTTCCTGTATATCCGTATGTGAAAGTGGCCCAACTTATATTCATCCAACACATATCTACTTTATATTACTATGGGGTTTATTTCCTAGGGCTTTTTTCATCCATTTTTCATCAGGTTTTTTTTTTTTTTTTTGCAAAAAACGAATGCATTTTCAAACACATCTTTTTTTTTTAACCCCTTGAAGACCAGGCCCAAAATGACCCAGTGGAACACACCAATTTTCATTTTTGCGTTTTCGTTTTTCCCTCCTCCCCATCTAAGAGCTCTAGCACTCTCAGTTTTCTATCTACAGGGCCATGTAAGTGCTTGTTTGTTACAGGAATAGTTGTACTGTGTAATGGCGTCATTCATTTTACCATAACATGTATGATGGAATCCCAAATATATTATTTATGAAGATATAAATAGGTGAAATCGTAAAAAAGACTGCAATATGGTAACGTTTGGGGGGTTCCTGTGTCTACGTAATGCCCTATATGGTAACAGCGACATGACACTATTATTCTATAGGTCAGTCCGAACACAACCATATGCAAGTTACACAGCTTCTCTAATGTTATATATTTTTTTAATTAAATAGTTTTTTTGTTTGTTTGTTTTTTTAGCAAATAGTTATTAATAAAATGGGCCTATTGTGACTCCTATAACGTTTTTGTTTTTTCACCTACGGGGCTGTATGGGGCGTCATTTTTTTTCCGCCATGATCTCTAGTTTTCAGTAATACCATATTTGTGTAGATTGGACGTTTTGATCACTTATTATTTTTTTTAATACCTAATGTAACAAAAAATCTGTAATTCTGGCACTTTTCTCCCTCTTTTCGTTTACGCTGTTCACCGTACGGGATGGCGATTGATATATTTTAATGGATCGGACAATTACGCACGCCGCGGTATATTATATGTTTATTTATTTAATTATTTTTATATGTTGTATTTGTATAATGGGAAAGGGGGGTGATTTTAATCTTTATTTGGGAAGGGGCTTTGGGGTATTTAAAAAAACATTTTTACTTTTTTTTTTACGCATTTTAAAGCGTACCCACAATCTGCGCTCCCCACTTGTACCACTTGTGCTTTTAGTCCAAGATCTGTCCTGGGGTCCGTTCGGCAAGTGATGCAGTTATTGTCATAAAAAACTACTTTTAAACTTGCAGCCCTGTGTCAAATTGGTGTTACCTAGAGTGTCTGTGCCCTAGGATTGCACCGCCCCTCTCCATCCTTCCTCCCCGCCCTCCACCATTAGGAATGCTCCTAGAACATTTTCTCCTATTCCTCACCTCTGTGAGCATGGCACATGGGCTGGATTGTTAAGGCACCTGTGCAGTCTTCAGACAGGTGATGAATTGGAGAAATGCTGCCAGGCGTGATCGCTGCAGCCTGTCATTAATGGGGAGGGCCCGGTTGCTGATTGCTGCCGGCCCCCACCCGCTATGAAGCAGAGCAGAGCGTGCTTCATAGCGGGATATACACCCAGGACGTACCTGTACACCCAGGGTCATCTGGTGACAGGCAGTCTGGGCGTAGAGGTACATCCAGGGTCGTCTAGAGGTTATCTTACACAAAAACAGGGTCGACCACGTTATTGTGTACGCTAAAAAAAAACAGATCCTTTTTTTTCTTTTTTTTTATAAATGAAGTCAATTGAAAAACGGATCAAAACGGACACACACAAATACATCAGTTTTTTGCAAAAAAAAAAAAAAAAAAAATGGTTGAAAAAACGGATTGCATAAAACTTAGTGTGAACCCAGCCTAAGCCGAATAAGGAGCTGTATAAAATGTATCTGTATTGGGGCCTGAATGTGGCGGCACAGCTCTGGAGTTACATGATACTGTAGTTGTATGGCAATGTAACAAGATACATGAAGCCGGGCACCATGATGGAGACCTACAGTGGGCAGATCTGGTAGTGCTGAGACAATTATAAGTGGAATTTATGTACTAACCTGACCATTATATCTCCGCAGGGGAAATAGATCATTTGATATCCTATCGGGGATGTGCAACAAAGGGAGTCTGTAATTTAGGTGGCCTGTCCAATACTGGAGAAATGAAGTACACACTAAAGTTTCAATGCTCCGGTGGTGGAAGAAGCGTCCAGACGGGCGTCCTGACTCCGGCCATTTGGTGTCTCCTACTGCTGACATGGCTGCTCTAGAAGCTGTACGGGTTTCTGACCCTGAGCCGAAATCCTGTCATTGGGAGATCTTCACTGTTTAGAATAAAGTAATGGAGATGGTGTCCCGGCCTCTACGGCTCTTCTACTATTGCTGAGGTTCCAATTTTTCCCATTGAATGGAACAATCCCGACACTGCAGATCCGTAACCAACTTCAAGGAACTTTCCCATATTGACATATTTTAATACATTGACATATATATAATTGTTTGGGGGTCATTTTGTTGTACACAGGTCGGTGGGCAAAATATTATATACTAGTCTCACAGTTTGAGGAGTGCTGCATAATATAAGTGGTCCCCAACCTTCTTTTTCAAAGGACTGGCTTCAGTCAAGACTATTTTTCTATGTCCCGGTTGGGTGCAGGGCTTTGGTCATATGGGGCAGGGTTATGGAGGGTAATGACGCCCCAGGTATAGCAACAACGGACGTACTTTGTATGCCTAGGCACGCTGCATGTTTTTCTATGGGATCCCGGCCGGAGAGTATACACATCGTATACGCTCCGTCCGGGATCCCAAGTGGCGCCGCAAAGAACTGACATGTCAGTTTTCTGCGGCCACAATTTAGTGAATTGCAGCCGTAGGAAACCCTGTAAGTTCACAAGAAATTCTACCCCCCCTTTCCCCATAGTCAATGAGTACCTGCAGCTCCGATGTCTGTTGTAACAGGCTTTCTGGTTCTGGGCCAAGACGGTGTAGTCACCAGCATGTGAAGTCAAAGCCCAGAACTCGTTTTTTTTTTTTTGATAATTCAGACAGCTAACCACGTCACATTACTCCTTCCATATAGAAAGGTTTTTTTTTTTTATTCAATTCCAGGTTAGCTGGTTGATTCTGGAGGTCCCCCCCCACAGTTACTGTCCATGACGATATCCTTACAGGTCACATGATCTTATCATCGCTGACTGAATAGGAACAATGGCAATGACTAGAGATGAGCCAAGCAGCTGAAAATCTATTGCGCAAAGTTCTCGAATATTGGTTCGGATTCTTTAAAATTTGCAAATCGAATACAAACTAATCTCAATAAAACATCCAAATTATAGTAGAAACAACAATGGGATTATTGCAGAGTAGGGATTTTTTTCAACAGATGTTGTTGTACAAACACACGGGGTGGATCCGCAGCGGATCACTGGCCTGTAGTATGTATGCAGTAGCGGTCTTGGGCACCACGCATCCCACGCAATTGCGTGGGGCCCCCGACATCCAGGGGGGCCCCGCTCTGGTGCCCAAGACCGCTGCGGCTATGTGCGATCGTAACGAGCGCACATAGTTACAGGCAGCAGCGGCACTGACAGGGCAGGAGCCATTGGCTCCCTCCCTGTCAGTCACTCTTGTGGCCGCAGGAAGTGTTTTCCCTGCGGTCACAAGAGGCTGCTCTGTGTCTCTGGTGCCGGCGCTCGAGGCGTCACTGGAGCGTCGGTGCCATGACAACGGGAGAGCGGCCTTATGTGACCGCAGGGGAAACACTTCCCGCGCCCACAAGAGGGAAGAGAAGAGAAGAGGAGAGAAGAGGAGATGCTGGTCCCAGGTGAGTAAAAATGTTTTTTTTTTTTTTTTGTGTGTGTTATATACTATATAGGAGGTAGAGCACACAGTGGGGGCCTATATAAAACGGGAGGAGCGCACAAGGGGCTATATAAACGGGGGGAGCGCACAGGGGGGCTATATAAACGGGGGGAGCGCACAGGGGGGCTATATAAATGGGGGGAGCGCACAGGGGGGCTATATAAATGGGGGGAGCGCACAGGGGGGCTATATAAATAGGGGGAGCGCACAGGGGGGCTATATAAACGGGGGGAGCGCACAGGGGGCTATATAAACGGGGGGAGCGCACAGGGGGCTATATAAACGGGGAGAGCGCACAGGGGGCTATATAAACGGGGGGAGCGCACAGGGGGCTATATAAACGGGAGGAGCGCACAGGGGGCTATATAAACGGGGGGAGCGCACAGGGGGCTATATAAACGGGGAGAGCGCACAGGGGGCTATATAAACGGGGGGAGCGCACAGGGGGCTATATAAACGGGAGGAGCGCACAGGGGGGCTATATAAATGGGGGGAGCGCACAGGGGGGCTATATAAATAGGGGGAGCGCACAGGGGGGCTATATAAACGGGGGGGAGCGCACAGGGGGCTATATAAATGGGGGGAGCGCACAAAGGGCTATATAAACAGGGGGGAGCGCACAGGGGGCTATATAAACGGGGAGAGCGCACAGGGGGCTATATAAACGGGGGGAGCGCACAGGGGGCTATATAAACGGGAGGAGCGCACAGGGGGCTATATAAACGGGGGGAGCGCACAGGGGGCTATATAAACGGGGGGAGCGCACAGGGGGCTATATAAACGGGGGGAGCGCACAGGGGGCTATATAAACGGGGAGAGCGCACAGGGGCTATATAAACGGGGGGAGCGCACAGGGGGCTATATAAACGGGAGGAGCGCACAGGGGGCTATATAAACGGGGGGAGCACACAGGGGGGCTATATAAACGGGGGGAGCGCACAGGGGGCTATATAAATGGGGGGAGCGCACAGGGGGGCTATATAAACGGGGGGAGCGCACAGGGGGGGGCTATATAAACGGGGGGAGCGCACAGGGGGCTATAAAAACGGGGGAGCGCACACGGGGGTGCTTCATAAACGGGGGGAGCACACAGTGGGGGTCTATATAAACGAGGGAGCGCACAGGGGGGCTATATAAACAGGGGAGCACACAGGGGGGCTCTATATAAGTGGGGGAGTGCACGGGGGCTATATAAACGAGGGAGCGCACAGGGGGGCTATATAAACGGGAGCACAAAGGGGGCTATTTACAAGTGGGGGAGCTCACAGGGGGCTATATACAAGTGGGGGAGCTCACAGGGGGCTATATACAAGTGGGGAGCTCACAGGGGGCTATATACAAGTGGGGGAGCTCACAGGGGGGCTATATAAGGGGGGAGCACACAGGGGGGCTATATACAAGTGGGGGAGCTCACAGGGAGGCTATATACAAGTGGGGGAGCACACAGGGGGTATATAAAACTGGGGGCAGCACACGGGGTATATACAACTGGGGCAGCACACGGGGGGTATATACAACTGGGGGGAGCACACAGGGTATATACGACTGGGAGCAGCACACAGGGGGTCTATATAGTATACTGGGGGAGCACACAGGGGGGCTATGTATAACTGGGTGATCACACATGTCTATATATAACTGCGGGAGCACACAGGGGGGTCTATATACCACTGGGGACAGCACACAAGAGGTATATACTACTGGGGACAGCACACAAGAGGTATATACTACTGAGGGCAGCACACAAGTGGTATTTACTACTGTCGGCAGCGCACAAGGGGTCTATATAACTAGGGGCAGCACACAGCGGTCTTAATTACATTGGGACTGCACAGAAGTGCCTATATGCCTCACTACTATACTGGGGCACAGAACATACCTAATTATTAAGTGGGAGCACAGGGACACCTTTAATCTGTGGGGGCACAGAGGGGCGTAACTACTATATAGACGTAGAGGGAACCTAACTACTGTATGTGTTGGAGCCTAAAATATTTCTCTGACAGATTCTGGAAGGAAGATTACCAGCCGGGAGAAGACTTCAAGGTGGCCCAGGCTGGATGGAGAGAGAAAGAAAAAAAAGTAAAAGACGCTGATCAGAGAAGACGCCTCCTGTAAGTCACTGGATGTAACTGCACTCTGTTATAGGGTCTGTAGTGATAGGGGTCATGGTGTGTCAGTATTATGTTATAGCATCATTGGTAATATCTTCCTGTTTTGTTCAGAGCAGTTTTGAGGTGATATGTAATCTCTGTATGGTGGTAGGAGGGTTATAAGAGGACTACTGGGGGGGGGGGGGGGGCAGCGCATGTCAAGGAGGGGGGGCATGGGGGGGCCCCAGACATGACTTTGCTTGGGGCCCCAGAAATGCCAAGACCGCCCCTGTATGTATGGGAAGCCATACTTGCAGTGGGATGGACATCCCGCAGCAGGTATGTAAAGAGACCGCCCTGTTAACCCTCTGCCAGACGGAGCATATACTGTACCTGCTCCATGATCCGGCTTGCTTCCGGGGTTCCCGGCTGCACGTTCTGCTCAGCCAATCAGTGGCTGCGTTGGGGCAGCACACTGATTGGCTGAGTGAGACGTATTGCCAGGAACCCCCAAAGCAAGCCGGATCGTGGAGCAGGTACAGTATATGCTCCGTCTGGCGGGGGGTTAACCTGGCAGTCTCCTTACATACCCACTGCGAGTATGGCTTCCCATACAAACTACAGGCCAGTGATCCACAGCGGATTTTGCTGCAAATTTGCAGCAAGAAATCCGCTGCGGATGCGTCCTGTGTGTTCGTACCCTTAGGCTATCTTCACTCGACGTATATTTTCGTAAAACCATAGCCGTCATACAACGGCTGTGATTATTACGAAAATATACGTGCCTTTGCTGCCTATGGGAGCCTATAGGAGCGTATACACATAGTATTCATTGAATAGCGGCCGCAGAAAACCCTGTCAGTGCACACTATGGAGCGAGCGGCTCCGGCCGCATGCTCCATAGTGTGCTGTGGTGAGTTCTGATGCGGGATGCGCCTGCATCAGAACTGTGCAGCTGCAAAGATCATCAGGCCGGTACTGCAGTACCGGCCAGGATTATCTTTTCAGAGACCGGATGTTCCGAGACCCGGCCAGGTCACGGAACGGCCGGTCTCATACGTTGTGTGAGCCTTAGCCTTAAAGTGTAGAAATTAAAGAACATAGCCTTAAAGTGTAATAAAATTGGAAAATGCCAATTTTAAAAAGATGTCAGTCAGCCTGTCAATCATTCAATTTCTGCCCTGGACAGCAGTGGAACTTGGCTGATCAGCGGCACAAGATCGGAAATCTTTCTAATAAAACATTTCACACCTTCCAATCCCCCATCAAGGACCCTTTCAGCTCCTCTTATATGGAAACCTTTGTCTCCCAAGTTAGTTTAAGTGTCAATTTTATTTCAATTTCAATTATTTCAATTTAATAATATTTATTTTGATTTTTATTCAGTTACAATTTTATTTTATTTACAACATTTATTTTGAACGTCCACTGCGTTTGGAGAAAGGTGAGATTTTTTGGCATGCTTGGACTTATTTTCTTTGTTTGTAAACTGATCTTAAGAATGTGGATGTAACACTTTGGTATAATGTGTACCCAGCACACTGACAGCAGAAACAAGAGGCAAGTCAATTGTTATGCACAACCAGTCACTGACTTGCTATACTGCAGCCCCAGCAGCCAGTCATTTCTTATTCACAACTAGAGTTCATCAAACCTCGGAAAACCCTAGGTTCCATCAAACTCGAACATACCCGAACCTTCCGCAATAAATTGCTGATGCCTTCCTGGTCCGTGTGGAAAGAGGAGCGTGCCCGGGTACTAGGTAATAGGCTGAATCACGGAATTCCAGGCCGTCCCCGGGCTGTCTACTTCTTCCCCACGGACCGGGAAGGCATCAGCAATCTAATGCGAAGGTTCGGGTATGTTCGAGTTCAATCGAACCTAGGATTTTCCGAGGTTCGATCAACTCTAATCACAACCAATGATTTACCACCATGCAGAAGCAGCACCCAGTTTATTTGTATACTGGACACTGGCTTCACAGCTCTCACAAAAATCTACCGACAATCCACCCTCCTCTCCTCTCTGTCCCTAACTCTCTGTATTTCTCTCCCTACTGCAACCTACTCTTCAATATACACAGCCGACTGGCCGCCTTCAGGAAGCCCATCACCTTATATAGAGGGGAAGCCGACTGGCCGCCTCCAGGAAGCCAGTCACCTTATACAGAGGGGGGAGGTGCTGACATCACAGTGGGGCTTGCAGGTGATTGGACATCCGCAAGGGATTATGGATAATCCCTTGCTCCCACCCAGTGACAGTACTGAAAACTAAGATGTGCGGCCACCATGTTTAGTAAATTCTGTTAACTAATTGGTGTGAATCTACTTCGCTCATCTCTAGCAATGACCATGTGATGACCATGATGCAATAGTAAGCAATGGTGCCCTTACTTTCTGAGGCCCCTGTGGTGCTACAATGTCAATGTGTGGTAAAGGCTTAATCTCTTAATATTGCTGACAATTTTAGCTTTTCCTTCTTCCAAGAGTCTCCAAGAGTTTTTATGGGGGCTTATTTTTTGCTGCACCAGTTATACATATATTGTAGAACCGATGAATTGTGGTAGGCTTGGACAAGAAGCTTCAGGCTGATAGGGTAAATGATCTTTACTGTGAGTTTAGGAGGGGGTCCCAAGAAAGAGGATGATAGGCCCACCACTAAACTGACACAGGGCGCAAGTGTCAAGATGATTTGACATGCCGCCCTGTGGGCCAGTCCAAGTCTGCAAAGATGCATTGTATGGTGGGAGCCTCATAAAGATTTCTTTATTCTTTAGCACACCCAGTGGTCAGACACGGTATTACAGGCAAATAAATAAAAGCTCAAGGCAACTTAGGCTGCATTCCCACGTTCCGTGATCCTGACGGATCACGGATGTGGAATGCATGTACCGGAGTCCCCCCGCGCCTGGCCACTATCTGTAAATAAATGCTGGGAGCGGGGGAGACTATATTCATAAGTGCCGCGTTGTAATGATGCAGCCGCTCGGTGCTGTTACTACAGCGCGGCACTTATGAATACAGTCTCCCCCGCTCCCAGCATCTAATTACAGATACTGCCCGGGCGCGGGGGGACTCCGGTACATGCATTCAACGTCCGTGATTCGTCAGGATCACGGAACGTGGGAATGCAGCCTTAGGGTACTCTTACACGAGCCGATGGGGGTCTGATGATAAATGTAGACGAGCGCTGATCTGCTAGATCGGCGATTGTTTACTGGGCCTCTTACATGGCCAGATAATCGTTTAACAAGGGCTGCAGGGACATTGTTACAGATGTTCTTACAGCCCTTGTTTAAACGTTATACATTACCTGTCCAGGTTGCAGGGCTCCTCTTCCTCTGTTCTTTTCCCCGGGTCTGCGCGCTCCAGCTTCAGAGTGGCCTGTCTCAGCTGACAGGCTGCTCAGTCAATCACTGACCAGTGATTGGCTGAGTGGCCTGTTAGCTGAGACAGGCCACTCTGAAGCTGGAGCATGCGAGACTCGGGGAGAATTACAGAGGAAGAGGAGCCCTGCAACCTGGGCAGGTGATTCATAACGTCAGTCGCCGGCCGCGCACCGCTGTTACACTTAATGCTGCGCGGTCGGCGCCCGAAAATTATAGGTCAGATCGTTGTCTTTATTTCACAGAACAAGAATCGTCCAAATCGGCCGATTATTGTTTAGTGTAATAGTACCCTTAAAGGAGGAGTCCGGCGGATTATAAAATTGATTACAAGTACTAACTTACCGTCCCAGGGACCGGCCATGGACCCCCACCAGGCTTTGGGATCTCTGGCGCTGACATGTGGGAAGCTACGCCAGTCACTGATTGGCTGAGCAGCCAGTCCATCAGCAGGGACAGGCCTTATCCCCTGAGTTGTGGAATCCTTACAACTCTGGGGGGGGGATGCCTTCCGGCAGGAGTCTGGCGGCCGCTCCCACCGCTCACCGCACGGGGAGAGCTAAGCTAGTACTTGTAATCAATTTTCCCCGTGCCGGCTGCAGGATTTTCTAATCCGCCGGACTTTTCCTTTTACGCAAAGCAAAATTTTATTATACATTAGCATTAGTAGAATGTAAAGCTAGACAACCAGAGGCAGGGAAATGCAAGGAGAAGTCCGCTTTTTGTTGCTTGAGGAGCTGCAGTAGAAGTCCCATTAGAAGGTGTTCCCTTGCTGCACTGGTACGTGGTCTCCTTATAGACTTGACCATCAGTGGAGGTCATATTACTTTTACTGCAGTAACCAGTGGAGGCGCAGCCACGACTTACTGTACTCGTTGTCTGGCCAGCTGTGGGAGAGAAGAGTAAATGCATTAATCTAACATGGCATTTCCCATTTAGGGGAGATGGAATTTACATGGAAAGATAGATAGGAGATAGATAGGAGATAGATAGATAGATAGATAGATAGATAGATAGATAGATAGATAGATAGGAGATAGATAGATAGATAGATAGATAGATAGATAGATAGATAGGAGATAGATAGATAGATAGATAGATAGGAGATAGATAGATAGATAGATAGATAGATAGATAGATAGATAGGAGATAGATAGATAGATAGATAGATAGGAGATAGATAGATAGATAGATAGATTGATAGATAGATAGATAGATAGATAGATAGATAGATAGATAAATAGAAGATAGATAGATAGATAGATAGATAGATAGATAGATTAGGAGATAGATAGATAGATAGATAGATAGATAGGAGATAGATAGATAGATAGATAGATAGATAGATAGATAGATAGATAGATAGATAGGAGATAGATAGATAGATAGATAGATAGATAGGAGATAGATAGATAGATAGATAGATAGATAGATAGGAGATAGATAGATAGATAGATAGATAGATAGATAGATAGATAATAGATAGGAGATAGATAGATAGATAGATAGATAGATAGATAGATAGATAGATAGATAGATAGATAGATAATAGATAGGAGATAGATAGATAGATATTAACCATCATTATCTAGAGTAAACACACAAAAACACAGAAAAATGCAACAGCTCACCACAATGGTAAGATACAGACCCACTACAGACATGAAAATAGTTAAAAGCAGCCCCCCCCCAACTGCCAAAAAAACTTCCATAAAAATAATGAGGCTCTTGGTTACCACTTGAAAATGGCGTAAACTGCCCCACCACGTTACGGTGGCCTCATGCTCAGGACAGTCCTACACTGTACTTTGGCCTCTCCATGGCATGAAATACGCCTATGCTCTGGGCATGCAAGATCCGTCTAATACCAGCAAGAGTAATCACACCACCTGGGTGGGACAGGTGGAGTGCACGACCAAGTAGAGGCAGCCACTCCCCCAACTGGAACACAGAAAAAAAAGACAAATTTGGTCCGCTTTCCTAGAACACCATTCACACTAGGCAGGATCACGTTGCTATGGCTGAAGTTGCAAACACACAAGAACACAGAAAAACAGCTCACTGCAACAGCAAGATACAGACCCACCATAGACATGAAAATAGTTAAAAGCAGCCCCCCCAACTGCCCAAAAAAACTCCCACAAAAATAATGAGTCTCTTACCTAGAGTACTTTGTGTTGATGCTAGAAGACACATTGTCTCATTTCCAGTACACTTCACATTCTGATTGGGACCACATGAAAGTGAAATACACTGGGGACAGATCACACCATTGAGCTCCGAATTCATAGTTGGCACTGTAACAGGAGATAAATAGTAGATGTGTTTATTAAAATGAAATGTGAACATTTAAAATAAACCAAAATTCTATCACATTGTGGACCAAACCCCCCCCCCCCCAAACAAGACAAACAAACAAACAAACAAACAAACTGACTGGCCATTCTGTGCACCATATTTATGTGTTTTCAAAAATTTTCCACTGCACTTGACAAAGTGGCTTTTTTGGTAAAAGGGAAAGTGGCTCAATATGAGACATAAGGAACTCCTTGTGATAAATCTGGTACATTCTTACCATAGACTGTCTAGTCTAAGTTTACACTGCCTAAGAGTTGTAGTTTGAATAGTGCATCACAGAATGCAGAAAAGAGACACTACCATCCCCTGTTCCGTGCTCTAAACAGTAAGCCAGGGATGCAATTATGGCATCACCCCTGGCTTACTGTTAGTAGATTCCCTGAGCTGCAACAAAAGAAGAAAAAGCTGTATACTATAAGTAACAAACCTCCAAACCATTAAAGATAATAAAACAGAGTCATTTTATTGTTTCACACACACAAGTATAAAGAGGGTCACTAAAAACCGCATGGTCACCAAAAAAATGTGCAACATGCAGGAACAAGGCCCCACTCACCGGCAATAACCTCTAAACCCCAATGTACCTACAACCTTTGAAATTGTGGGGGCATGTAACAATCCAAACGTGGCACAAAAGTAAAGCAACAATGTGGGTCCCGGTACATTGAAGAACACTTCATGCGTATCGCCTCTCTTGGAGTTGGTGGTGCCTCCATCCCACCATTGGTTTACATTGACTCCCTGAGCTGGGTGCTCTGTGCCACAGTAAGCCTGCACTGGGTTATATAGCGCTATCGTAATGTATTCTAAATAATGACACAAACCAAGACCCATTCCTGGAAAGCCATACCTCCTTGACATAAAACCATGCCCCCTTGCCTAGCAAGGTTCAAAAATATCCAGCAGGTATATTGAAGGGGTTATTCAGGCTTAGAAAAACCTGTCTGCTTTCTTCCAGAAACAGCAGCACTCTTGTCCTCAGTTTGGGTCTGGCTTATGCAGCTCAGTTCCATTGAAGTGATAAGGCAGAACTGCAATACCACACATAAATGTCAACAGGGGTGGTGCTGCTGTTTTTACAAGAAAGTACATTACATTAGTGGCCGACACCCTTCAGGATTTTTCCGTCCAGGGTCCGTTCTGGAAAATAGATTAGGATTTTTTAGATCCTGTCCTATTTTCATCGTGAATTCCACATAGAAGTCTATGGGAGTAATCACGGGAAGCACATCAGGAAAGCATTTGGAATTCTACATTGGTTGAGAGCCTTGCAGTGATGATCCCTGGAACCCCTGTGACCTCAGCACAGGGCTGCCCGCCGCCTGATCACTGCCCCCTCACCGGACCTCAACACAGCTCTACCTGGAGCCCAAACCCCAGCACATGGCTGCCCGCCACCCGATCAGTTCCCCCCCTCAACCGCCCAGCTGGGGGGACCCTACCATGACCCACCCCCTACCTATGCTTATGCCAGATGCCTGAGCACCGCAACTCCTGCCCCACCTCCCCGGACCTCAGCGGCTCTG
The DNA here is from genome assembly GCF_027789765.1 of Dendropsophus ebraccatus. Classification (NCBI taxonomy): domain Eukaryota; kingdom Metazoa; phylum Chordata; class Amphibia; order Anura; family Hylidae; genus Dendropsophus; species Dendropsophus ebraccatus. The sequence continues at coordinate 82,500,897 of NC_091465.1, read as the reverse complement.
CCTGGCCCACCGCTTAACTGCCAATACCCCCCCAGACCTTGGCAGCGCTGAATCCCACCTAAGGCAACCCCCCCCCCCCCTCTCAGTGGCACAAGAGAAGAGTGACCAGAGCAGGATCCAGGACAGGTGAGATTACAACCTGGAACTACTTCTCCCATCATGCCCTGATGACAGTTATGGGAGTTCTAGCTTTGCAGCCTGTGGCTGTTCAGGTTGTAGAACTACAACCCCCATCTAACCTGTTGGAAGTTCATAATGGAAGTTGTAGTTCTGCAACAGATTAGAGGATGACACAGTATGGGGGGGTGGGGGTGGCATAGTACACCTACATCTCCCAGAATGCTGTGTGGTAATATGCAGGACTACATCTCCCATCATGGTGTGTAGGGTAATATGCAGGACCACATCTCCCAGCATGGTGTGTAGGGTAATATGCAGGACCACATGACATAATGGGAGTTGTAGTTCTGTAATAGATTGGAGGATGACACAGTACATGAAGGGGAGAGGGTGGCATGGTACACGGCGCGAGGTCAGCACAATACGCACGGGGAGAGGGTGGCACAGTAGACTAGGGGGATACGGTGGCATAATACACAAGGTAATCCTGAAGTCGTTTTCTTAAAGTAAAAACTGATTACGGTCAGGAAACCCTGATGCTTTCCTGAAGCCTTTTGAGGCCTCCTGATCAGGATTTCTTACAGTAAAAACTGACACGGACGTGTGAATGGGGCCTTATGGCTCATGTAGGGAGAGGGCAGGCAGAGCATGACAAGATTTCTGTCCTCCAAGTTCTTTGAATCCCTGTGTTATACTCTACTCTCATAAGTCCTACCCCAGATAGAACACACCACATCAGTTCTCTCTTAAAGGGGTAGTGCGGCGCTAAACAATTATTCACTAAATAACACACATTACAAAGTTATACAACTTTGTAATATATGTTATGTTAGTGAATTGCTCCCTTCCCCATGAATAATTGTTTAGTGCCGCACTACCCCTTTAAAGCAGCTGATGTTTTCATAGTAATGATGTGGAAGACACAATCCGTTCCCCTTCGGGTGGCGCTGCTGAGTCTACTTACTTTGTGCCTTTTCTGGAGTGCACAGGTCAGTGGAGCAACATGTAGTGGCGATTATCTCTGTAATGGAGTAGTGAGTGAACGTCCCGGTGACGTTGCATTCATGTTGTGCGGCGCAGAATCTATCAAACCTTTGGAAGATGGATCCATCTAACAAATGTGGAAACACAATGAAGTTAAACTTTTTTAGCGCCAATAGTTTAGATCAAAGGCTTCTCTATGACATTGTGTGATGATATTATAACTTTGATAACACTATCTTACTATACAACAGACCTGTACTATACAACAGACCTATTACATTGCAAGTAAGGGAACTTTTTCTCCCAACATTGGCTGGAATATTCCAGAGATGAAAGGAAGTTTCTACGATGAGGTGTTCGAGAACCAGGGGACCCCAATATTTTTCATAGATGGGGGCTTCTGCTATCACAGACTCCTGCAAAACAACTGTACATAATAACATTGTACATTATATAGTTCAAATACAGTTAATATTCTGCAACCTACCTGATATAGTTGCCCTGTACTGAGAGGCGCACACTTGGCCAACGGAACAGCTTTGAATGGTAGAGAACAAACAAGAATCTGAGATTGAGGTACAAGTAACGCATTTCAAGCAGTCACCTGAAATAGAAAAATCAAACCCCATAAACATTGGCTCCTTTGTCATTGTGAATACTGTAGATTTTGGAACAGTGTCAATGGTGAATAAGAAATGATTGGCTGGATTTAGAGTTGACTCTTAGGGCCCTTGGTCAAGTCACAGCCGGTTGTTGATAGGTGACTGGTTTGTATTGTTGCTGGTACAGGACTTCCCTCTAATTAAGCCTTAGACTTAAAGACATCTTTGGCAGAAATCCTGTGGGGATCACAATAATAGTGACATTGTGGTTGCAGGTACCTTTCTTAGAGGATTCTAGAAGACCTGGACTGCTTTCTCTAACATCACCACTAGGGGCAGCATAGTTCCTACAGATATTTACAGCTCAGGTTGCATTTTTTTTGCTAACTTACATCACGGAAGTAAAATGATTACATGAGAACAGTCCTGCCAGAAAATCAAGTCAGGAAGGACTAACTCAACATAATCAGATATGAAGAGATGAAGTGTTTAAGTGAAAATCAAACTGAAAATCTATTTTATCTACATTTTATCATGATCCTTTCTCTTTATTTTATTAAAACCTCCTTTTAACCCCTTCAAGACCAAGCCTATTTGCACCTAAAAGACCAGGCTCATTTTTCAAAATCTGACCTGTCTCACTTTATGCGCTTATAGCTCAGTGATGCTTTAACGTATGCTAGCGATTCTGAGATTGTTTTTTCGTCACATATGGCACTTTATATTAGTGGCAAAATTTGGTCACTACTTTGTGTGTTTTTTGTGAAAAACATCAAAATATCATGAAAAATTGAAAAAATTAGCATTTTATGAACTTTGAAATTCTCTGCTTCTAAAAAAAGAAAGTTGTATTACATAAATTAGTTACTAAGTCACATTACCGATATGTCCTCTTTATTATGGCTTCATTTCATAAACATATTTTACTTTTTTTAAGGTGTTTACGGGGCTTAGAAATTTATCAGCAAATTACCACATTTTCGTGAAAGTTTCCAAAACTGATTTTTTTAGGGACCAGTTCTTATTTTAAGTTGATTTAGGAGGTTTGTATATTGGAAACCCCCATAAGTGACCCCATTTTGGAAACTAGACACCTTAAAGAATTAATCTAGGGGTATAATGAGCATTTTAACCCTACAGGGGCTGGAGGAAAGTATTCACAATTAGGCCGGAACAAAATAGAAAATAGAAATTTTCCAATAATATATACATTTAGATTAAAGTTTCTCATTTTCAAAAGGAACATGAGAGAAAAAGCACCCCAAAATTTGAAACACAGGTTCTCTTGAGTACTACGGTACCCCATATGTGGGCGTAAACCACTGTATGGGCATACAGCGGGGCTCAGAAGGGAAGGAGCGCCAATTAGCTTTTCCAATGCAGATTTTGCTGAAGAAGTTTCCGAGCGCCAGGTGCGTTTGCAGAGCCCCTGTAGTGTCAGCAGAGAGAAAAAAAACCCATAAGTCACCCCATTTTGGAAAGTGCACCCCTCAAAGAATTCATTTTGGGGTGTGGTGAGCATTTTGACCCCACAGGTATTAGAGGAAAGTATTCAAAAGTAGACAGTAAAAATGAAAAACCCGAATTTTTCCAATAATATGTTCCTTTAGTTTGAAATTTCTCAATTTCACGAGGAACAAGAGAAAAAAAGTACCCCAAAATTTGTAAAGCAGGTTCTCCTGAGTAAAAAGGCACCTCATATGTCGGTATAAGCCACTGTATGGGCACACATCAGGGCTCAGAAGGGAAGGAGCGCCAATTTGCTGGAGCAAAACCACAGCTAGTAATAGTTATTAGAATAGCGCAGTTACTAAAATACAATAAAAAAAATTAGATTACAGGTAATGTGGGGTGGTTACGGACAGTCTGGGGTGGTTCCGGGTAATCTAGAGGTGGTTACGGGCAGTCTGAGGTGGTTACGGGTAATCTGGGGTGCATACGGTCAACATGGGGTGGTCACAGGCAACCTGCTGTGGTTACGGCAACCTGGGGTGGTTACAGGCAACCTGCTGTGGTTAGAGGCAACCTGGGGTGGTTAGAGGCAACCTGGGGTGGTTACGGGCAACATGGGGTGAATACGGACAACCTGCTGTGGTTACAGACAATCTGGTATGGTTACAGGCAACCTGCTGTGGTTACGGACAATCTGGGGTGGTTGCGGACAATCTGGGGTGGTTACAGGCAACCTGGGGTGGTTACGGACAATCTGGGGTGGTTACAGACAATCTGGGGTGGTTACAGGCAACCTGCTGTGGTTACGGATAAACTGAAGTGCTAATAGGTAATCTGAGGTGGGTACCTGTAATCTAGCGTGGTATCGGGCAATCTGGAGGGGGTCACTGGCAATTTGGGGTGGTTAGAGGCAAGGTGCAGTGTTCAGAGGCAAGGTGCGGTGGTCAGATGCAAGGTGCGGTGGTCAGAGGCGACGTGCGGTGGTCAGAGGCGACGTGCGGTGGTCATAGGCGACGTGCGGTGGTCAGAGGCAAGGTGCGGTGGTCAGAGGCGACGTGCGGTGGTCAGAGACGACGTGCAATGGTCAGAGGCGATGTGCGGTGGTCAGAGGCAACCTGCGGTGGTTGCGTGCAATCTGGGGGGTTACATGTAATCTGGCATGATTACGGGCAACCTGGGGTGGTGCGGGGGGGGTTACAGACAATCTAGAATTGTTACGGATAGACTGAAGTGCTTATAGCTAATCTGGGGTGGTTACATGTAATTTGGGGTGGTTACAGGCAATCTGGGGTGATTACGGACAATCTGGAGAGGGTCACTGGCAACGTGCGGTGGTTACTGGCAACGTGTGGTGGTTACGGGCAATGTGCGGTGGTTACGGGCAACGTGCGGTGGTTATGGGTAACGTGCGGTGGTTACGTGCAATCTGACGTGATTACGGACAACCTGGGGTGGTTATGGGCAACGTGCGGTGGTTACGGGCAACCTGCGGTGGTTACGGGTAATCTGGGGGGGGGGGGGGGGGGTAGGGGTAATTTGGGAGTAAACTGCAATTATTACTATAATAAAAAGTGTGTTTTATATTTTTGTATGTTTGTCACTTTTTGTACTTTATACATTCATTTTCACTGTATTACTATGATTACTGTGATATTTTCTATCACAGTAATCATAGTTCAGTGACAGAGACCAAATTGGTCTCTGTCACTTTAAATTTTCAGAGCTTGGCTGGTTGTGGAGCGCATGCGCACTTCATAACCAGCCAGGACACGGAAGAGGAAGGAGCTCCAGGAGCAGGTGACTATATGGGGAGGGGGGGGGGGGGGTGACTGGGGGACGGGGGGTGACAGGGGGGGTGGGGCGGGGCGACTTGGGGGCTGGGGGGACATCACTTTTTATCCACTGTCACCAATCATTGATGGTGACAGGGGATAAAAAGTGCCGGGCTCCACATGGCACAAGCGATCAGCGGTATATAGTATATACCGCTGATCGCTTGTACCGGGACCCCACAGGGGGGGTCCCGATGACTGCCCCATACTCTCCGCTACCTCCGGTGGCGGAGAGCATGGGGCTTTCATTCATTTTTCTTTTTTGATCACTGTGAACAGACATTAGTCTGTTCACAGTGATCGCGGCGGCCATCTTGGATCCGATGGCCGCCGCGGGAGGGGGGGTTAGTGACTGGGGCACTAGGGGGGCTGATCTAGGGTCTGATTTTACTTATGAAATACAGAGGCGGCACCGGCCCATGTTGTGTGTTCATTCTGAGATTCCATTTAACAGTTTATCATTTCTGACCTTTTACGCTGTGTTGATTTATCACCATAATAGTAACGCACTACTGTTCTGATGAAGAGGACTTGATCCATGAAACGCAAAAATTGTGCATATTTTATTAAATAGTTAAAACTTTTTTATCTATTTACAACTGTTGGAGTCCTTTGGGCATTGCTGGCCATTACGGATTAGTCACACTTTTTTCTTTGCACCTGGTTAGTGTAATGATGGGCGTCATTGATAAAACATATGAATTATTCCTAATATAAAGATCTAAAAATGTAAATTTATTATCAAAGCAAAAAAAGTGACTAGAATGGACTATAATGGAGACGGGTGGCTGCACTTGTACAGATGGAGTTATAGACTGTGGACAGTCAGCTGGTCTTAAACAACTGTGGGTTGATGTCACAGAAACTTTTGGTAGCACAACCTCGAAATGCCAATGCCGATGCTTCATATCCTGTAGAAAATTTAACAAAATATTAATTCTATACAAAATTAAACACATATAATCAGTGTTTAGACAATGCTAATCCCAATAATAATAATAATAATAATTTAAGAAACCTTAGTCTTAGTTAAACATTTACTACTTTTGTGGGTGTAGATCTTCATAATAGATCTACATATTGAGTTCAATGGGATTTCCACAACTTAGGGCCCTATTCCACAGTAACAATAATCGGCTGGATCGGCCCCATTTGGCCCAATTCGGCCGATTATCGTCCGGTGAAATAGAGAGAACGATCAGCCGATGATCGTGTCATCGGCTGATCGTTCATTTAGGGCCAGACCTAAAATCATTGTTCCCCCACCGAGCATTGCTATGGTTAAATAGCGGTGCGCGGCGGGCGACCGACGATTTGAGAAGAAGCAGCAGCCGAATACATTACCTGTCCTGGCTTCTTCTCCACTCGGTCTTCATCCCTGGGTCCCGCGCGCTCTATCTTCAGAATGGCCGGTCAGCTGATGGAGCGCTCAGCCAATCACAGGCCGCGGCGGTCCCGGCCTGTGATTGGCTGAGCGCTCCATCAGCTGACCGGCCATTCTGAAGATAGGACCTGGGGAGGAGACGGAGCGGAGGACAAGCCCTGCAGCCAGGTAATGTATTGCTGCAAGGGCTGCAAGGACATCGGTAACGATGTCCTTGCAGCCCTCGCTCAACGTTCATCGGGCCGTGGAATAGGCCCAGTAAACGAGCGCCGATCTAGCAGATCGCCGCTCGTTTACATCGTTGATTGGGCCCTCCTCGGCCCGTGGAAAAGGACCCTTACACACACTAATTTCCAAACAGAGATTTCTGACCGTGGAATTCTCTGTGGAATACTAAACACCAGAATTAAACAATTTTATTCAGATAAAATTTTATAATAAGTGATCAACAAGTCCCAACTATACCGAAATGATGGAGATAAAAACTATAGATCATGGCAGAAAAAAATCAGCCCCCAAACAGCTTCCTAAACAAAGAAAAAATCAAATAACGAGAATATGGTGATTTAAGGCAATGGGTATCATTGTAATAATCCTGACCTGACTTTTACTGCATGGGGAACTTCCATAAAACAACCCCCAGAATTTGCGAAATTGCATTTTACTTTAAAATTTTTTTTATTAATTTCATGTGGAAAAAGTAAACTATGTTCTTTTTTGCCATTTTTGCAGTGTGTTTTATGGTAAAATGTAGCGTGAAATTACAGCTGGTATTGCAAAACATTGTGGCTCTGTAGATGGAAAAATTAAAGAGTTCTGGCTCTTAGCGTGTGAGAAGGAAAAAAAAGAGAATGCAAAAATGAAAAATAAAAATTCTGGTTCTAACGGGGTTGTAAAATAAAACCCCAAAAGTTTTAGGTACCTGAAGTGACTGTGTTTAGGCGGATGTACGTGTCTTCATTTCCACTACACATGGAGTAGTCCTAGGTGTTGCACTGGTCACTGTTGACAGACTGGCACTGTTGACACAGTTTTCCATTTAACCCGGCGTTATTAGCAGTTAGCACTAAAGAAACAAAAAAAATAGTCAATTTTTTTTTTAGAATTTTATTATTTCAAATAGCTTGTTACAAACTCTAATTTGTTATTCTACCCTTATTGGGTGTCAGACTAACATGGTCTTTAGTGATAGAGTTAGTCTATGCCAATATCCATACTTACAGCGTGGTTCCCCGGGAGTACACCTATCCGCTAGTGAACAGCAAGTGGCCGCCATTTGTAATGTGCCTCCTGGAAAACTACTGCTTCCAGTTATGTTGCACTGACTCTTGGGGGCGCAACAACTGAAGAAGTTTTTTGCTGTAGCTCCATCTGAAATACATAAAACTCAGGTATTAAAATACATTTCCAGTAGATGCCTATGTGCCTTTTTTACAGCTACCATAAAGTGAGATAGTCATGGTTTGCCGGCCAGTGCATGTGCTGACATCTAGTGGTGAAAGTGAATTCAATGATACATGATCATCATAGAAAATCTGATTAGATATCTTAGTTGGCGTCATTAAACGTGAACATACTTATCGTAATCTTCATCGTAATCCCCGACAGGACAGGTAACGCTGCCGCTAGTGCAGTTTGGTTAAGTCTCACTGACGCAAGATATACAAGACATAAAGTAACCTATAGAGAACAAGACAAGACATATAATATACAATACAGAGTTAGAGTGGACAGGCTACGACGCAACAGTGGACCAGCAAAAGACTTGGAGCTTATTTTGGAGCCACGTTTTTGTGTACATTAAAAGTAACCATTTAAAAACTGACGTTAAATGGACTAAAAAAATGTAGTGTGAACCCAGCCTAAGTAAATCCCGCTGGAGAAAAGGGGGTGGGGCTTTATTGAAGACTGGCGTACAAGTATACCAGTTTTGTTAAATGTCCCCCTGAGTGTTACAAAACCCTGACTGATCGCTAGAACTGGAATGCACAGTTCTCTCCTCTGTGTCTATGGGACCTGAACCTCCCATAGACTTGTACTGGCACTCTGTCTAGATCATGTGAGACAGAAGTAAGAAGGTGTGGACTTCTCCTGGGTCATATCATAAGTTTTTTTGTTTGTTCTTTTAATGACAGGAGATCCTGATTTGTTACTCGGCTCCTGTGGCACCTGCTCCTACACAACAGTCCATAACTAAGTCATGTTTTCTCTAAGTCTATGAGCCACATTTTGGCATTAGACTTCATACTATATTGTAGAGCTTAAATATATATAATCTTATATTCTATGGATTAAAAAAGTTATATTCTAACAGCCCATACGAGTATCATTTGTCCTTATCTATAGATCTACAATGTGGATGCACACAAGCTTCCATGAAGATAGAAAATAATGGAGGCTTACCATTAGAAGCGAGAGAGAATAGAGACAAAATAACCAGAAACATTGTCATTGGGAGTCCTCCGAGCGGAGAATGGCCGGCTCCAGGGTCATGCTTCTCTCGTATGATAACGTAAGCAGCTTAGGTGTGGAGGACCAGGATGACTCTGAGAATGACATCAGACTTGACTAACAACACAAGGGTGAAGCCATGAAGAAGCAAAGAAATCACTCAGACATGTACTGTGCAAAGGAATCTGCTGTCTATCAAGGTGTGTTTGTCTCCAGGCTAAAAATCAGCACGTCATGAGGTCATATTTTTGAGACAAATTAGAAGGTGTGAGAAGAGCAAACGCAACATGTCCGGGGGGGCTCATTTCAGGGCCGCACGGCAACCCCGCTCTGAACCGCTGCGGTCCCAGGTGCGGCATGCAGCCCGGGACAGCGGCTATTAGCGTGCACGGTCCGGTCGCCGTGCCTGCTAATTAAGTCTTCAGATGCATCTGTCAAAGTTGACAGCTGCATCTGAAGACTTGCTGTCAGCCATCCCTAGTGGTCTAGTGGGGAGATCGCCCCCGTGACATTGTCACGGAGGAGCGATCTCCGCATCTGGTGCCGGCCGGGGTCTGCACCGTAATGGCGCTGATCCTGGCACGGCATTCTATTGCTTTTGGCTGCAGCAGCCAAAAGCAATAGAAAATTGATCTCATCGATTTATGCTGTATTACTATACAAAATAGGTCTCAATGAAAGATCAGTGTGCATATACCAGAAGTCCCCCAGGGGGAATAACCCTAACCCCAGGGGCAATAACAATAACCCCAGGAGGAATAACCCTAACCCCAGGGGGAATAACTCTAACCCCAGGGGAAAACAACCCTAACCCCAGGGGGAATAACCCTAACCCCAGGGGGGAATAACCCTAACCCCAGGGGGAATAACCCTAACCCCAGGGGGAATAACACCGACCCCAGGGGGAATAACCCTTACCCCAGGGGGAATAACCCTAACCCCAGGGGGGCTTCTAGTATATGTGTAAAAAGTTGTATTATTATTAATTATCCCCTCCCCTAATAAAGGTAGGAATCACCCCCCTTTTCCCATTTTATAACTAAAAATAAATAAATAAACATGTTTGCTATCGCCGCGTGCGTAATCGCCCAAAATATTAATTAATCACATTCCTGATCTCGCACGGTAAATGGTGTAAGTGCAAAAAAATTCCAAAGTGCAAAATTGCGCATTTTTGGTCGCATCAAATCCAGAAAAATTGTAATTATAAGCGATCAAAAAGTCGTATATGCGCAATCAAGGTACCGATAGAAAGAACACATCATGGCGCAAAAAAATGACACCTCATACAGCCTGGGAATGGAGCGATTTTAAGGAACATATATTTTTTAACAATGGTTTGAATTTTTTTACAGGCCATCAGATACAATAAAAGTTATACATGTTACATATCGTTGTAATCATAACGACTTGAGGAACATATGTAACATGTCAGTTTTTCCATAGGACACACGGTGTAAAAACGAAGGCCCCCCGCCCCCTCCCCCCCCAAAGAAAAAGAATTGTGTTTTTCACCATGCATATAATTTTTTTTCTGGTTTTGCAGCATATTTTATGCAAAAATACAGTCTGTCAATGCAAAGTACAATTAGTGACGCAAAAAATAAGGGCTCATGTGGGTCTGTAGGTGTAAAAATGCAAGTGCTATGGCCTTTTAAGCACGAGGAGGAAAAACGAAAACGCAAAAACGAAAATTAGCCCGGTCCAGAAGGGGGTTAAATAGTTTCCCTTTAAATTAGCCCACAAAGAAGTTTGGGGAACTTTGAGGTGAATGTCATCCCCATCGCGGTCCCTCTCTCCTGTTTATACAGTTAATTTTTGAATTAGAAAAAAAATATTTAAAATATTTAAACATATTGTTTAAAAAAAAATGGTTATCCAGGGCTACAAAAACATGGCCACTTCAAGAGACAGCACCAACCTTGTCTCTAGTTTGGGTGCAGATTTTGTAACTCAGTTCCCCTGAAGTGAATGGAGCTTAATTGTAAACTGCACATGAGCTGGAGACAAGAGTGGTGCTGTCTCTGGAAGAAAGCGACCATGTTTTTGTAGCGCTGGATAATCCCTGTAAGTATAAAATTAATGTCCACATAAAAATCTGCCCGAGCTTGTGGCAGCATTTTATCACATTTGAGGAAATTTGTGATTGCCTATAACCCTTGATTGGGATTGATGATGCTATATAGGGAAGTTATATCCTGCCGAGCGGGCGGCTACACACAAATACAACAATAGGTCAGTTAAATCAAGGTCACCTTGATGGATCTTTATTCTTATTCCTGCTGAGCACCACAATACTTGGTGTTCATGGAGCTGTGTCTCTACTAGCAAGCTCCTGTGGTTTGTCTATGCTGTAATTTGTTGTGTATTATGCAGAATAGTGTGACCCCTCTGACCTTGAATTATTTCTAGTATATGGGGACAAATGTTTGACTTTCTGTAGGTAAGTGCCTATGTAATGTGACAAACATCAGATGATGGATCTCCATGGCGGATTGGTTGCATTCGTATAAATATTTGACAGGTAGAAGAAAGAGGGATAGCTGGATCACTGATGGTTACACATTCCTACGTTTTTTTGTTCAGGACTCCTCCTGTAAAATCCTTGGTTATAAGAAAGTTCTATTCAAGCCAATACTGTGACAGGGAATCACTGCTCAATGTTTTGTAGAATTTATCAGATAGCAGACACAGAGGCTCTTTTTGTAGAAGATAACTGTACTACCCCTTTGTGGGTTTGGTAACAATTGTTTCTTTATTTATGAGGATTTTTGTAAAAAACGAAACAAAAACACACATGCACTATTTCACTATGCATTAAATTACAATTCACTACAATACATTACATCAACATTAGCAAAAAGAAAAGAGAGACAATTAAAGGTGGTGAGAAGCTGCAATGAGAAGCTCCATTGTTTGCTGATTTAGTTGGTTTCGCTACCTCAGTAGTAGTAGTAGTAGTAATAGTAGTACTGGAAATGGCATCTACACGTTCTGCACTGGTGCACTTATATGTGACCTCTATGTGGACTTCACCAATAGTGAGGGACAGATTATTTTTCAGGCAGAAAGCACTGGAGGCGCAGCCACGATATATTCTACGCTCCGTCTGATCAGCTGTAGGAAGAAAAGTAAATGCATTCAGTCCCCATTTACAGGTAACATTAGATGAGGCCGCTCTTACTTATCACTACCATAATGAATTAGATAACATGAAGAATAGATGCTGTTAGATGCATGTTATCTAGTTCTTTATAATCCATGCATGGTTATGGTTTAAGGGAGAGAAAGAGGAAGAAAGTAAGGTAGGAAGAAAGAGAGGGAAGGAGGGAGGAAGGAAGGAAGGAAGGAGAGGAAGGAAGGAAGGAAAAGGGGAGGAAGGAAGGAAAAGGAGGAAGGAAGGAAGGAAGGAAGAAGAGGTAGGAAGGAAGGATTGAAGGAAAAGGGGAGGAAAGAAGGAAGGAAGGAAAAGGGGAGGGAGGAAGGAAGAAAGGAAGGAAAAGGGGAGGAAGGAAGGAAAAGGGGAGGGAGGAAGGAAGGAAAAGGGGAGGAAGGAAGGAAGGAAGGAAAAGGGGAGGAAGGAAGGAAGGAAGGAAAAGGGGAGAGAGGGAGGAAGGAAGGAAGGAAGGAAGGAAGGAAGGAAGGAAGGAAGGAAGAAAGGAAGGAAAAGGGGAGGAAGGAAGGAAAAGGGGAGGGAGGAAGGAAGGAAAAGGGGAGGAAGGAAGGAAGGAAGGAAAAGGGGAGGGAGGGAGGAAGGAAGGAAGGAAGAAAGGAAGGAAAAGGGGAGGAAGGAAGGAAAAGGGGAGGAAGGAAGGAAAAGGGGAGGAAGGAAGGAAAAGGGGAGGAAGGAAGGAATGAAGGAAGGAAGGAAAAGGGGAGGAAGAAAGAAAGAGGGGAGGAAGGAAAAGGGAAGTAAGGAAGAGGGAGGAAGGAAGGAAAAGGGGAGGAAGGAAGGAAAAGGGGAGGAAGGAAGGAAGGAAAAGGGGAGGAAGGAAGGAAAAGGGAAGGAAGGAAGGAAAAGGGGAGGAAGGATGGAAGGAAGGAAGGAAGGAGAGGAAGGAAGGAAGGAAGGAAAAGGGGAGGAAGGAAGAAGAGGAAGGAAGGAAGGAAGGAAAAGGGAAGGAAGGAAGGAAAAGGGGAGGAAGGAAGGAAAAGGGGAGGGAGAAAGGAAGGAAGGAAAAGGGGAGGAAGGAAGGAAGGAAAAGGGGAGGAAGGAAGGAAGGAAGGAAGAAAAAAGGGGAGGAAGGAAGGAAGTAAAAGGGGAGGAAAGAAGGAAGGAAGGAAGGAAGGAAAAGGGGAGGAAGGAAGAAAGAGGGGAGGAAGGAAAAGGGAAGTAAGGAAGAGGGAGGAAGGAAGGAAGGAAGGAGAGGAAGGAAGGAAGAAAGGAAAAGGGGAGGAAGGATGGAAGGAAGGAGAGGAAGGAAGGAAGGAAAAGGGGAGGAAGGATGGAAGGAAGGAAGGAAGAAGAGGAAGGAAGGAAGGAAGGAAAAGGGGAGGAAGGAAGGAAGGAAAAGGGGAGGAAGGAAGGAAAAGGGGAGGAAGGAAGGAAAAGGGGAGGAAGGAAGGAAGGAAAAGTGGAGGAATGAAGGAAAAGGGGAGGAAGGAAGAAAAAAGGGGAGGAAGGAAGGAAGGAAGAAAAAAGGGGAGGAAGGAAGGAAGGAAAAGGGGAGGAAGGAAGGAAGGAAGGAAGAAAAAAGGGGAGGAAGGAAGGAAGGAAAAGGGGAGGAAGGAAGGAAGGAAGTACAGCTTTTCATTTTACATTTATTTTCAAATTATCTTTATTACCTAGAGTTGTTTGTACAGATTGAAGAAGACACATAGTCTGGTCTGATGTACAGTTCATGTAATAACCTGCTCCACACGAATCATCAGGTAAAGCACACACAGAGCACTTCAGGCCATTGGGATTTCCATGCCATTGTGCTTTTATAACAGAAAAAATGATAAAAATCAGTAAACTTATAAGTGGCTATGTTCACACAGCATAAAAAAGAGAAAAGGTGCCCATTATTGCAGTGATTTGATTGACTTCAATGAAATGCATTGAAGTCAATGGAATGACGGACATCCAGTGCACACAATATATTAAATGATAGATGTTGCCGGCTCGGACGTCAAAATAATGATCATGTCAAATATTTTCGGACGTCTATTGCAAACAGCGGACGTTATTTTTTAGATGTTCACATTCACCATTTTTTACTATAAAATTATTACCATTTTTACATACCACGCAAGGCAAGGCTGAGGGTTGTCTATATTTAAAGAGAACCTAAAAAAATAGAGGTCACTTCTATTATATAGCTGAGGGTTTCCTAATCACACACCAGGTTCTTGATATGCCCTCCCGTTCCTAAGATATGTAGGTTTATAATGTGTCTGTTGATTCAAGTAGTAGCCAAATTGCATGAACTTAATTCTTATACTGGGGTACACTGGTAGTAACTAATATCAATTTTAAAGGGGTTATCCAATGCTACAAAAAAATGGCCACTTTCTTCCAGAGACAGCACCACTCTTGTCTCCAGCTTGGGCGGGGTTTTGCTGCTCAGTTCCATTAAAGTGAATAGAGCTTGATTGCAAACCGCACCTGAACTGGAGACAAGAGTTGTGTTGTCTCTGAATGAAAGTGGCCATGTTTTTGTAGCACTGGATAACCCCTTTAATTAGGGTCCCCAAAGGTGACGTATATAAGCAATCTTAAGCTGATATCATACATCCCATATGCATTTCCTCTATACTCATAATTGGTCTAAACTCAGACTAGACAGAAACGAATTTCTGGCTGCTTCGCCCATCTTTATTGGTAATCTTAAAAGAAATGGGTTGTGCTGCTCTTTCTACTTACCTGTTGGGATGAATGGATTGCACAAGTCTGTGCCGCAGCATGTCGTAGACAAAAATTCTGTGGATTTGTTATGAGTGGACGTCCCCTTCACACCGCATTCACTTTGTGGGGCACAGGATCTCATATATAACAGGTGACCTAATCGTGAAAACACATCAGAAAGAAATGGAAACCTTTATGATGTCATGAACACTTGGGGGGAGATTTATGAAAGGGTGTAAATATACACGTGGGGGGGGGCATTTATTAAGTCCGACGTTTTCTGTGCCGGACTTAATAATGTCCCCGCGGCTCCGGCACTACGGAGATTTATGTAGAGGCGGACTGCCTCTACGTAAATCCCTTGCGCGCCGGTGCGCACGGCAGAAAACCTAAGCCAGCTCAGAGCTAGAGTAGGTTTTCTGCGTATCTTTAAAAGAAAATAATAATGAATCCCACGGACTCTAAGTACGCGCCCCCCGTTCCACAGCCTCCACACCCCCTCCCCGCCCCCCTGGCTTTCCCGGCGTAAAGTGCGGTTTTGCGAAAAAATTTTTTCGCAAAGCGCCCATTTGCGAGTAAAATCATTTGTAAATGGGCCAAAAAAATTAAATTCGACCCTTGATACATGTCCCCTCTGGTGTAAACTGCCCACAGCAGCCAATCACAGCTCCTCTTATATTTTACCAGAGCTGAAAGCTGAGCTGTGATTGGTTGCTGTGGGCAGTTTACACAGGGTGTATATTTACACCCTTTCATGAATCTCCCCCTTGGAGTCTGATGTCACAGAACAGAGCTATAGTATTATATATAGTAATTTGTAATGATGTTATAGTCGTAGACAGAGCTATCTAGCTATATAAGGGGCCCAAGTCCCTTATATACAGTAAACTCATGAATTACTTGACTCAACATTGCCCAGAATTTACCCCAATATTTGTCTATAGACGGGGGCTTCTGCTGTCCTGGACCCCTAAAAATAATTCTGATTCTCTATAATACTGTTTACATTATGTAATACAAATAATTATTCTGCATACCCCCTCCCCCCCCTTACCTGGTATATCTGCCCTCTTATATGCGCACACTTGGTCATCGGTGCAGTTTTCGATGGTAGCGGTCTCACACATAGGTGAGTTCTCTGCCAGGCAGGTTTTACACTGTAAGCAGTCCCCTGAGATAAAAAGAAGGGAAATATTACTTATAAACATAAGCAATTTTTGGCCGAATCGACCTCTGCTCTATGGATGTTCAACGATATTGGTGGGCATCTTCATTCTCGACCTAAAACACTCTTTAGTAAGTTTCATAGCTGCCCCGAAGGGATATTTGCTGCCTATGTACCCCAAGGTAGGTTTAAAACCTTATGTATACTGTATACAGTATATAAACACTTTCAACAGTCTGTAATGCAACGCAATTGGTTGCCAGTAGATATGAGCGAACTGGGTTCGGGTTCAAGACGATCTGAACCCGAACGTTCGGTATTTGATTAGCTGGGGCTGCTGAACTTGGATAAAGCTCTAAGGTTGTCTGGAAAACATGGATACAGCCAATGACTATATCCATGATTTCCACATAGCCTTAGAGCTTTATTCAAGTTCAGCAGCCACCGCTAATCAAATGCCGAACGATTGGGTTCGGATCGACTCGAGCATGCTCCAGGTTCGCTCATCTCTAGTTGCCAGATATAAGCAATATTAAACTTACAAAACAAGATTCATTCTAAACTTTGAAAAAAGTTTGGTTCGGTACTGAAGCTAACTTTTTGCAATGGTTCAGAACGAGTTCGTAAAGATGGTGGCCGCATCATAAAATATACATGAAAAAAAAGGGGGAACGCTAACTTGTCCGCACTCCCCCAGTGTCCTCCTATATGGGTCCCCGGTGTCTCCGGCCGCCTCCAGCCCATTTAGCCATTCACTGACTGAGAAGGTACAGCATTGTGGCCAGTATCTGGTTGAGTGGAATGGGGGCAGCTGCTGGGAACTTTAGAGACCGGAGAAGAAGGAAATTGGGGGAGTATGAGGCAAGTAGAGATGAATGAACTTGCTAAACTGCACTAAAACAGCTAAATGCTTGCAATCGTTTAGCTGTTTTAGTTCAGATTATTTATGGTTCAGTTTGGTTAAGAGATATCCAAACTTTGCCCTAAAATTCTCTTCCACACACAGCTTATCTTGCAGAATTGGCTGCGGTAATGCTGCGTTTACACGTAACGATTATTGGCCCGATCGTACGATTAGCGATGTCGGATTTACAATTTTTTTTTTTATAACGATCAGCGTTTAGATGGTACGATATATCGTACGAAAATTCGCACTGCGATCGTTTTGCGATCGTTTAAGCCTATCTCACACATTGGTTAAATCGGCGAACGACTGTTCACACGGAACGATTTGCGAATTTTTTGCGTACGATGAACGACGATTTGATGACCTGATGAAAGATCAAAATGTACGATTTATCGTGCGTCGTTCGATCGTTCGCTGCGTTTACACGTACGATTATCGTTCGAATTCGACCGTTATCGCGCAAATTTGCACGATAATCGTTACATGTAAATGCAGCATAACATCTTGATTTTTACGGGACAAGTTGTACTTTCTATTGGCTCCATCTTTAGCTACATATAACTTTTTGATTGCTTTCTTTAGCTTAAATTGACAAAATACAGCAAGTCTGGTGTAGT
Organism: Dendropsophus ebraccatus; assembly: GCF_027789765.1. NCBI lineage: Eukaryota > Metazoa > Chordata > Amphibia > Anura > Hylidae > Dendropsophus > Dendropsophus ebraccatus. The sequence goes on along the minus strand of NC_091465.1, from coordinate 82,483,553 downwards.
TTTTCCATGTATGTATTTTTATAGCGTTCACCATGTGGTATAAATAATGAAATAATATTATAGTCCAGGTTGTTTCAGATACAAAATATGTGTGTTTTTATTTTTTAGGTTTTATCTAAAATATATATATATATATATTGTAATGTAAAAAAGATGATAAAAGATGTATTATGGTCATTAAGGGGGTGATGTCCCCTTGGGGCCTCTTGTAGTAATAGTGCCCCGCAAAAAGTAATAGTGTTGCTTTTAGGAACCACAGAGCCTTACAAAGAAAAAACAGACCTCCTTGTGACCCCACAAATATGAATGCCTCTTGCATCCCTATGCAAAAGAAGAGTCAGTGGAGCCTCATTGAAGAGTCTCGAAACACGGGACGAGCCAGATATCCCTCCGGGAAGGACCCAGCCAGGAGGTGGCTCATGTAAGGAAACCACCATATTAAGTGGCCCTATGAGTCAATGTAATGACAACGTTTCTCTTGCAACCCTACACTCTAGTTATAACTTTCTTTTTTGTACCAACACTCAACAACACAAATAATGTCTTCCTTGTACCCCCACACACTAGTTAGGATTGCTTTGTGCCCCCACAGAGTATTAGGGCCCTTCTTCTTTGCCTTAGGGTATATAGACTCACTTTGTGCACCTTCCACACAGCAGACCTAATTTTTGCCCCCCTAAAAACAGTTAGCTGGAGCGTCACAGGGGAAGAGACCACTTGTACTGAGAAAAAAGAAAACAAGTGCCGGCAGTGTCAGAAGGGGAGACTATATAATAAAAGAATTACCCTATATATTAATAAAATAACTATGGGTTACATAAGTCCTTACCTGTAGCTGCCATAGCAGAGAGGAACAATACAAACCATCCGGGATACATGGCTGCAGAAAGTCAGACCTGTTCTGTGGCACTGTGGTTTTATAGCAGGCTGTTTTATTTTCTTGACAACTAAAATTTGTTTGAATTCAAATAGCTACAAATATGACCCTTGGCTCCTCCTCCTGCAATAAAAAATACAGCATCACAGGCATTGTTGGACTGGGGTACCTGGGGCCCACCAATTGATCCTTGGGCCTACGAGTGAAGAACCAGTGATATACCGCATGCTGCTCTGGTTCCTTCCTAGAGTGGTCTGTGTTTGTGTCCACAAGTCACTGAAAGAAGAAGAGAAATATTATTAACAAATATTATCGATACGCCATTACCACCATGACCACTAAAGAGGGACTAATTCCACCACACTATTACTAAATAAAATCCATTATACAAAGACCAGTATTTCCAGTATTACAGACCAGTAGTACATAGACTGACCCATATAGAGGTAGATTAAAATGGTACACAGGTTCTGCATACCATGTAAGTGATTACAGTGCAGGTAAATCCAGTGCTTACAGGGGGCATATTCTCTGATATGAGTTATTTACTTTTTCATTTCCTCTCAATATTGGATGGCCATCATAAAGATTTCTGGTGATACCTACCACTGTTGAATCTGATAGACAAACATTTTGGGCTCTTCACTCTACCACCATCCTTACCTCTATAAAAAGCCCCTATCTGTATTGCTTCACACTGTAACAGTGGCCACTTTGCGCCCCATATATTATTTAGGTCCAAATTGGGCCCTGAGATAATATTCAGGCCTCTTCTATGGCCTTGTGTAGTAGAAAGGCTCTGAAATGTACTCATATATTAGATAATCTCCTCTTTGTTTCCATGTAGAAGATCCAGTAGGTCTCTTTTGTGCGTTCATATATGAGTCAGGCCCCTCTGTGCCTCCATATAGTAGTTAGGCCCACCCCCCATGCATCCATATAGCCATGAAGGCCCATATGTGCATATAGCAATATATAGCAATTAACAATTAGATATGTAAGATAGTACAGTATAAAGGTTTTAAGCTTTTACAAAAACACTATGAGGGCGCCAAAAACCTACAGAAGGCAATTAAAAAAAATTGCCTAGTGACTAGAGATGATCAAACATTGGGAAATCTTAGGTTCAATCAAACTTAAACATTTTCGAACGTGCAGCATTTGATTCCCGATGCCTTCCCAGTCCGTGGGGAAGGAGGAGACAGCCGAGTACCATCTGGAATTCCGGGATACCGCCTAGGTAATGCTGCATGTTTGAAAATGTTCGAGTTCGATTGAACCTAAGATTTCCTGATGTTTGATCATCTCTAGTAGTGACCCATTCTGTACTGCAGTTGATGGTGGACATGTACAGCGTCCACACAAACTATCATAAGGGGCTTGCAGGACACTGAGCTACAAGCAGGCATCCAGCTAAAAGATTGACCTCAATCTACTGTTTTCAATGGCTAATATGGTGCAGTACAAGATGGCAATGGAGGCTGCAATTAAGGTCTATCCTCTTTAGCCATAAGGCTCCATTCACACGGAGTAAAACTGGCGGAATTCCGTGTTGTAATTCTCCGCCACGGAATCTCGACAGCCTCTGTGACATACTGTTAGTCTATGGTAAGCTTGCACGCCTCTTCTCTCTGAAGAATGAACATGTTTATTCTTCAGTGCGGAGACACAAGGCGCGTGAGTCTCTCATAGACTCCCAGTATGACATGGAGGCTGGCGGTATTCCACGGCAGATTTACTCCATGGGAGTGGAGCCAAAGTTCTGCTTTTGCTGCGGATGCAATGATAACTGGAGATTGGTCAGGAGGCACGGTCAATATATAAAGGTGCCGGAACACCCCTTTAAGGTTTAATTAAGGATCAGGGGATGAACTGTTTTGTCCATATCCACCTACTCTCATTCCGTGAAAGCCATTTCAACACTGAAGACCTCCTGCATGAATATTGTCGTTGATATGATTAATTCCTTCAACTCATAAGAAGATGGGTGTAGTCATCCTTTAGTATTCACTATTTTTTTACATTGAAGCAGTGGGGCCCTTACACAATTCCCACAGGGGGGTCCTGTGCTGTCAGTATCCCCCTCTGATGTCATGGATCTGCAAATTGGGCCACCAAGAGAGAAGAAGCCTCTTTGTAGCAATCCTCTTTATAATAAATAAAGACTACTATACACTACTATTTGAATAGGACATGAAAAGCAGTGGTGGTGCTGGACCCATCCTGTTTGTTGGAGACCCTTTGTCCTGATAGCCCAGCATAGGATTAGCTTTCCTTACTGCCTAGCTGCACTGCTGACTCATTGGGAGGTGAAATCACTACCACTAAATCCTTCTCTTCTGAAGTCTTTGTCAACGCAGAATTGTCGATACGATGCTCGGATAGGGATTCCTCCACCTCAATAGCATTATTTTACATTTGGAAACATTGAACTTAATGAGGTCTGACCTTATCTGCCCTAAGTAAAGCCATGCTTGTTTGGATCCAACAAATTGTTGGTTCTTATGTGTTTGCTATGTTTGCTTGGTGCATGTACAGTATCTATAGAAAATTTTGTTCTACCAACCATGCAAAACATTACTGTTCTGACTGTACTTGAGAGAGTTGTTTGCATAGGAAATTAATTTGCTTAGCCCTCCATAAAAGTCATGTGCCCCAGGTCATGCTAGTTTCCTTGATACTCAGGTAGCAATCTACACACAGTATAAAGAAAAGGAAAGAATTCCTTAGTTTAATTTTTTTGCCCATATCATTTAAGCTCGCCATCACTACTTTTAAGGCACCATCTGTTTCAGCCCACCATAGCTGTATCCATACATGTCATTAATGTAACCTGACCCGCGGAAAATCACAGTGTTTGTGGTGTCAGAGGAAGTGGCTTGTCCTGGGTCAGCTGACTTCCTGTGAACTACAGAATGACATCATAACCTACCATATCCCCCCTGGCAGCTCCCAGACCCTTCTCCTCCCCACACAGGGTATACTGCTTTTGCTACAGTATATCTGCTTTGAATAAGAAAATGCATATAATAGGAGTTGAAACAAAAGCATCTTATATGACAAGCCATATTTATGATGGCTTTTTAACACTTCGACAACACTTTCCCCACATCTTCTAATAGGGGCGTGGCTTTGGTAGAGGGTGTGGCCTAAAACACTGTGTACCAAAAATATGGCAAAATTCAGTTGCCTTGTAAGCCAAGTTATAGCTAGTTAAAAACCTTTTACATTGGTCACTTGTCACCCAAACCATCTCTCTGTGTGATAGGGCCATCAACCAGATGAGCAACCAGCAAATGCTTGTTTCATGTCCGTGCCTCTTCAGACCTTAGTGTGGTCCTCCGCCTGTAAAATTCTTGAAGGAAAAGAAAAGGGTTATGGTGCACCCTGCTCTTAACCCAGATATCCTCTTACCCTGCCTTTTGGGGAACCCACCTCCTTAGCAGGGTGGCCCCAACCACGATGACAGTCCCTCTCCTGTTGTACGTGCCCAGGAGGAAACCAAGAGTGCAAAAACGTGACAACTCAAACCACCTATAATGAAAATAAATATAACAGCAAGATATACAATTCTATATATATATATACAGTATGTGTTCCATAAGAAAAGTACTTGTTCCAACGCGTTTCTACCACCCCAATAGTGGACGGATTAATCAGGGAACACACATAGCACTCCAAAAGGATGTGCTTAAACAGATTCCTGCTGTAAAGATCTTCTCTTATCAAAGTAGTGGACCTTTTTTTAAAAAATGTGGTACAAGACTCGATACTGCAATAAATAGCTCGTGATATATGCGGTGATGGAGACCAGGTATACTATCCCCCAAATATCTTTAGATAGCCATCTGCAACATATGAACCAATATAACAAGATATAGGTATAGCCAACTCAGTTAAGTAAAATAGATGCCATTGGTTTTACTTAGCTTAGTGGATGCTGGGTGGAGTAATAGTGCCGGTTTGTATGTAGGTTTCCACAGGAGTCCATGATCTCCCCACGATAAGAGGAAGGCATTTTTTGGTAGAAAAAGTTTGGGTGTGTAACATAAAATGACAAGACAGACATCTATTCATCCCACATTTATTATTTTCTTTATACGCTATCCAGGCAGGACTGTGTTAAGAGACAATGTTAATATATGGTCAATGGTATAAATGTGAAAAAAAAATTACAATTGTCCAAAATTGCTGATTTTTGGTCACATCAAATTGCAGGTAAAATTTAATAAAAAGTGATATTCGCACATGTGATAATGACAAAAACTACAGATCACGGCTCAGTGTTTGCAGCCAGTAGGGGGAGCTTAGGGACTTAGTGCATACTGATTTGGGTTGTGTTAACTGTATGCAGTAAAGATGTCTACTTTGCCAGTGGTGGACAGAGACAGCAAAAATGCTTTGCCCATAATTTGGAGCTTTAGAGTGTTAGAGTGTTGGAGTGTTAGAAAAACAACACAAAGGTCACACTCACATGGTATGCAAAGCAATATTTCACAATACATTAAATTAACATCGACAAAAAGAAAAGATAGACAACCTGAGGAAGTGAGAAGCTGCAATGAGAAGCTCCATTGTTTGCTGATTGTGCTGGTTTAGCTAGAAGTAGTAGTAGTAGAACCGGAAATGTCAGCAATATGAGAAAAGGAAGGAAGAAAGAAAGGAAGGAAGGAAGGAAAAGGGGAGGAAGGAAGAAAGGAAAAGGGGAGAAAGGAAGGAACAAGGAAGGAAGGGGGGAGGAAGGAATGGAGGAAAAGGGGAGGGATGAAGGAAGGAAGGAAAAGTGAAGGAAGGAAGGAAAGGGGAGAAAGGAAGGAATGAAAAAAGGAGGAAGGAAGGAAAAGGGAAGGGAGGAAGGAAAAGTGGAGGGAGGAAGGAAGGAAGGAAGGAAAGAAGGAAGGAAGGAAGGAAGGAAGGAAGGAAAAGGGAAGGAAGGTAAGAAGGAATGAAGGAAGGAAGGAAAAGGGGAGGAATAAAGGAAGGAAGGGAAAGGGGAGGAAGGAAGGAAAAGGGGAGAAAGGAAGGAATGAAAAGGGCAGGAAGGAAGGAAGGAAGGAAAAGGGGAGGGAGGAAGTAAGGGAAAGGGGAGGGAAAAGGGAAGGAAGGAAGGAAAAGGGGAGGGAGGTGTCACAGCCGCGGCGGCGTCCCGCGTTCCGGGCCGCCGCCGCGACCGCTTCCTGCCCCATGCAGCAGCCGGTGTCCATAGTCGGGGACCCGGCGCTGCTATCACCTCGGCCCCGGGGGGCGCCTCACCTCTCCACGCTCCTGTCTCCCGCTGTGCCGGCCGGCGCGCGCGTCCCCGCCTCCTCGGGCGCGCGCGCGCCGGCTGTCTCAGATTTAAAGGGGCAGTGCGCTCTTAATTGGTAGTTGCACCTAATCACTTCCCTATAAATCCCAGCATGCCCTGTCCCCTGTGTTGGAGCCTCTACATGCTTCCCATAGCGTTTGGCCCAGCTCCCTGTCGTTCCTGTGTCCTGTCCGTTACCTGGTCCCAAGTCCCTGTTCCTGAGTCCTGTCCGTTACCTGGTCCCTAGTCCCTGTTCCTGGTTCCTGTTCCCCTGTCACTCCACCTGTTCCCGTGTCCAGCCTGTCACGTGCTCTCTCATCTGCAGACTATTGTCAGTACCTGCTCCTGTCACGCCTCGCCTGCCGTCACCAGCAACCAAGCCAGGGGTAGCGACCTGGGGGTCGCCTGCCGCAGCAAGTCCATCCCGCCTTGCGGCGGGCTCTGGTGAAAACCAGCGGCCCCTTAGACTCCGCTCCCTGGTGAGGTTTGTGCCATCGCTGGTGCCGGTCCAGTGGATCCACTACTCCGGGCGTTACAGTAGGCTCCAACCATGGATCCCGGCGAGGTGCCCGATCTCCGTGACGTCGCCAGAGTGGTCACTCAGCAGGCGCAACAAATCCAGAAACAGTCACAGCAGATCCAGCAACTTACTGCCGCCTTACAGCAGCAGACTACTGCCCAGCGCACACCACCTCCTGACGCTTCTTCTTCACTGCGACTGGCCCTCCCAAGCAAGTACTCTGGGGACTCTAAGTTGTGCAGAGGATTCTTGACTCAGTGCACCATGCACATTGAACTTTTGAGTAGTCAGTTTTCCACCGAGCGCTCTAAAGTGGCCTTTATCATCAGCCTATTAGAGGGTAGAGCCCTGGCCTGGGCCACGCCACTGTGGGACCGTGATGATCCAGTCGCTGCCAATCTCCGGGCCTTCCTATTCGAGTTTCGCTCCGTCTTTGAGGAACCTGCCCGTGCTTCTTCAGCCGAGACTGCTCTCCTCAACCTCTCTCAAGGCAGCTCCTCTGTTGGTGATTACGCCATCCAGTTCCGCACCCTGGCAGCCGAATTGGACTGGAACGAGGCCGCCCTATTGGCCACCTTCAAGAAGGGCCTGTCTAGTCGTGTGAGAGACGTGCTCGCTGCCCGAGACCTGCCTACCTCCCTGAACGAACTCATTCTACTGGCCACCCGAGTTGATACTCGTTTTTCGGAGAGGGAGGAGGAGGTTCGGCATGAACATTTACTAACCCGTTCCCGTCGCCATCCCCAGCTGGCGCCGGTTTTCCAGAATCCTGACCTTTCGATGTCCCAACCCTCTCCTGAGATTCCTATGCAGGTGGAACGGGCTCACCTGACGCCTGATGAAAGAATCCGGCGCCTGGAGCAGAATCTCTGTCTCTATTGCGGGGGTTCCGATCACTTCCGGCTGGGATGTCCCCTACGTCCCCAAACATCCGGAAAATGCTCGCACCTAGGTCCGGTGGGGCAGGTGTCCCTAGGTGTGAATGCCACCATTCCAAGTCTGTCTATGCCAGTTTCCATCCGGACTCTCTCAGGACGAAATCATCAGACTACTGCCTTCCTCGATTCTGGGTCAGCAGGCAGTTTTATTGCGGCAACATTGGTCCAAAGATGGCGGCTACCCGTGACCCGACTAGCCAGGCCCCTGACTATCTCCTCGGTCACAGGCGAAATTCTTACCGACCGTGTGTACTACCAGACCGCACCTTTAGTCCTCCAGGTGGGTCCTTTACATCAAGAAAAGATATCCTTCTACGTCCTGCCCCATTCTTCCCCCGCGGTCCTCCTGGGACTCCCGTGGCTGCAAGAACATGCCCCTCAACTGGACTGGAGAACCGGGGAGATTCTCAGTTGGGGTCAGGACTGTTCCAACCAGTGTCTCAGGTCACCTCAGACCAAGTGTACTATGTCGTTTCCTGTCCCAGCCAAGCCTCTATCCGACCTATCGGCAGAAGACCAAGACTCGGCGGATGCCTTCTCTGCCGAGGGGTACCCTCTCTCCGTACCCAAGGCTAAGGTCGGGTCCCCTCACCACCGGGAGAACTTACAGAAGGTCCTCGTCCACAGACCCACAGTCCCTTGCCATGTTTTACCGCCTGATCGCCTAGCACCAGTCGTCACCTCCTCGCTTCGGAGAGTACCCCCCGGAAAGACTCATGTTCACCCTGCGCTTCGAAGAGGTATTTTGAAGTGGGGTCATTCCTCGTTGGAGGCCGGGCACCATGGAGTCCGTAAGACCGGCCAACGGATCTCTCGCCACTACTGGTGGTCCAGTTTGTTTCAAGATGTCAAAGACTTTGTGGCTTCCTGTGCCATCTGCAGGCAAGAAAGAGGGGGAGGCCAAAGGGGGGGGGTACTGTCACAGCCGCGGCGGCGTCCCGCGTTCCGGGCCGCCGCCGCGACCGCTTCCTGCCCCATGCAGCAGCCGGTGTCCATAGTCGGGGACCCGGCGCTGCTATCACCTCGGCCCCGGGGGGCGCCTCACCTCTCCACGCTCCTGTCTCCCGCTGTGCCGGCCGGCGCGCGCGTCCCCGCCTCCTAGGGCGCGCGCGCGCCGGCTGTCTCAGATTTAAAGGGGCAGTGCGCTCTTAATTGGTAGTTGCACCTAATCACTTCCCTATAAATCCCAGCATGCCCTGTCCCCTGTGTTGGAGCCTCTACATGCTTCCCATAGCGTTTGGCCCAGCTCCCTGTCGTTCCTGTGTCCTGTCCGTTACCTGGTCCCAAGTCCCTGTTCCTGAGTCCTGTCCGTTACCTGGTCCCTAGTCCCTGTTCCTGGTTCCTGTTCCCCTGTCACTCCACCTGTTCCCGTGTCCAGCCTGTCACGTGCTCTCTCATCTGCAGACTATTGTCAGTACCTGCTCCTGTCACGCCTCGCCTGCCGTCACCAGCAACCAAGCCAGGGGTAGCGACCTGGGGGTCGCCTGCCGCAGCAAGTCCATCCCGCCTTGCGGCGGGCTCTGGTGAAAACCAGCGGCCCCTTAGACTCCGCTCCCTGGTGAGGTTTGTGCCATCGCTGGTGCCGGTCCAGTGGATCCACTACTCCGGGCGTTACAGGAGGAAGGAAGGGAGGAAGGGAAAGGAGAGGAAGGAAGGAAAAGGAGAAAGGAAGGAATGAAAAGGGGAGGAAGGAAGGGAAGGAAGGAAGGAAAAGAGGAGGGAGGGAGGGACGAAGGAAAGAAAAGGGGAGGGAGGGAGGAAGGAAGGAAAAGGGGAGAAAGGAAGGAATGAAAAGGGCAGGAAGGAAGGAAAAGGGGAGGGAGGAAGTAAGGGAATGGGGAGGGAAAAAGGAAGGAAGGAAGGAAAAGGGGAGGAAAGAAGGAACAGGGGAGGAAGGAAGGAAGGAAGGAAAGAAGGAAGAAAGGAAGGAAAAAGGGAGGGAGGAAGGAAGGAAAGGAAAGGAAAGGGGAGGGAGGAAGTAAATAGGGAGAAAGGAAAGAAGGGAGAGAGAAGGAAGGATTGAAGGAAGGAAACAGCTTTTCTGTTCATATGTTTCTTCAAATTTATTTTTATTACCTATATTTCAGGACTGTGCCTTGGCGCTCCTCAGGAGAGAATATTTGCTGTACAATGCAGGGTATAATACAGGGTATAAAAAAGGATTGCAGACTAAGCTATACCCTGAGCCCATTACACTCAAAGTTGAACCAGCCACCCCTAGGTGGAAGGGGAAATACTGTGAAAATGATGACTAGCTGCCACCACAACCAATAGACCTGCTAAGGTTAAAGCCTTGGGTTGTGAGGCCTAGCTTCTGCTCTTAGGGATAGGCAGTGGGTAGTTCCCATTGTGACATGTGGAGGAAGCCCATTGGTGGCCGTTATTCCAGGCCATGTGGGTTACTATTACATGGTTGACATCTCCAGCATCAGGTCCGACCACAGTATATACTATATTGGGCACCAGAAACCATCATGTGCTTCTCTGTCCCTGATTTCACCCTGTTCACAAACCTACTAATGATCTTATTCAACATAGAACAAAAAAGTGTTTGAAGGTGCTTAGGTAGAAGAGCATATTTTAGCAGCTAGATTTTCACATTCAAGTCAATACTGGAAAGCCTTACCTAAAACACCAATGTGAGCAACTGTCCACATATTAGTGGCTAAGAAGTAAAAAAATAACCCATATTTTCCCGTTCTGTATCAACACCAACTGTTCTCCTCTATAAAACATTGTCAGCAGGAAACCTCACCACTGGGAATGGCTACAGGGTTGTGTTTCCAGCCTCCTATAACCATCTTGGGTGTGGAAGACCTGATGACAATGACATCAAACATGATTAACAACACAAATGCTTCTCAGGGGTGCAGCCATGAAGAGTCTAAAAGTTCACTCTCTCAGCTATGTACTATACAAAGGAACCTGTTTCTTTATTTAGGCATGTTTGTCTCCAGGCTGAAAACATGGAGTTAAGTTTTTAAGGTAAAGTAGAAGGTCTGAGGTCTTCACCGATAATATTTTTAACCTATTGATATGAGATTTTAATAACTGTTGGTACAGAAAGAAGTTCCACATATAGTTTTGATTGGTGGGGTCTGGATGTTCAGACCCCCATCGATCATTAGATTGTGCCGGGAGAAGCACTTAGCTAAGTCTCAATCAAAAAAACAACAAGATCATATTTCACTATACTACAATGGACACATTCCTCCACCATATATTTCTCCTATTTCCGTAAACTCACAAGATTTGACGTATCACACCGGTCTGCAGACAATTCATGGTTTATTCACCAAATATAAATACTGTACAATAATATATTAGATTCAAACAAAAATGTAAAAAAATGTATGTAAAAAAAACAACACTATATTTTACTTGTTAAAAACAAAAAAAAAGTTACAAAATAGATTTAATACAGAAGATGAAGATGAGGATTGAGGTTAGGAGACCACTTTTCAGAGAAACGACTCCATCAGTGCAAAAGTAATTGTTCTCTGAGGAGTATGCGCTAGTTCTGAAGGACTGACTGGCGAGGGTGCAGAGAGACCGAGTGGCACAACCCCGAACCGCTACTGTAACACCTTGTGAACCTGATGGAATGAATCATATATAAGCCATAAAAAAATTAATATAAGGAGGTATTTTTAAAGATGGGAATATTGCTATCACTATATTGCGGCCGGACCCCTACCTGTTATTTTTGTTGTGTGCATCATACATGACACCTCACTCCCAGTACAGCTAATAGTGTCACTAGTATAACACCAGTCGGAGTTCACCGTCACACAGCTCCGACACTTCACTCCATTGACTGCAGAGGTGTAGTTGGTGGAATTATTGCTGGATGCTGCTACTATAAGAGACAAAGAACAGTTTATGATAAGTATTAACTCAGTATTAACCACAGTCTTCAGATGTGTCCATCCTTAACTTATCTTTAGTCTCAATCTGCTCATTGATACCTGTCCTGAGTCTTCACAGCAACATGCAGTCATGACCTTCAATTACTATGTACAAATTCTATATATGTCTATGAGAGGAGACACAGTAATTTATATTGGGCCTTTTGCGCTCTGTGGGTCAGAATATTGCTTTAAAAGTATTTTATGATAAACTCCATTCCGTGACTTAACTAATGAAAAGGTAAGGGTGGACGCATCTGTATCTAATGCAGTAGAGAGAGAACTGTAAATCGGTTCTCCATAGGTGATAAATGTCTGATCATGTGATTCTTTCTTATCATAAGAATGGGATTCTGAGCACCCCCTGCATATTCCTAGTAAGGAATATTGTAAACCCAACAGTTGTTGAGCACTCCTATTGCCTCACCTTTCAATATTTATGAGGTTGAGAGCGATAGGTAAGTTCTGTATTTTGTTATCTTTGTCAGCCTGCAGACATTAAATGGAGGGGAGGACTTCTTCTGTCACTTACTACGATCAGATTGGACCATTTTCAGTGCAATACCTTCTTACATTAGAACTCAAGGGTTGGTTCATGCAATATAAAGATATGCCCGCTCCCTCAAAACCATATATTTCACATTAGGGGTCTTGATGGTGATGTCACTAATCCAAGCCTGGAATTCTAAAAACCTGACATTCCACTTCTGAATTATTTATTGAAGCTGATTGCTATGTTCCTATTCACTTTCAAAGCTGGGCCTATGGGCACTTACATGTAGGAGTAGGTGGGACACAATTGTCATTGAAACAACATGTAGCATTTGTCTGGACAGTGCCACCTGGAATGGTCATGGTTCCAGCTGCATTACAATTGGTAGGCGGGGAACATGATCTAGAAAACACCTGTGTGCTTGATCCACCTGCACATAGACAAGAGAATAAAGATTAGTCAAGAATTCAGCAAAAACTTTTATATATATATATATATTTTTTTATTATTATTATTTTTTTCATGATAATAAAATGCTAATTCCTTAAAGAGACGTTTATGATGGTGTCTTTATAACGTTTATAGGAACCTCATACATCAGTAGTGCTTATGTGCCACCAAGACTGCAGCATTTCCTACATTATCTGTGCCTAGAACTGGAGGGAAGCAGCACAGCCGGTATGGCCTGTGTAAGTGCAGGGGTAGAGCATTTCTATCAGAGCCTACATTAACCTCTTATGTTAGCTTACAATACTTCTGTAGAAAACTGAAAGACGTATCGTTAACTTAAACTTGCTTTCCACATATTCGATTTTACTTGTATTTACACTGTCTGTGTATTTTATGGGGGCAAAATACCTAAGGCTTAAAGGGGTGTTCACGAAAAAATGTTTTCTTTTAAATCAACTGGTCCAAGAAAGTGCCAGAGATTTCTAATTTACTTCTATTAAAAAATCTCCAGTCTTCCAGTACTTATCAGCTGCTGTATGTCCTGCAGGAAATGGTGTATTCTCTCCAGTCTGACACAGTGCTCTCTGCTGCCACCTCTGTCCATGTCAGGAACTCTCCAGAGCAGTAGCAAATCCCCATAGAAAACCCCTCCTGCTCTGGACAATTCCTGACATGGACAGAGGTGGCAGCAGAGAGCACTGTGTCAGACTGGAGAAATTATACCACTTCCTTCAGGACATAGCCCCCAGTGGGAGGAAACCCCCACCCCTCTATGATGCAGCTCCTTTTATTGTAATGGAGCCACATCATAAAGGGGTGGGGTTTTCTTCACCTTCAGTGCTTCAGCCCAGGCCGTTGCTCGGTAATAGATCAGAGCCATGTGAGGAAATCGGGCCGTTGTTCAAAAAAGGACTGCAACACTGGCTTCCCCACGCTGGTGCCAGTCTAATAATGTGTAAAACTTAAAGTGAATCTACTGAGTACATTTACTATAAGGGTATGTATATGTGTCACAAGCTCTGGTCTTTTATCCATTCATCTACTCCATCTTAGAGCATGAGGAGGATGGAGCATATGGGTCTACTACATGACGAACACTTTAATGATGAACACTTCTAGATGGTTTACATTATTGTATTGCTTACTACATATTTAGTCCTTTGGATGGATTCTGTGATGGAAGAACTCAATGTGAATATAGACGTACACAGCAAAAAATATACATTGACCAAAAAGAGGTGGACCAGTATATGTCCTCACCTGCTAGTCAATGGAAATCTGACTTTGAAGACCTCCACAGAGACTGAACTCCGTATCCCCTGGTGATCTCCAGATTGGCCCCCAGCCGCCAGTCACGTTTCATATCCACAGCTGTGTTCAAATCAAAAGAGCTGGGAGCCAATCTGGATTTTGTCGGGAAGAGCGGAGGTCAGACCTGCCATAATCTCCTAATTGTCCCCTGTCCTGTGCATGGGACTAGTTATTAAGTCTTTAAGGGCCTTTTAGATGGCCTGGTATGGGGCCATCAAGGGAAGCAAACAAGTGTTGATTAGCAAGTTTGGCACCTTTAGAAGGTACAGTGAATTGCTCCACCAGGCCACATGAACGTTAACTGTATTATTTGTGAGGCCATTTCAATGTACTGCTGTACAGAGATATATTTTTGCATGGCACAAAAAAATGGGATCGGTCGAGGATTAGGCTGATCGCTGACACTTTTACATGGGCCGATTATCAGCCGAAGGAGAGTTTCTACCAACTCTTCTTGCCAATAATCGGCCCATGTAAAAGGGCCCTTACAGCTGCCGGAGACATCTAACAGAATTCTTCATTTAGTAGGACGATATACCTGGGCATATAAAAGGAAATAATATATCCAATAGAAGAGGAAGAGGAGGGAAAACAGAGGAGAGGAAGGGAAAAGGTGGAAGTCGAATGCAAAGAGGAAGGAGAGGGAGGACAGAGAAAAAAGTCAAAGAAGTGCGGGAAAGAGGAAGAAGGGAAAGAAAGGGGAAAAGATAGAGAAATAAAAGAAAGTAAAGGGGAAGAGGAGGAAAAGAGAACGAATGGAAAGGAGAAGAAGTGATAAAAGGAAAGGGGGGTAATAATAAAAAGTAAGAAGATCAATAGTAAGAAAGGAAAGACAAGAAGGCAGACAAAGAAGAAGAATGAAAAAGGAATGAGAAGAAAAGGAGAAGAATAGGCAACTGGGAGTGTAAAGGGACGAGGAAGGGAACAAAGGATAAAAAACAATAAGGAAGACTTACTTATCGTAGTCTTGGTGTATCTTGATTCACAAACATAATCTGAGGGGCAAATGACACTGACACCGGTGCAGTCCTGGGCCAATGACGTCACACATAGCTGGCAGGAAATACAGAAACCTAAAGCAGAAACGTTACAGGGAGATCCTCACATTAAAGGGTTATTCCCATCTCATCTTATGTAGTTATACTTGTAGGACTCGTCAGGTTAGATATTACAATCATTTTGCAAACTTGCTCCCTTCTTCTGATCGGCTGCTCTTTCTCTCCCATTGCTGACAGCTCGTTGTCTAGGTTACTGAGCACCACTCTGCTCTAAAAGCAGGGGTCTGGCTTGCAGAGTGGTGGTCTGTTACTTAGACAACAAGAAGTCAGCAATGGAAGAGAAAGAGCAGCCTATCAGGAGAAGTTTGTCAAATGTTCAGAAGTATTCAACTTGTCGCATGAGATTAACAACTGAGCGGGGGCAGAGCCGGACTACCGGACATATCCTTCCAATAAAGATGGCGCCACATCTGGGAGAAAATATCATAGATTTGTTCTTTACGGCCTTAAGGTGACCGTCATGATCCTGCGTTGGGTCACTTACATTCAACAGTGACATTTATAGCCCTAGATATTGCCTCCCTTCATAGTAACTTGGCTGCCATCTTGTGCCAGTGCCCACACCATCACGTGATCCCATTTCGCCAACCTCTTATAGGATCACCATTTTACATAGCGTTCCCATCTACTGATCTCTGGTTTTCTAGGTTGTATAACTATTATAATTCCATCTATCATACATTTTAACTTCATACTCAAGGATTTACTCACCTCTCGCTGTAAGAGTCAAAAGCAGCCACAAAACTCCACAAAGACGCCTCATAGTCACAAACATCAGTTGTCTCAGTAGTCCAATGCCGTCTGAGTAGTTTTTGTCTCGTTTCTCATAGTCCCTGTAGCAAGACTGAAGGAATTTAGGCGTGTGAGAGAGTGACGGCATCATAAGCGTAGAGTGGTGACCCCGAGTAATGGGTGGGGACCATAGACGGCAGCGAGACCGGTCATAGGTGTTCATGACAGCTGGATGATATACGGAGGATATCACGTAGAAACTATCCTTGAATGCATTTCTGGAGACTCTTCTCTTTGTCATAGTGATCATACATCAGCTAAGAATAACTTACATCCCAATAAAATATTTCTTTCCTCTGGCATTTTTTGATAAATTAAAGGTGTTGTCCAATATTACTTACATATGAAGACCTTATCTACCCACAGGCTGTGTATTAATTCTCAACCCCATCCACGGGGACACTCCAGAGGGACAAAAAAATCTTCAAATCAACTGGTTTCAGAAAGTTATAGAGATTTCTAATTAACTTCTAATTAAATCTGATACATGTGTATTTTTTCTAGTCTGACACAGTGCTCTCTGCTGCCACCTCTGTCCATGTCAGGAACTGTCCAGAGCAGTAGCAAATCCCCATAGAAAACCTCTCCTGCTCTGGACAGTTCCTGACATGGACAGAGGTGGCAGCAGAGAGCACTGTGTCAGACTGAAAAGAATACCCCACTTCCTGCAGGATGTACAGCAACTGATAAGTGCTGAAAGATTGGAAATTTTTAATTAGAAGTAATTGACAAATGAGTAGTCATTTCTGACACCAGTTGATTTGATAAGTTGGACAGGTGTGGTGCTGTATTTATAAGACATCAGTCGTTTTTTTACAATCCTGTACAACCCATGTAATTGCTTTTTTTATTATTATTATCTAGAATCCCAAATTTTTGTCATGATATATTTTTACTTTTTGCATGAAAAACAAAAAACAAGCAAACAAAAAAAACACCCCAAAAAGATAAAATACATCAAATTTTTTAAATGATAAAAGTATAAAAGAAAATATATAAATATATATTAAAGTATATAAAAAAAAAGTGAATATTTGCTATTACCATTTCCATGATGACTTGAACTATAAAAGTATATCATAGAAAGCAAGGGACGAAGAAATGAAAATAATATTTGAAGAGTCCTTTAAAAACTAATGGTAGCACAGCAGTAAAGAGACTATGGGGTAAATTTCTCAAGGGCTTTGCGCCTATTTTTAGGTAAATAATTGGATTTTTCACCCCTTTTTGCTTCTTTTTTTAAATGCAATTTTTTTGTTCTCTGCCTGTTTTGAGTGTTCACCCAAAAAATTGCATAATCCGAGATTAGCGCCTAATTTATCATATACGACTTTTTAAAAAGTCCCAAAAACTGGTGCAGGTCTACCAAGGGGAATTTGTTTGCAACTTTTTATTTAGATGCATTTACTATGACAGGGCGACTTTTCTATAAATCACACACGATATATTAAAACAAAACAACACTGAGCCACATTAGAATAGTCGCACACATTAGACTCCTTAGTAAATGTCTCCCTATGTTCCTGTAACCCACACTGGGCAAATGTGGAAGGAGTGCCATGGTGTATCCTGGGCATCACACCAAGTGACTCATTCCAGTGGTTATTTTGGTGGCAAAATTAAAGAAGTCAGGCTAAATTTTTTTATTAAAGTATTGTATTGCTCCCCAAAAGTTATACAAATCCCCGATATACACTTATTACGGGAAATGCTTATAAAGTGCTTTTTTCCCCAGTACTTACTACTGCATCATGGCTTCACTTCCTGGATAACATGGTGATGTCACTTCCTGGATAACATGGTGATGTCACTTCCTGGATAACATGGTGATGTCACTTCCTGGGTAATATGGTGATTTCACTTCCTGGATAACATGCTGATGTCACGACCCGACTCCCAGAGCTGTGCGGGCTGTGGCTGCTGGAGAGGATGATGGCAGAGGGACACTGAGGGACACAGGGCACTGGAGGGACACTGAGCATCCCCTGATCATCCTCTTCAGCAGCCACAGCCCACACAGCTCTGGCAGACATCACCATGTTATACAGGAAGTGACATCACCATGTTATCCAGGGAGTGACATTACAATATTATCCAGGAAGTGACATCACCATGTTATCCAGGAAGTGAAGCCTTGATGCAGTAGTAAGTACAGGGAAAAAGCACTTTATGTGCATTTCCCGTAATAAGTGTATATTGGGGATTTGTATAATTTTTGGGGGGGCACTACAATACGTTAATACATGTTTTCGCCAGAGTTTTCCTTTAAGTTATTTTTTGGGTGGCAGTGTTTACCAAGGTGACAATTTAGGGAGATGCCGAGTCATATAGGACTGACCTGGAGTCTCACTTCCAGATATTGAATGTCTTAGACTCATCCTTGGCTTGAAGAGTTAGAGGATAAAACATCAGCAGGTAATACAGGAAAAGACATACTATATGTACATTGTGTGGAGCTACACGGGGGCCCTGGGGCCTATTCCAACTGTTTTCCCTACTATCTAGTAAATTTCTTGGAAGGGGCCAACATAATGATTTCCACATTTACTGGTAGATCGATGGGGAAGCTCTTATTTGCCATCATTGAATTACCAAGTGAACGGGATTACGTAAGGCCAGGCCTACGGGGAAACATTCGATCATATGTTGACGTACAGAGAGAGGAGAAACATGAATACTGATCGTACTGGAAAAACCAGTTCCTATAAGCAACCTTCATCATTGTCTTTAGCCTTGGGGCATCCCAAAGTTGACAACAAATCATCTGTGAGAATTGAGAGAATCTAATATTTCAATAAATCAAAGTAATAGGTGTTTTCAAATACCACAATGTAAGGAGAGGCAGGTATGTGTAGAGAGCCAGGAGCCGTCCCTGCTGTATAACTACAAAGCAGAGAGAAATCAGGTTCTGTACGGCACTGCCTCATCAATACTACAAATGTCTCCAAAAATATTTCGACATACGAAATATACAGTAATTACATGTTTCTAGATTACATCCCCCTTTACCAGATTACTATTAACAAATGCATATACAGTTATTTAAAGGAGTTGTTTGGGGGGGTTGGGGTGCGGGCAGAGAAGGTCTTACCTGTTCTGCTCCCCGCAACGTGCACCAGTACTGGAGCGGAGCAGGTGCTTGTTGCAAGCATCATGTGTCGATGAAATACATGTAATGACTAATAGCATACAACAGCAATGGTAACATAAGACATTGCATATGGATGTAGGGTACTGGGTGGTATCAGACCAGTAGCTGTGATTTTCATACACAGTAGCTGCTTTGCCATCCCCTGCTACTGCCCATACTCAGCTGACTACGGGCAGTAGCAGGGTGTTCCCTGTTTATGTCTAAATAGCTTTACCAGATGCTATATCTGATGCTTTCTGTCTCCAGCATGAGGTACAGCATCTGGTATCCCTATTTAAGGCCCTATTACATGTAGTAATTATTGTGTAAAGATTCACTATAACAACCGATCACTGGTAAAAATTAGCGAATGATTTAGATTATTACATTTACTGATTGTTATCATGAACGATCCTTATTGCGTTGTTATATGTTCCTTAACCGTTCCTCAGGAAAACCCCCACAGCCGATTTGATCTGAAAACGATTTATTACACGAACAAATATGTAAACGATAAGCGCACTACCAACGATTATTTTTTGACATCGCTCACTTTTGGTCGTTATTGTAAATTTTTAAACGATAATTGCACGGTGTAATAGGGCCTTTAGAGATAGCATTAGAAGCGGTGAGGGATGGTGCAGATATGTTCTGCTAGTACACATATAGGCTATGTTCACACTTTTTATGACACCGGCCATTCCGTGACCTAGCGGGGTCATGGAAGGGCCAGTGGCAGAAAAGATCATCCCGGCCGCTACTGCAGTACTGGACAGATGATCTTTAGCAACCCTGAATTCTGATGTGGGTGCATACTGTACGTCCAGGCCCACATAAGAATTCCCCACTGCACACAATGGAGCATGCGGCTGGAGCCGCATGCTCCATTGTGTGAACTGACATGTTAGTTTCTCGCTGTGCTGCTAGGGATCCTGTCTGGAGTGTACTATGTGTATACACTCCAGCCGAAATCACGGCCGTTGTTACAACAGAACTTATGTAGTGTGAACATAGCCATACAGTGTATGGGTGCAACATAATAATGGCTGTTTAGGATTAAGCTGGGGGGGGGGGGGGGGCTGTTAAGCAGCAATATAATAATAGAAGTGAACCAATTAGGTAATCAAATGAATGACAAAAAATTGTTAAAATAGACTAAATGTAAATGACTAAATTACAGCTGAAATACACATGCTGCTCGTTTACTACTGAGTTTGGTTGAATTTTCGCATATAGAGTGGCATATAGGGTTTAAAAAAAATCAGCACAACCAGAATTCTGCACCAAGCTGGCTGGAACTCCGGATGCTCCCATAGTGTTTTATAATGTGCTATAATAACAGACCTATTTTCCAACATGGACATCCTTCAGAAAGGGTGTCCATGCCCAGTAGAACCTTATGGGTCTGGAAATCTATCCAGAGTGCACTTGTTAAAATAAGGCGACATATGTTGGTTAGTGGTTACTAATATACAGCACGCTCCTCCCCCGAATCTTCGTCAGAATTTAATTTGTACCTAAAAAGTTATGGGGTTTTTTTTCTTTTCATTTTCTGGAAAATTTGGAAAAGTTCTACAAAACGTACAATCTTTTTAACAGCTTAAAAAAGAAGCAATACACAAAAAGGACAAGGAAAGGACATTAACGTAGACAGCCGATATAGAACAGTAGGATAGATTTATTATTTGTCTACTTCCCTTTCCATATATAAGAAAACAGAGTGAAAATACAGATAATGACTGTGGTTAGATTTTTACAGTTTTCTGCATATTTTATAATTTTTTATCAAGATTCCACAAATACTAAATATCAAATACTATATTATAATACTATAATTAACAAGCAGCGGTAAATATGTTTTTAGTCTGATTAACGGTAAAAGACAAAAACTCGCAGCCTTACAAGATCAGTCTGTGTTTTTTTTTTTTTTTTAAATTTGACCCTCCTGTCCATGGGCAGTAGCTGGAATTACAGTCTATAAGGAATGAAGGTGCAATTTTGACTGTGTTTTTGAAAATTTTTACTATGCTGTTCATCAAAATACTTATTTTTAACACTTGATTGTATTTTAGAGTGTTGTAGAAGAAGAACCTGTGTGCTGTGCGAGCACCATGGACATATTTTTCTTTAACAGCACTCCCAGTGGATAGGCATGGTATGACATGCGAATAAAAAGTCACTTCAAGGGTTTCATAATGTTTCAACCGAGCAGGTGGCCATGTCAGATGTACTTCCACAGAATATAATTATTGTCCAGCAGTTAAGCAAAATAGGAAGCAATATTTTACGACATGACATTATCATCAGCATAATGAAAAGATAAAATAATGGCAGATAGTGATGAAAGAGAAGACAATGGCAGATAGTGAGAACCTGCAATGAAAAGTCCCATTGTTGGTTGACTGGGTCGGAAGAGTTACATTAGTGGCAGTAGTAGTATTGGAATTAATAGAATTTGAGGCATTGGTGCATTTGTAGTTGATCTCAGTGTAAACGTCACCAGTAGTGTAATTCAGGTTGTTTTTATTGCAGTAGCCAATGGAGGCGCAGCCGCGATCTATTGTAAGCACACTCTGGGCTCCTGTAAGAGAGCAATGCATTTCTATTATACGGTTATAAATGATTGATGCTGTCTATAGTATTCTATAATTGACTCCATTATATTACATGATTACTTGATAAGATAAAGAAGGTTGTACAAAATAATAAACTTCTGTCAGTGGACAATATACAATGGTTTGCAATAAATTAGAATATCAACATTTTTTTCCCCCAGTAATTCAATTCAAAAAGTAGCCTCATATATTCTATAGAGTCATTACATACAGAGTGAACTTTTTCAAGCGTTTATTTCTGTTAAAGTTAATCATTATGGATTACAGCCAAGAAAAACCCAAAAGTCAGTATTTCAGAAAATTAGAATATTATATAAAACCGACTGGGAAAAAAAAAAATAAAATAAGACAGAAATGTAGACCAAATGAAAAGTCTGTACAGTAAATGCCCTCAGTACTTGGTCGGAGCACCTTTTGCATGAATGACGGCATCAATGCGACAATGTGGCATGGAGGCGATCAGCTGATGGCACTGCAGAGGTCTTATTGAAGCCCAGGTTGCTGTGATAGCGGCCTTCAGCTCGTCTGCATTGTTGGCTCTGGTGTCTTTCATCTTCCTCTTAACAATATCCCATAAATTCTCTATGGGGTTAAGGTCTGGTGAGTTTGCTGGCCAATCAAGCCCAGTGATGCTGTGGTTAGTAAACCAGGTATTGGTACTTTTGGCCGTGTGGACAGGGGGGAAATCCTGCTGGAAGAGGAAAATTCCATCCCAAAAAATCTTTTCAGCATAGGGAAGCATGAAGTGCTCTAAAATTTCCTGGTAAACGGCAGCATTGACTTCGGTGTTGATGAAACCCAGTCAACCTACCCCAGCAGATGACATGGCTCCCCAAACCATCACTGATTGTGGAAACTTCACATTAGACCTCAAGCAGCTTGGATTGTGTGCTGCCTCTCCACTCTTCCTCCAAACTCTGGGACCTTGATTTCCAAATGAAATGCAAAATTTACTTCCATCTGAAATCAGCCCCTTGGACCACTGATCACCAGTCCAGTTCTTCTTTTCCTTGGCCCAGATAAGACGCTTCTGGCGTTGTTTATTGGTCAGGAGTGACACATGGGATGCAACACTTGTAGCCCATGTCCTGCAGACGTCTGGATGTGGCGGCTTTTGAAGCACTGACTACAGCAGCAGTCCACTCTTTCTGAATCTCACCCAAATTTTTGAATGGCATTTTCTTTACAATCCTGTAAGACTGCGGTGCTCCCGGTTGCTTGTGCACCTTTTTCTACCACACTTTTTCCTTCCACTCAACTTTCCAATAATATGCTTTGCTACAGCACTTTGAGAACAGCCAGCTTCTTTAGCAATGAACTTTTGTGGCTTACCCTCCTTGTGGAGTGTATGAATGACAGCCTTCTGGACATCTGTCAGCAGTCTTCCCCATGATTGTGTTGCATACTGAACCAGACTAAGGGACCTTTTATAACACTTAGGAAGCCACGGCAGGTGTTTTGCGTTAATTATTCTAAATTTCTGAAATAATGACTTTTGGGTTTTTCTTGGCAGTAATCCATAATCATCAACTTTAACAGACATAATCGCTAGAAAAATCATCTATGCCAGCTGCTGCCGCTATAGATATGGGATACACAGAATAATGGAGAATGGATTGTTCTTTTTACATTAACTTTCATCTACTGATTATCATTACCGGTAAGTTTTTGTGTAGACACGAGAAGACACATCGTCTCATCTCCAGAACAATTCATGTACTGGTCGGAACCACATGAGCCAATGGGCAATATACAGGCAGGGCACATCAGTCCATTGGGCACTAAATTGAACGATGGCACTTTTACAGGAAAAAAAAGAGAGAGAAAGAAAAAAAAAAAGATGAAAATGAACAGGTATCGGAGACCAAGAATGTTTTCCTATCAGCTATAACTTTTTAAAGGGGTGTACACTAGAAATTCTCCCTGAATATTCATGCAGTTCACCAGAGTGAACTGATAGGGTGGATCGGTAGTCTCACCCCCAGTGGATCGGTAGTCCCTCCCCCAGTTCACCAAACCATCTCATTTACATATTAAACCAAATAAAGTTTTCATGAAAACAATGCTGAGGATTAAAGAGGTTGTCAACCTTAAACTAACTTGACACGTAAGAGATCATGGGGGGGATGGGTGACCTCCGTACCACCCAGCGATCTCCAAATCGACCTTTGTTATAAATACAGCTGTGGGTACGGGACATGACCCGCAGCTCTATTTATTCCTATGGAGCTGTTGGAAAGAACCGAGTGCTGTACTCCCAGACGGCTGTATTCATAAAATAGGAGCCAGGGGCTGTTCTGAAGAACGGCATGGGGTAGGGAGGTTGGACCCCCCCCCCCCCCAATAGGGGACAAGTTAGTTGAAGGTGGACAACCTCTGGTAAGAAAAATCTGCATTATTCTTAGCAGTCTTGGCCTTAGAAACATGTATGTTGGGGTTCTTTCTCCAACATGCATGTACTATACATGTAGATTCAAGAAGGGGATAAAAAGAGCACCTGATCAACCCCATTTGAACAGAGGTTACTGATGGATCTACTTACATTTAGGCACTGCTGGATTACACAAGTCAGTGGAGCAGCAGCTAGTAGATATCTTCTCTAAAGTAGAAGAATAAGTGAACAGTCCTATCACACTGCATTCACCTTGTGAAGCGCAGGATCTCCTAAAGTACTGGGAGATGACTCCATCTAATAAATGGGGAAACACAGGAGAAATAATGGAAACATTTTGGTCCCTTCGTAATATCAACATTTGTGGCCTCATAGGACCCAAAGGCTTCTTCTTCACATGTCAAAGTATTATTATTACATTGGATCTGTAAGGTCTGCATCCACCTTACTGTCTATTACATTGGATGTAAGGGATTGAGCTCTTGAGTTGCTTGGCTCAATATTGGCTGAAAGAGATAAGAAGGTTAAGAGGGAGGAGATCTATGATGAGATGTTGGACAACCAAGTCCCCCAATGGTTTATAGGTGGGGCCTTCCGCATTCTTGGATTTAATGCAAACAATTCTTCTCCTCCTCTATTACAAACATTTAAAAAAAAAACACTGGGTACGGGCCTGTCTAGCTACTCAACCGGTTTGGTTGGGGGTCAAGTTCAGGGATAGAATCCAAATATTCTCTAGGTTTTCACTCACTATGGGATACAAGAGCTGCACATTTGGTGCTAGAAGGTACCAGGTTGTGTCTCAGACATTGGTCACTATGTGGGTAACGATTGGCCAAGTAGACAGGTGATAAAGGAGCTTGGAACAAGTGAAAAAAGGCAAAGAAGCCCAGTCAGCGATCTGGGTTAAGCATTCAGTATGGAGTCAGAAAGGTCATGTTAGATAAAGCAATTTTTAACACTTAACGCTTAACGATAGCAAACGAGAGCTGAAATCTGAAATCGGTCACCATATTAAACAGAACAATAGTCGTTACTATGATTGTTACTTCGATCGTTTACTCCATCTGATCCCAGCAAGCGAATGAATAATGTGTAATTACACTAAATGATTAGCGAGTGAATGTGGAATTAGGGCCAGTTCACACTGAGCAAATTGGGTAGAATTCCGCTTCTCTTTGGGAGGGCTTGCGTGCCTCCGCTCAAAGAGTTGACATTGCAAGCCTTTCCATGGAGTCTCCGTTTGACATGGAGGCAGGCGGGATTCTGCAACAGAGAGCTCCGCCACCGAATTCTGCCCAATTTACTCGGTGTGAACTGGCCCTTACAGCCAACAAATGTGGAATTACCGCTAATAATTAGCGAACGATTAACAGTGATTTTAGGTTCAACTCAAAAATGTGATCAACAACACATGGACGATCTTTCGATCATTGCCTGCATTCACCGTTAGCCCCCTGGGTCAGGCAAAGCAGGCACTGGTCATAGAGGAAAAGACACAGCACACCTTCGCCATAAACACGATGGAACCGCAATATTGCTCAGGCACAAGATGCTGAGCAGAAAGCAGATGTAAATACTGTAGGTCATTCTGACTAGAGATGGGGGGCAGATTAGGAATATACTAGCTGGCCCTATAGAAAGTACAAAGAGCCCACATCCTTACCCAACTGGCCATACCAGAAACAGGAGCAGAGGGAGAAGCAGTATGTTGGCAGCCAGGAGAGGAGAGCGGGTCATAAAACGGGCAGCTGTGTCCAGGGTTGGTGACAGGACACGGGTGGGAATTGACCACTGGTTTTATATGATACAATATGACAACATATATTACAGATAATTACTCTGCAACTTACTTGCTAGAGACATTGTAAGCTGGGATACACACACTTGGCCATCGGTACAAGTTTCAGTGGTAGTGTCGGAGCAGGAATCTGAGGAGATTGCCCTACAAGTCACACACTCTAATCCGTCACCTGAGCGGGAACAAAGATAAACATATCCATGAACATCGCTATTTTACTTGTAGAGATTTTGGCAAAAGATATTGAAGGTTTCTGGGGACCACCTAAAGTGGGGACGACTGGCAGACACTTATCGTAAGCTGCTCTATGTCCAACGATATTGGTGAACATTGGTATTCACGACCAAGTTGGTTTTAGGTGTCCTCAGGAGCTTTGAGTGATAGAGTCTCTTTGGAACTATAGGAGTGTCATACTGGTTTTCATCCAGGCATCCTAGATGCAGATTCGACCAGAGTGGTCCCATTTAAAACACACAGTTACAAGCCAAAGCAAGTCACGGTTAATAACAAACTCATATAAGGCACACAAGCTTAGAGGTTGCAGTTCACTCTCAGGGCTGCAAGTTCTATGTGTCAGTGTCTGAGTGTGTCAGTCAGTGTCTGTGTCAGTCAGTCAGTCAATGTTTGTCAGTCAGTGTCTGTGTCAGTCAGTGTGTGTCAGTCAGTGTCTTAGTCAGTCAGTGTCTGTGTCAGTCAGTGACAGTCAGTCAGTCAGTCTGTGTCAGTAAGTCAGTCAGTGTCAGCCAGTCAGTGTCAGTAAGTCTGTGTCAGTCAGTCATTCAGTCAGTATCAGTCAGTTAGTGTCTGTGTTAATAATGTTTGTGTATGTTCCCGGTGTCTCATGTGATTGTGCATAGTGTGTGAATGAGGGCCCCCTAAGGCTTTGTCGCTCGAGGGCCCATGAAAACCTGGAGCCGGTGCTGTTCACTCTAGAAGGTGCTGCAGAATAAAACATACCTTGAAAAGTATTAGGAACAAAATGTCTTAGAAGACTCTACATTAACCCCAGGCAATACTGGCGTCACACACTTCAGCTTTAGGTCATATTCACATCGAAGGGGAATAAACAAATACAACAAAACTGTCTAACTTTCCCATAGCAACCAATCACAGCGCTCATCAAGATTAAAAGCTGAGCTGTGATTGGTTACTGTGGGAAAACCAGACAGTTTTGCTGCTTAGTTACTGTATGCCCTCTGAAATAATTAGAGCTTTTTTGTTGCTTTTTGGAGCATTTTACATCTTTTTATACAGCGTTTTCTTGGTGCTTATGCAAATCACCAAAAATTGACATGCAATGCATAAAACATTCCAAAACAATTACCACTGAAAAAAACTGATGTTTTATGTAATAAAATAGACTCCAAAAAATCAATGTGTGCACATGACCTACTAACCCAACCCAACTTTTCTTACCTGTTGCTGCAAATGAAGTGAGAAAACATATGACTCCCCAGATATACATGGCTGCAGATAGGCGTCACTGTACGCTGTTACTGGCATCCACTGCACAAGGACACAGATTGTTACTGGGATATGAAACTTGTACAACTTTATCTTTCATGCTAGAATGGTTACACATCCTACAAACATAACACCTATAGTTATGGTACCCCTATCAAAACTGGGAAGATGATAACTACCACTACTACTACTACTGCTGCTACTACTACTACTACTATCACCCCTACTAACACTACTCCTACCACTACTACTATTGCTACTACTGCTGCTGCTACTACTACTACTACTACTACTACTACCACTACTACTACTACTACTACCACTACTACTGCTACTACTGCTACTACTACTACTACTACTACTACTACTATTACTACTACTACTACTGTGCTGCTGCTGCTACTACTACTACTACTACAACTACTGCTGCTACTACTACTGCTATTATTACTACTACTACTACTACTATCACCCCTACTAACACTACTCCTACCACTACTACTATTGCTGCTACTACTACTGCTGCTGCTACTACTATTACTACTACTACTACTACTTCTACTACTACTACTATTACTACTACTACTATTATTTCTACTACTACTACTACTACTACTATTACTACTACTATTACTACTGCTGCTACTACTACTACTGCTATTATTATTACTACTACTACTACTACTACTACTATTATTACTACTGCTACTACTACTGCTATTACTACTACTACTATTACTACTACTATTACTACTGCTATTATTATTACTACTGCTACTACTACTGCTATTGCTACTACTATCACCCCTACTAACACTACTCCTACCACTACTACTATTGCTGCTACTACTACTACTGCTGCTGCTACTACTATTACTACTACTTCTACTACTACTACTATTACTACTACTACTATTATTTCTACTACTACTACTACTATTACTACTACTATTACTACTGCTGCTACTACTACTACTGCTATTATTATTACTACTACTACTACTACTACTATTATTATTACTACTGCTGCTACTACTACTGCTATTACTACTACTACTATTACTACTACTATTACTACTGCTATTATTATTACTACTGCTACTACTACTGCTATTGCTACTACTATCACCCCTACTAACACTACTCCTACCACTACTACTATTGCTGCTGCTACTACCATCACCACCACCACCACTACTATTACTACTACAACTACTACTACTACTACTGCTGCTACTACTACCACCACCGCCAATACATTTACTCAACCACTAATACTACTACTGCTACCAAATACTACTACTACTACTATTATCACCACCACCACTACTACTACTACTACTACTACTGCTGCTACTACTACTGTTACTATTAGTTCTACTACTACTACTAGCACTACTACTATCACCCCTACTACCACTACTACTACTACTACTACTGTCACTACTACTACTATTATCACCACTACTACTACTGCTACTACTACTACTACTACTACTACTACTACTATTACTACTACTATAACTACTACTACTACTATAACTACTACTACTACTACTGCTGCTGCTCCTACTACATGTACAGTGGTTTTCAATAAATTAGAATACCAACATAAAGTTAATTCAATTCAAAAAGGACCTCATATATTCTATAAAGTCATTACATACAGAGTGAACTTTTTCAGGTGTTTATTTCTGTTAAAGTTGATGATTATGGGTTACAGCCAAAAAAAAAAACCCAAAAGTCATTATTTCAGAAAATTAGAATAATTAACCCAAAAAACCTGCAGTGGATTCCTAAGTGTTATAAAAGGTCCCTTAGTTTGGTTCAGTATGCAACACAATAATGGGGAAGACTGCTGACTTGACAGATGTCCATAAGGCAGTCATTCACACACTCCACAAGGAGGGTAAGCCACAAAAGTTCATCGCTAAAGAAGCTGGCTGTTCTCAGAGTGTTGTATCAAAGCATATTAATGGAAAGTTGAGTGGAAGGAAAAAGTGTAGTAGAAAAAGGTGCACAAGCAACCGGGAGAACCGCAGTCTTAACAGGAAATGCCATTCAATGCCATGGGAGAAATTCACAAAGAGTGGACTGCTGCTGGAGTCAGTGCTTTAAAAGCCACAAGCACATCCAGACGTCTGCAGGACATGGGCTACAAGTGTTGCATCCCATGTGTCAAGCCACTCCTGATCAATAAACAAGACCAGAAGCGTCTTATCTGGGCAAAGGAAAAGAACTGGACTGCTGATCAGTGGTCCAAAGTGCTAATTTCAGATGAAAGTAAATTTTGCATTTCATTTGGAAATCTCGTTCCCAGAGTCTGGAGGAAGAGTGGAGAGGCTGTACACAATCCAAACTGCTTGAAGTCTAGTGTGAAGTTTCCACAATCAGTGATGGTTTGGGGAGCCATGTCATCTGCTGGTGTAGGTTCACTGTGTTTCATCAACACCAAAGTCAATGCTGCCGTCTACCAGGAAATTATAGAGCACTTCATGCTTCAGTGTGCTGAATAGATTTTTGGAGATGGAATTTCCATTTTCCAGCAGGATTTGGCACCTGTTCACACAGCCAAGTACCAATCCCTCATTTACTAACCACAGTATCACTGTGCTTGATTGGCCAGCAAACTTGCCAGACCTTAAAGAGGACTTATCACCCGGTACATCCTCTTTAATCTGAATCACCTATCGAACGGCGCCGGAACGGGGAATCCGGTGCCACAGTCTGTTTTTCGGACCGAGGCCCTGTTCCCGTGCACAGTGCCGTTCTATGCACGGGAACCGGCCGGTGCTGACGCGACTCCCTTAGAATGAACGGAGCCGCGTCACACAGGGGAGGGAATTCCCTCCCACTGGGGGCGGGCGGGCCGGCCTCCAGTGCTTGAGCACCGGCCGGTTCCTGGGCAAAGAACGGCGCCGTTCGATCAGTGGGTTCAGGTTAAAGAGGATGTACCAGGTGGTACATCCTCTTTAACCCCATAGAGAATTTATGGGTATTGTCAAGAGGAAGATGAAAGACACCAGACCCAACAATACAGACGAGCTGAAGGCCAGTATCAATGCAACCTGGGCTTCAATAATTCCTCTGCAGTGTCATCAGCTGATCACCTCCATGCCACATTGCCGCATTGATGCCGTCATTCATGCAAAAGGTGCCCTGACTAAGCATTGAGGGCATTTACTGTACAGACTTTTCATTTGGTCGACATTTCTGTGTTAAAAACATTTTTTTTTTCAGTTGGTTTTATATAATATTCTAATTTTCTGAAATACTGACTTTTGGGTTTTTCTTGGCTGTAATCCATAATCATTAACTTTAACAGAAATAAACGCTAGAAAAAGTTCACTCTGTATGTAGTGGCTCTATAGAATATATGCAGCCACTTTTTGAATTAAATTACTGAAAAAAATAATAACTTTTTGTTGATGTTCTAATTTATTGCAAACCACTGTATAACTACTAAAACTATTACCTCTACTGTTGCTGCTGCTACTACTGTCACTGCTACTTCTATTTCTACTACTATATCTACACTACTACTACTACTACTACTACTACTACCTCTACTACTACTACTACTACTACTACTACTACCACCACCGCCACCACCACTACTATTACTACTACTACTACTACTACTACTACTACTTTCACTACTACCACCACTACTAGTATAACTACTAGTAACACTACTACAATTACTACTACTATTACTATAACTACTTATAAAACTAATACTACTACTACCACTACAACTACTACTATTACTACCACTGTAACTACTACTAACACTAATGCTGCTACAACATATACTACTGCTACCACTACTTTTACTACTACTACTACTGTTACTGATGTTGTTGCTGCTAGTACTACGCCTACCAATATTACTGCTGCTACACACTTTATACGAACTGTTGGGAACTATAATAGAGCCTGTTCAGCTGTGTATGGGCACTAAAGAGGCAAATAACGGTGAAGGGGCACAATAACAGTGTAGGGGCACTAAAGAGGCACTACAACAGTAGAGGGGCACTAAGGAGACACTATTAGGCTAGGTTCACACACAGTATTTTTGCTCAGTATTTTGGGCCTCATATTGCAACCAAAACCAGGAGTGGATTGAAAACACAGAAAGGCTATGTTCACACCTTGTTGAAATTTAGTGGATGGCAGCCATAATGGCCGTTATTTCATAACAACAGCCTATGTTTTAGAATAATGCCAATTATTTTGTGTGAAGATAGCCTTAGGTTATGTTCACACAACGTAAAACTGTGGGCTATGGTTGTACAACGGCGATAGATTTGCATAAATATATTTTGTGTGAACATAGCCTAAGGCTATGTTCACACAACGTAAAACTATGGCCGTAGTTCTCGCCGCAGAACTACGGCCGTAGTTTTGCGGTGCATAACAAAGCCTTATGTGCAATGGGTTCCCGGCCAGAGCGTACACACATGGTATATGCTCCGGCAGGGATCCCGCACAGCGCCGGAAAAAACTGACTGGTCAGTTTTCTGTGGACGGAATTCAGTGAATTCCGGCCGCAGAAAGCCCTGTCAGTTGACACAGTGAAAGACCGGCCGTTCCGTGTGTGAACATAGCCTAATAGTGGAAGTACACTACAGAGGCACTATAAAAGTGAAGAGGCAGTAAAGGGGCACTATAACAGTGGAGGGGCACTAAGGAGGCACTATAACAGTGGATGGGCACTAAGGAGGCACTATAACAGTGGATGGGCACTAAGGAGGCACTATAACAGTGGAGGGGCACTAAGGAGGCACTATAAAAGTGGATGGGCACTAAGGAGGCACTATAACAGTGGAGGGGCACTAAGGAGGTGCTATAAAGGTGGAGGGGTTGTAAGGAGGCACTTTAACAGTGGAGGGGCACTAAGGAGGCACTATAAAGGTGGAGGGGTAGTAAGGAGGCACTATAACAGTGGAGGCACTATTACTATGAGGAGGTCACAAATGGGGCACTATTATTATGTCAGGGCAGAAAGGCAGCACTATTGCTGTGTAGAACTCTAATATCTAAGTGATGAATTTTAACATCTAGCTGTCACTAAAGAGAAAGAAAATCCTTTGGATAATGCTGCAATTGTGTAATCATCTAGATCCTTAAGGCTGTGAGCTCCATAATATTATCATGCAATTCTACTTTACATCATCTGCAGGACACTGCTCACATTTTTCCAACCAAGTCACTGATAGGGAAGGACTTAGGTGCAATCTATGTTCTTAAGGGCAAACTGTGTAGTTCATCATACCTTTAGTATTTAACATTCAAAAATGTCCTAGAATGTATTAAACATTTATTTCTACTTCCCCAACATGTTTCACCCCCAACGGCTTCCTCAGTGGTCTGAACCATGATTATGTTACTGTACTACAATCAAAAACAAGTGAAAACAGTGATATTGGCAGAAATTTTAAAGATCTCACAACTATGGTAAGAAAACCTCTAAAGAATTTGCCATAAACTCATTAATAGTAAGTAGTGGGTAGAGCCTTTAAAAAAAAAAAAAAAAAAAAAAAAAAATCCTTTTGTATTAACAAAAAAGAAAAACATCAATAAACTTATAAATGTCTAATTGTGGATTTCGATTGTATATTTTTTCCTTTTTATAACATGCAAAAGGTATTGGTATTTTTGTTACTGTTCATGATAGTCAGTCACCGGTTGTCCTCAAACTCTAGGTAAAAATAAAATATTGAGTATTGGAAAATATCAGCAATCTTAACAACTATAAAGAGTTTTTGGCTAGACACTTCTACTAAAGAGACATTACAGCCACAAGACACTATATTCTCTTTTATAGTTAAAGTGGTCGGCGACAAAATAATACTCACCGATAGTGATATATCACATCAATATCAATACAGTTTCCAACATCGGGATCTCCATTGGGATCCTATCCATCAATAGACAAATCCACGACCCTGTTAGTTGCAGGAGACATCTAGTTCTTGTATTGTGGAGCTTAGAACTTCTGTATAAAGAAGAAACCCAAATAAAGGAGCTCCCAGATTAACCATTAAAAAACCAAGATTAAAGAATCCTATGGAATTCTACCCATCGATAGCCAACTTCCCGATCATGGTACTCGATATTTTGTGCATGTATATTCGTACATGTATGACAAAGGTCTTGACCTATAAGCTTCGGGATGACTTAGACATCGGGTTCTTCAGCGTAGTCTTTGTTACATCCAGGTAATTCAAACTAAGGAAAACTCAACCACCATATAAAAGGTCTAATGGAGGACCTCCCGGAGATCACAATCTGTATCATTGCAGTCGAGAAACAACCTTAGAATGACTCGCTTGGTGATATATGTTGCTGGGATTTTCTGATTGCGCACATTTTTTTTCTTTTTTTGTTAAAATGACTGGGTGTGGAGAATGTTTATTAAAAAATATGAAGAATATGTAAAACCGGTTGTGGTTGGTATTTCTTTCCTTTTTTTTTACCCCTAGACTGTTTTTGTCTAACGGCACACATGTTAAGCTGTGCAAACATCTTCTAAAAAGAACACAAATTCCTGACATTGTAAAGGTTGATGTTTCTACTCTTCAGGGCTATAGACGGGAGGCGTAACCTTTACGGGTCACCACACCCTTCAGATCCCAAATAAACACTGTGTACTGTGGGTCTCGCCACCAGATCAAGCAAGAGAGGTCTATCAGGGGATCCTATAGGGGGCCCAGATAGTTATGGGTCCCAAAGGTCCAGGAAAACACAACTCTACTCTAAGCGGATATGGAGCCAATCACTCATTGCTGGGGAAACATGTATTGTGTGGCGGCTTTACACACATATTAATAACCTGTGTGCACAATGATATCAGTGCAGCTAAGAAGACACATAAAGGTTCTTCAGAGGTGTGCAGTAGTGGATGTATTGTCAGAGCGTCTTTCGGTTGAAACCTTTCTTTTAAAATGTTGCGGCATTTGTTAAATATATATTGCCATTAACCCTAGAATGCGTGACATCAGAAATCTTCATATTAACGTGTTGGGGGCCTTTTAGGCCCCCATGCGAATCACATGGAAAAACACACTTATATAAAACTTCTACAAGTTTATTTTAAAACTGCTAAATAAAATATGACTAGTAAACAAAATTTTACTAATTTTTCACAAATAAAACCAAAAAAATTATTTTTTTCCAAATTTCTCACAAACATATGAAAAAACGCATAGAATTCTATACCAAACTAGCTGCAGCTACATTTCTATTATGTTTCTTTTCTATTCTATTAGTCTTCCAAACAATTTTGACAAGTTATTTTTTCGGAATAATGTTCTTTGCAGACATTTTCCTTACAAATTGAACAAAATCTCTCAGTTTTCCTTTCAACGTTTCTTGGACACATGAAACAGCGCTTTCTTTTTCTTTCTCCTGGCCCTGGAATCATCTGAAACTGTACGCCACACCGTTTCATTGCTTCTTTAGTTTGCTTTATCAAGCCTTTCACGTCACTTCGCTGTATCATGTGAGGCATTACAAGCTCATGACAAAGGTCCTTCAAAAATAGGCGTCTCCTGTCCTTCCTCCGTGCATGGAATTCTGGATGATTTTCTGTATAAATGATGAATGAATTCAGGGCTGCTACATCAAGCATATTTGAAAAAAGTACTACAGGCCATCGTTTTGTTTGCCTCTTGCATGAATATTCTCCCACCATCTCATCCATTTTGTCTACACCTCCTTTAGTTTTATTGTAATACAGGATGATTTCTGGCTTTAATTTTCTGTCATTGCTGTCAATACTGCAATTGTGATGCATGGTACTGAGTAAAATCACTGTTCTCCTTCTTTGCTTTGTAAGATACCAAAGTTATTGAATCCAAAGACACTCTCATAAAGTGCTCGCTGACGATTGTGTTTCAGTGCTTCTGGAATTTCTCGGCGGTTTGCCTTGATAGTACCAACAAGTGTAATATGTTTTTGAAGCAGAAAATTGCCTAGTTCAACATTGGTGAAATAATTGACCATGGTAATGTTTCTACCTGAACTGAATATTGGAACAGCAAGAGTTTTGACAATTTCAGACCCCAGATCCTTCTGTGCTGGTGCACCAACCTCTTTGCCACAGTAGATTACGCCATTTATGCCATAATAACATGCCGAATCACACATCCAGAAGATTTTGATTCCATATTTGGCTGGCTCGCTGGGCATGTATTGTATGAACTTGCAGCGTCCTCTGAACGGTACAAGTTGCTCATCTACTGTAACATTAGCACTAGGATTG
Source organism: Dendropsophus ebraccatus (assembly GCF_027789765.1). NCBI lineage: Eukaryota > Metazoa > Chordata > Amphibia > Anura > Hylidae > Dendropsophus > Dendropsophus ebraccatus. Next base: position 82,448,248 of record NC_091465.1, on the reverse strand, counting down.
TAAAGTTTGGTGCAATTTTTGATAAATATGTTCCAAATATAACTGATAGGGGCTAATTTGTCTGTTTCAAACCTCAATGCACGTGTTCGCTTATCATCAAATCGAATATGTCTTCTAATTTCCTCATATCTGTCCACTGACATTGTCGCCTTATAGTGTGGATCAGAAAGTGGGTCCAGAAATAATTCTCGTATAGGAACATCATACGATTTTTGACTTCCTGCCAGCAGTAAAAGTCCAATGTATGCATAAAGTTCCTCTTTTGAGATATTTTTCCAGGACTTATTTTTTGCAGAAGCAATACGTCTTCCTTCTAGGTTTGAACATAAAAGGACCTCTTCTGCCATATTGTCAGAAAAAAAAGTACAGAATACGTCTTTAGGGGAAAAGTACCTGGGACTTCCCACGGCTCCTTGAGCCTGTCTCACAATATTATGGATTGCAGTACGTCCAACTAATGTAGGTTTACTGTCCCAAAAAATATTCGTTTTGGATGTTCTACTTATCACTTCTTGAGGATCCACTGTATTCACTTCTTCATCATCAGAAGAAGAAGAATCACTTGAGGATGTTTGATTCTCTGGTGGCAGGTACTCGTCATCGGACAAAGATAGTTCACTTTCATCATCACTTTGAAACATAATTGCTTCAATCTCTTGGTCAGTCAGATGCTTGGTGGAAGACTGCGCCATTGCTGACTAGATGTTAGCAAACTATGAAAAAAACAATGAACACAATCAAGATTGTCCACTCTTTGCTTGTGTGTGACACACTGTAAGGGTAATGTGCCCCCTCCCTCCTCTCACCCTCAGCAGCTCTTACCTTTTATACTTTATTTTAGGTGGTGTACAATTCTCTGGATGTCTTTAGCTCAATAGCTTTACCATTTGCAGGCTTCTTAGAATCAGAGAAACTGAAACTGAATCAGTCTTCCTCTCAACATCTTATCTTATCTCAGGTCCTTCACAATTAGCTCACAGTGTATACTGTCGTCATTACTCTATACACAGCTCATTACTGTATTCCGAAGGACCTGAGATGATGTCATGGCCTTACCACTCCCTCACAAAATCACATGACATCCTCATATGGCATTATCCACACCCTGGCCCCCCCACCAGCATTACTGAGTACAAATAAAGTAACTTGAGACACAAACACTACTGAGAAAATGATCAAATATACATGGGGGCCTAAAAGGCCCCCAACACGTACAGATGTGGTTTTCACAAAAAAAGCATTGTTACACCGAAATGCCTATGAAAAAAATTATATGAACAACTGGATATTACCAAAAACGACATACTTGAGGATTACCTGGAGTTTCAAAATTCTAACTTAAGTAATTTTGCAGATAATAGCAAAAAAGTAAGCATGGGGGCCTAAAAGGCCCCCAATACGCATTCTAGAATGCCAATAATGGTAATAACAAGGAAAAAATAAAAAATGATTAGGGATTGCAGGCAATTCCGAACTGTAGCGGTCCCTTCATCAGGCTGTTAAGTGTTAATGCCTCACTTCAAAGCAAAGCTTTCTGAAAACAATAAATATCTCTAGTACAAGCGATTTTAAGAAACTCTGTAATAGGTTTTATTTACCAAAAGAGTTTCCTTCTTACTGAAAAAAGCAGTTTTTCTAGCTCCCCCCTGACTTCAGAAGAAGCAGGATTTCTGTGCCCATTATGCTCTATGGAGAGGGGAGGGGCTGAGAGGAGTGAGTTAGCATGGAGCAGTCCTGCACAGCACAACACCCTGCAATCTTCTCTCACCAAGTTCCCAGATAAGCACTGACCTTTCTGACCCCTCAATCCAGCGGTTTAGGTGCCCAGACAGTCTACAAACAGCTGACCTTCATGTCACCTCTTCCTGCTCCCTCATCCCCCTCGGCCCCTCCCCCCTCCATAGGATATAATGGAGACAGCAGAACCCGTCTCAAGTCGAGCACTGTAGCATTGGAAACTGCTCGACTATCGCTCTATGACTAGGCTGGAATAATGAGCACTCAAGTATTTTAGTGCTCAACACTATTTATATAGATTCTTCCCATCAGCCCCTATTACTATCCATGAAGTAGTAGAAAGAAAACATTATGTGATAACTGACAGAATCTTCTTTAAGGATTTTTGGATATAATTTTTTTTCATTGACTATTTGATGGACTTGTTACACCAGGGGTCCTGATGGTGACAGCCTCGCCGGAGGAGAACAGCGCATCACAAGGAACCTGACAACTGTTTCATTCAAAACTGCTACACCGGCAGCTATACACGGTGATTGGTGTTGGAAGCCGAGCGCCATTAAAAATCCACAAAACTCCTTTAGGTTATTTGTTCAGAAATGGTTTTACAATAAATCTGCTTTGTGGCCTCCTGACTTATATAATGATGAGAAAATGCCCAATGTTACCATTTCGAGTTGGAGTCTGATGAAATAGAGTTGAGACTTTGGCTTACCCACTTCACAGTCCTGGTCTAAAAAAGGCAACAGGTACAGTAAGTAGTCCCTGTGCCTACAGGAGCGGGTCTCTCCCTAGGAATGTATAAGAAGAGATGCGTCAATCTATCACCGCCTCGAGGCAGAGTGACCTGGCCCCACTACCTTTTAGCTGCCTAGCATAGCTCTCCGATGCTGTGCCCTGCAGCCTCCGGTGGAGCGGTGTCATCGGTGTCAGAGAGCTGTGATCGGCAGCTAGACGATGGTGTAAAAACGTCAGAGAACTGTGCCCGGCAGCTATAAGATACTGGGACTAAGTCTCACTCCCTCAAGGAGGGGATTGATTCTATTTAAGCCTGTTGGGTCGTGTGACAGCTGGGGGTCCGTCTTCTGTGATATATACTGTCATTTATTATTATTCATTAATATTATTATATAATTTGTTCCAGAATTGTTAGTTTTTAGTCATCTCATATTCCAAAAGGCTCGGAATGAAAAAGGATGAACCTCAAAATAGTACAAATAAAAACTAAGGATGATTGTGTGAGGAACCAGTCACGTAAACAGAAAATTTGCTGCAATATGGTACGTGCGTATAATGTCCCTTTGGTGTTGTGCTGTGATATGCTGAGGGGTTGTGTTGCTGGGTGGTGTAGTGCAACCTTAGGGCTCACCTTCTGAAACCTTCCTGTCACGGTGGGGTCCGAGGGTGCTGGGGCGCTTGTCTTCTTCAGCATACACACAGGGACATATATTTTTTAATAAAAGTCTTCACACAATAGCGGTGAAAGTATATTAAGACTTTACTTGAAGGATAACTGGGTACACTCCAATATAAGGACATCTCATCGAGGGCATGTGATGGATTGATCGGTATACCTAGTGAAGAAGACTTCAAGGATGACACAGACAGACCTGTTCCAGGGACTTTACAGCTTTTAGCCTTTATAAGGATACGTGTGACTTGAGTTACTGAGAGGAAATGACGCTGCCAACACTCACTGACTTGCAGGAGGAAGGCGCATAGACATAGAAGAATTGATGCTGTCGACGCTCACTATCATGTAGGAGGAAGATGCATGGACCCACTGACTTGGAAGCCAGCCCCTCTCGGTAAGAGGTGGGCGGAGCTAACTTTCCCCTGGCCAATCACAAGAGTGTGATAGGTTGCAGGGGAGGAATACTGATCAAGCTCAACACTTGTCTCATTAGAGATTAATACATATCTACATATTAAATAACTATATAACAGAAAACAATATCACTACAGGAGAGCTAGGAAAGTGAAGCAAATACATAGGCCCCAATACAGACTGTCTAAGGTTGCCAATAGCAACAATACATCTCCAGACGCCAGACAATAAATACCGTTCTGGGCCATTACATGTGAAGCTACCCTTAAAGGGGTAGTCCACCCAAAAAAAATTTCTTTCAAATCAACTGGTGCCATAAAGTGCCAGAGATTTGTAATTCACTTCTTTTAAAAAATCTTAAGTCTTACAGTACTTATCAGCTGCTGTGTGTCCAGCAGGAAGTGGTGTTTTCTTTCCAGTTTGACACAGTACTCTCTGCTGCCACCTCTGTCCATGTCAGGAACTGTCCAGAGCAGAAAACCTCTACTGCTCTCTAGACTGGAAATAATACAACTTCCTGTTGGGCATACAGCAGCTGATAAGTACTGGAAGGCTTGAGATTTTTTAATAGAAGTAAATTACAAATCTCTGGCACTTCATGGCAGCAGTTGATTTGAAAGAAATTTTTTTTGGTGGACTACCCGTTTAAGGTTTTTTTTTTTTTTTTCCTAGCTTCACACGTACCATATCGCAGCGGATTTTCAGATTTGACTAAATGAATGAACACAGCATTAAATTCACACTGTCAAAATCCGCTGCGATTCAGTACATTAATACTGGATCAGAGGTGGGTGAAGGTCTTTATGCTATTTTATTACAGACTGGATAACACTTTTACCTATAGCTACTTACAGCCACATTTATTCTCTCTTACAGATTATATTGGATTACAACCACAATCAATGACAGGAGAGAAGCCAATACTGGTTTTGCAGCTGATGTTGTAGCATATGAAGTGTCACTGGCTGGAGTACATGAGTAGGTGGTTTCTGTAGTCACAGCACCATGCTTGGAAACCTTCTTCTGCTTATAGCAGTATCCTTCGGAGGCGCAGCCACTCTCTATCATCGTCCCACTCAACGAACCTGAAGAAAATAAAGGCCCCACAATGATCAAGATCTTAAAGGGAACCTTTCACACAGGAGAGCGGGCCGAAGCCACCGTACCGCCAATAGAGCCCCCGATACTTACCCCTTCCTGCCGATCCCGCTCCCTTTTGCTGTCTCTTCACGCTTTTTATGCAAATGGATAGAGATGAGCCTGATGTCCATAGGAAATCACTACTCCAGGAGCAGCAACAGCGTTTTTTCCAGGAATGGCTGGCAGGGATAAGTATCTGAGGCTCTACCAAAATAGAGTCTTTACTTGTGTGCTGTACTACACATTTATACACATTCATTCTTTTGTAACCAGGAAGAGCTGAAGGTGTCACAGGGCTAACACACACACACACACACACACACAGACCACTGTAGGAACCTTTCAGAAAGGAAGTATGGGCTTAAAGAAGGAGTCCGGCGAACATTTTTATTAAAGTATTGTATTGTCCCCCAAAAGTTAGACAAATCACCAATATACGGGAAATGCTTTTAAAGTGTTTTTTTTTTCCCTGCACTTCCTGGATAAAATGGTGATGTCACTTCCTGGATAACATGGTGATGTCACTTCCTGGATAAAATGGTGATGTCACTTCCTGGATAATATGATGATGTCACGACCTGAATCCCAGAGCTGTGCGGGCTTTGGCTGCTGGAGAGGATGATGGCAGGAGGACACTAAGGAAAACAGGGCACTGGAGGGACACTGAGCATCCCTCTGCCATCATCCTCTCCAGCAGCCACAGCCCGCACAGCTCTGGGAGTCGGGTCGTGACATCACCATTGTATCCAGGAAGTGACATCACCATTTTATCCAGGAAGTGACATCACCATGTTATCCAGGAAGTGACATCACCATGTTATCCAGGAAGTGACATCACCATTTTATCCAGGAAGTGACATCACCATGTTATCCAGGAAGTGACATCACCATGTTATCCAGGAAGTAACATCACCATGTTAAGTGCAGGGAAAAAAGCACTTTATAAGCATTTCTCGTAATAAATGTGTATTGGTGATTTGTATAACTTTTGGGGGGCAATACAATACTTTAATAAAAAAATTCTCTAATATAGACCAGAATTTATGATGAGAGAGACTGGCAAGACTTAGTACTGAAGTGCAAACACAGTACACATATCCACTCGGGGAGTGTGTTCAGCTGCACCCCATTATTGTATCATAGAATTCACAGAAGGGGGTGCACAAACAATATCTAAAACCTAACGTTTATTAAATAACAATAAAATTATACCCCACTTAAACAGACCAATACACAACACAAAACAAAAAATAATCTGCAATCACTGTTATTAATGGTATACACCCAGAACCATAGGCTGTTGTCTAAATATTCTGTTTCAGCTATGGTTATGGGTTTCCTAATAACACCAGGGTAGAAGGATACATACGGGGTAGGGACCTTGTAACCCTAATATGCCCTAACCGAGTGGTATGTATATACTACCCCTACTCGCACAGGGGGGAGCGGGGCACTCGCCCTAAGAAGGGCGACCCCTACCCTGGTCTACCCCTTGGTGAATCAACACCCTGTTATGCCCTAAAAGCAATAATGCTGGTCCCTTACCCTCCGACGCGTTTCCTCCAGGTGGCTGGATTTCTCAAGGAGGCAAGGTACAATACAGGGAATAGTTATGGCTGGGGCTTAACGGCTGCTGCAGTGGCAGGCAAGACCGTGATACACTCCGTGCAGGTGTGCACGCTGAGTGTGTGTCTAGGAGCAGTGGCTGCAGACCTAGTACTGGAATCAGTCAGACGATGAATCTCTTAGCTATAGAGTGAGAAAAGCATCGGAGCTGCACCAAAAAAGACAGACACTATATACAAAAATAGGATGCTATTATATTGGAGCACTAAGGCAGTGCACACTTATGTCACTAATGGGGCACTATTACTGTGTGGGACATAAGGACGGTAAAAGGGCGACTATTACTGTGTGGATGTTACCCTTGTTTGGCAGATATTATATCCCTGGCACTTGTTTTAAGGATTGCATCTGTCACAACAGGAGTCGTGGATCCGCTGTACCACCGCTAGCAATAATGTAGGCCGCACCAGGGAGCGGAGTCTAAGGGGGCGCTGGTCTTCACCAGCAGCCACCGTAAGGCGGGATGAACTTGCTACGCCAGACGAGACCCAGGTCGCCCCCTGGCTTGGCTGGCTAGCAGCGTTGAGCGAGGTGCAGCTGGAAACATGTAGTACGACTGGAACCAGGATAGCAGTCATGGGCAGGAACCACGGTAGGCAGGCAGGCAGCAGGAACCATGGGCAGGAACCACATCCAGGAACCACAAGAGAGCTGGGACAGAGTGATTTATGGTGGAGCAGGACTGTGTATACAGTATGCACTTATTATTATCGGCTGCAGGTTTTGTGCACACCTGCCTTAGTTATTTATGATTTTCAATAGGCTGGGTGGTTATGGTGGTGGTTGGGCACCATTTCCGGTCTCGCCTCAGGCAGCAGAAAACCAAGAATAGGCCCTGATAACAGGCACTGATATTTGACAGTCCTGGGGACTTTTGTTGGGGGGGGGGGGGGTGTATCATTTGCTCACTTTTTCTTTGCTGTGCAAAACCGGTCCATGTGCCAAAATCATTAGGAGCGCGGGCCTTGATAAATAATGCACAATTTTTGACATTTTTCTCTTGTTAACAAAATGTTTGTGTCTGGACTGCATTGTACAGTGTTGTGTCTGATACCATGTCCAAGACAATTGGATTTCATAGCATATGGTAATTTTATTATCAACTCACCTGGTGAATTTTTTGTATTTTTACCTGTTGTTTCTTTTGTAGTTACAAGAAGACATTTTATTTCATCTCCTGTACAGTCCATGTAGTCCAGGGTTTCACATGATGAACAACCATATGAAGAACATTTGGGACATTGTAATCCATTTGGCACTGAACTAATTTCTGGTACTGCAACAAGACAAAAAAAAAATCAAAATAAAAAAGAATTATCATAAGCAATGTCTGTGCAGCCCTGGTTTTATATAGAAAGTAATAAACAGTATACTTACCTCTCCACGTTCCCCAGAGCCGTTTAAAGCGGCACTATCAGAATGTTCTGCCCTCTTAACTCTTACCTACATGGAGGTGCTTCCACCTATTAGGAAACTACAAATTCAATCTGGGGACATAACCACCCAATGGGGGAAGCTGTCTGGGAGCCTGTCGATCTACTGGTGGGCACCTTACTACCTTAGGTGGGAAAGTAAATACTGAGGGGTGCTAACCCTCTGGGAAACAGGAGAATTTATCATTCTAATGGAGGAAACTATCTACTGGGGGAAACAACCTACTAGGGAAAAACATGTCTACCTATTGGGGGACCTAATTTTCTAATGTGGGAACCAGCTGCCTACAAATCGGGCATATATCTAATTACTGGGGGACCTCCCCACCTACTGGGGGCACCTGTCTAAAAATAAAGAAACCTGCATTCCTCCTGTGGACCCGTCTATCTACACAACTACTGGGGGAGCTTTCTACCTATTGGTGGGACCTACCTACATACTGGGGCAACCTACCTAACTACTACAGAATCTGACCGTACTGGAACGAGTTACCTACTGGAGGAACTTCCACTCCGGAGGACCAATGATTTTACACCTGGACCTAAAGAAACGATCAGGCAATGATCAGTTCATCGGCTCGGCTGATTGTTCTCTCTATTATGGGGGGATTACTGTGTGGGACATTCGGGGGGGGGGGGGCAATATTACCAATTGTGTCACTATTTTTACTGTAAACCTGTTATGAACACCTTCACTATGGCTTTGGCTAATACTATATTTTTATAACTGTAGTTGTAAATGATGTAAGCACATGCATGTATATATGTACCTCCATGTGTGTATGTATGTGTGATAAATACCTATGGGCTTTTTTGGAGTACACAGATGTAGTACAGCATGTAGTCGCCATCCTTTCCGAAATGCCACCATCCGTATTGAATGTCCCAGTCGCATTACATTCACTTAGTTGAGCGCAGAATCTATCAAAATACTGATTGATAATGGCACCTAGAGATAAAACATACACAAACAAGTAGCTTAAGAATGGTCAGACGGAGCCCACTGAAACGCGTTGCCATAGTGATTTTACAACAAATGGAACCTTGGATTGAGTTAACCTCTGACGTGGTTGATCAGGCTTTCTCTCTTGGTAATATCAATAATAAGTAAGCTCTTTACCACCATATTTCCATATGTCACACTATCTCCGTCTTTGTTAAGCTGTCTCCTGATCTCCTCATGGGTTGGTAGGCCCCTCTGTCAGTGATGTTGCTCCTACCACAGCTGCACTCAACTACTCGTAGAATTCCTGCCACAGCTGCCTCTTATGGAAAGCACATTAGAATAGCTCCGCCCAACTTCTGGATGTTTCTCCTAGCTAATGTAGTACACTAAGGAGGCAGTTGGTGGTGCTGTTATCTAACTCCCTGATGTGGTTATCCCAACCGTGGCTCCTCTCTATAGTGCATAATAGAACAATTAACATATTAATAAACCTATTCTAAACTAATACAGAGTCATTCTCTGCCCAACTTAAGGGAAACTCAACTTCATTACATTGCACCCCAAGTGCATAACATTACATTTATCTACTTAATATGCCATTTCTCTGCCCAAGCCTCCAGCTTCCCCAAATATTATATTATCCTCCTCTGTGGTAATTACTTTACCCAGTTTAGTATCATCTTAAAATATGGAGATTCTACTCTTTAGCCCCTCTACAAGGTCATTAATAAATATTTTAATAAGAAGTGGACCCAACATTGACCTCTGCAGTACCCCACTAGTAACTGTGACTGTAACAATCTGAGTTCAATCAATGATCACCCTCTGTAACTCAGCAGTTACTTACCCATTTACATATAGTTCCACCTAGTCCCAGTATGCTAATTTTTTTGTATTTTGTTATATTCATATAATTTACACCTCATCTCATGTTCTGCTGTGAAAATGCACAAATAATTATTCGCACCCTGAAAAGTGTCAAGTTATATGTTTTATTCATTTAAAAAAAAAAAAAAAAGTTTAAAAGAAAAAAATGTAAATATAGTAGATGATCCAATCTCTTACCTATTACAGATATCCTAAAGCGAGAGGCACACACATTGCCATCAGGGCAGGAAGGAGATTCTCACATAAATATACAGGAATCTGAGAAGATGCTAGAACAAACAGTACATTATAAGAGCAACCTGAAAAAATAGAAATATGGTGTCAAGAAATAGAGTAGTGGAAAATCTACACCCCAGCTGCTCAATCATGTCCCCTTATAAAAACTGGGCACAGGGGTTTCTAGCACCTTATAGCTGCCCCCCCCCCCCCCCCCCCAATAATAACCATGACCCCTTATTAATACTGGGAACAGGGGTCTCTGGCGCCCTATAGCTTACCCCCGATAATTACCACGTCCTTTTATGGACACAGGGGTCTCCCGCACCCTATAGCTCCCCCCTATAATTTCCACATCCCCTTATAAATAGTGGGCACAGGGGTCTCTGGCACCCTATTGGTCCTCCCCCCTCTGATAATTACCATGCCCCCTTATAAATACTGGCCACAGGGGTCTCTGCCACCATATAGCTGCCCCCTGATAATTACCATGACTCCTCCTAAATACGGGTTTCTTGCACCCTATAGCTGCCCCCCTGATAATTACCATGTCCCCTTATAAATACTGGCCACAGGGGTCTCAGGCACCTTGTAGCATCCCCCCCCCCCCACGCACACACAATAATTACCATGTCCCTTATAAATACTGGCCACAGGGGTCTCTGGAACCCTATAGCTGTCCCCCGATAATTACTATGTCCCCTTAGAAATACTGGGCACAGGGGTCTCTGGCTGGCACACTATAGCTGCCCCCCCCCCCCCCCCCCCCGACGATGATCATGTCCCCTTATAAAAACTGGCCTCAGGGGACTCTGGCACCATATAGCTGCCCCCTGATAATCACCATGACCCCTCATAAATGCTGGGCACAGGGGTTTCTTGCACCATAAAGCTGCCCCCCTGATAATTACCATGTTCCCTTATAAATACTGGGCACAGGGGTCTGTGTCACCCTATAGCTGTCCCCCCCCCCAATTACTATGACCCCTTATAATACTGGACACATGGGTTTCTTGCATTCTGTAGCCACCCCAAAATGACGGCCATCCATAACTACCATTCCTGTACTTAGCATCACTGTAACATCTACACTGACAAAGGTCAGCTACTGCATGGAGATTTATTGCAGTCTTCAAGGAGGTTACAGTGGTTACAACTATCAGCATGAATAGGAGTGACCCCCCCCCTGTCACTTCCCCATCACCCACAGACATATAGGTGTGTTTTTACACATATTACAGTATAACTATGTATAATTGTCATCTCTAGAATAAGCTGTATTCTTCCTCATATGCAGATCCCAACATCACATCAAACTTAGGATACTTAACATCGACAAACAAGTGTAAAGTTATCAATCTACATCTATGGATATATAGTCATAATATAGAAGATGTAACTATGTACATGTACTGATATATGGTGATAATATACAGGATGTAACAATATACATGTACTGATATATGGTGATAATATACAGGATGTAATAATGTACTTGTACTGATATATGGTGATACTATACAGGATGTAATAATGTACTTGTACTGATATATGGTGATAATATAGAGGATGTAATAATGTACTTGTACTGATATATGGTGATAATATAGAGGATGTAATAATGTACTTGTACTGATATATGGTGATACTATACAGGATGTAATAATATACTTGTACTGATATATGGTGATAATATAGAGGATGTAACAATGTACACAGGGGCGGTCTTGGCATTTCTGGGGCCCCAAGCGAAGTTATGTCTGGGCCCCCCCCTCGACACGTGTTCCAAAACAATAGACCGCTGTGTGTTGCCCCCAGTAGTATATACCCCTTGTACGCTATCGCCAGTAATATATACTCTTTTTGTGCTGCCCCAATAGTATATACCCCTTGTGTCCTGCCCCCAGTAGTATATACCCCTTTTTTGCTTTCCTCAGTAGTATATAGACCCCTGTGTGTTCCCCCAGTTATATATAGCCCCCCCAAAAGTATATAGACCTCCTGTGTGCTGCCCCAGTTGTATATAGACCCCCTGTGTGCTCCCCCACTAGTATATAGGCACCCTGTGTGCTCCCTCAGGGGTATTTAGCCCCCCTGTGTGCTCCCCCACTTGGATATAGACCTCCTGTGTGCTCCCCACTTGGATATAGACCCCTGTGTGCTCCTCCAGTAGTATATAAACCCCCTGTGTGGTTCCCCCAGTAGTATATAGACCCCCTGTGTGCCCCACCAGTATTATATAGACCCCTTGTGTGCTGCCCTAGTAGTATACAGACCCCTGTGTGCTCCCCAGTTATATATAGACCACCTGTGTGCCTCACAAGTAGTATATAGACCCCCTGTATGTTCCCCCAGTAGTATATAGACCCTCTGTGTGCCCCACCAGTAGTATATAGACCCCTGTGTGCTCCCCCAGTAGTATATAGCCCCCCTGCGTGCTCCCCCACTTGGATATAGACCTCCTGTGTGCTCTCCAAGTTGTATATAGACCCCATTCTGCTGCCCCAAGTAGTATATAGACCCCCTCTGTGAAGCCCCAGTAGTCTATAGCCCACCTGTGTGCTCCCCCTGTTATATAGCTCCCCTGTGTGCTCCCCCCATTTATATAGACCCCCGATGTGCGCTCCCTTAGTTAAACAGACCCCTGTGTGCTCCCCTCCCATATAGTATATAACACAATAAAACAAACACTTTTACTCACCTGGGTCCGGGCGTCTCCTCTTCTCTTCACTCTTGTGGCCGCAGGAAGGGTTTTCCCTGCGATCACAAGAGGCTGCACTCCCCTTGTCCTGGCGCCGATGCTCCAGTGATGTAACTGGAGCGCTGGCACCACAAGGACAAAGCTGCCACTTGTGACCGCAGGGAAAACCCTTCCTGCGGCCACAAGAGTGACTGACAGGAAGGGAGCCAATGTCTCCCGCCCTGTCAGTGCTGCTGCATGTAACTATGAGCGCTCATTACGAGTGCTCATAGTTACAGTTCAAATGGCAGCAGCGAGCGGGGCAGTGGCCCTGTCCAGCGATCGCTTGGGGTGCTTGGTGCCAAAGACCGCCACTGAATGTACATGTACTGATATATGGTGATAATATAGAGGATGTAATAATGTACTTGTACTGATATATGGTGATAATATAGAGGACGTAACAATGTACTTGTAATGTAATGTGGTGATAATATAGAGGATGTAATAATGTACTTGTACTGATATATGGTGATAATATAGAGGATGTAACAATGTACTTGTACTGATATATGGTGATAATATAGAGGACGTAACAATGTACTTGTACTGATATATGGTGATAATATAGAGGATGTAATAATGTACTTGTACTAATATACGGTGATAATATACAGGATGTAATAATATACTTGTACTGATATACGGTCATAATATACAGGATGTAATAATATACTTGTACTGATATATGGTGATAATATAGAGGATGTAACAATGTACATGTACTGATATATGGTGATAATATAGAGGATGTAACAATGTACATGTACTGATATATGGTGATAATATAGAGGATGTAACAATGTACTTGTACTAATATATGGTGATAATATACAGGATGTAACAATGTACATGTACTGATATATGGTGATAATATAGAGGATGTAATAATGCATAATGCCTTACCTGTAGCTGCCATAGCAGAGAGGAGCAGACCAATCCTCCAGAGATACATGGCTGCAGTAACTGAGTCTTATTCTGCTTCAGCGTCTGTTTTATATCAGGTTCTTTCGTTTCTGGAGAACTTAAATTTATTCTAATTAATTTCCCAAAACCCTGATTTTGAGCTCTTTCCTGTTTGTCTCTAATGCAAAACACAACAGCCCAGAATCCAATGATGTAGCCGGGCTTTACTTACAAAGACACCACTGCTGTATCCCTGTATCCTCACTCCCTATAGGGGGGGGGGGGGGGGGGAAGCGACCATTGTTGTATCCCTGTATCCTCACTCCCTATAGGAGGGGAAGCGACCACTGCTGTATCCCTGTATCCTCACTCCCTATAAGAGGGGAAGCGACCACTGCTGTATCCCTGTATCCTCACTCCCTATAGGAGGGAAGCGACCACTGCTGTATCCCTGTATCCTCACTCCCTATAGTAGGGAAGCGACCACTGCTGTATCCCTGTATCCTCACTCCCTATAAGAGGGGAAGCGACCACTGCTGTATCCCTGTATCCTCACTCCCTATAGGAGGGAAGCGACCACTGCTGTATCCCTGTATCCTCACTCCCTATAGGAGGGAAGCGACCACTGCTGTATCCCTGTATCCTCACTCCCTATAGTAGGGGAAGCGACCACTGCTGTATCCCTGTATCCTCACTCTCTATAGGAGGGAAGCGACCACTGCTGTATCCCTGTATCCTCACTCCCTATAGTAGGGGAAGCGACCACTGCTGTATCCCTGTATCCTCACTCCCTATAGGAGGGAAGCGACCACTGCTGTATCCCTGTATCCTCACTCTCTATATGAGGGAAGCGACCACTGCTGTATCCCTGTATCCTCACTCCCTATAGTAGGGGAAGCGACCACTGTTGTATCCCTGTATCCTCACTCCCTATAGTAGGAAAGCGACCACTGCTGTATCCCTGTATCCTCACTCTCTATAGGAGGGAAGCGACCACTGCTGTATCCCTGTATCCTCACTCTCTATAGGAGGGGAAGCGACCACTGCTGTATCCCTGTATCCTCACTCTCTATAGGAGGGAAGCGACCACTGCTGTATCCCTGTATCCTCACTCCCTATAGTAGGAAAGCGACCACTGCTGTATCCCTGTATCCTCACTCTCTATAGTAGGGAAGCGACCACTGCTGTATCCCTGTATCCTCACTCCCTATAGTAGGAAAGCGACCACTGCTGTATCCCTGTATCCTCACTCTCTATAGGAGGGAAGCGACCACTGCTGTATCCCTGTATCCTCACTCTCTATAGGAGGGGAAGCGACCACTGCTGTATCCCTGTATCCTCACTCTCTATAGGAGGGAAGCGACCACTGCTGTATCCCTGTATCCTCACTCACTATAGTAGGGAAGCGACCACTGCTGTATCCCTGTATCCTCACTCCCTATAAGAGGGGAAGCGACCACTGTTGTATCCCTGTATCCTCACTCCCTATAGTAGGGAAGCGACCACTGCTGTATCCCTGTATCCTCACTCCCTATAGTAGGGGAAGCGACCACTGCTGTATCCCTGTATCCTCACTCTCTATAGTAGGGGAAGCGACCACTGCTGTATCCCTGTATCCTCACTCCCTATAGTAGGGAAGCGACCACTGCTGTATCCCTGTATCTTCACTCCCTATAGGAGGGGAGCGACCACTGCTGTATCCCTGTATCCTCACTCCCCATAGGAGGGAAAGCGACCACTGCTGTATCCCTGTATCCTCACTCCCTATAGTATGGAAGCGACCACTGCTGTATCCCTGTATCCTCACTCCCTATAGTATGGAAGCGACCACTGTTGTATCCCTGTATCCTCACTCTCTATATGAGGGAAGCGACCACTGCTGTATCCCTGTATCCTCACTCCCTATAGGAGGGGAAGCGACCACTGCTGTATCCCTGTATCCTCACTCCCTATAGGGGGGGGAAGCGACCACTGCTGTATCCCTGTATCCTCACTCCCTATAGGGGGGGGAAGCGACCACTGTTGTATCCCTGTATCCTCACTCCCTATAGGGGGGGGGGGAAGCGACCACTGCTGTATCCCTGTATCCTCACTCCCTATAGGAGGGGAAGCGACCACTGCTGTATCCCTGTATCCTCACTCCCTATAGTAGGAAAGCGACCACTGCTGTATCCCTGTATCCTCACTCCCTATAGGAGGGGAAGCGACCACTGCTGTATCCCTGTATCCTCACTCCCTATAGGAGGGGAAGCGACCACTGCTGTATCCCTGTATCCTCACTCCCTATAGGAGGGGAAGCGACCACTGCTTTATCCCTGTATCCTCACTCCCTATAGGAGGGGAAGCGACCACTGCTGTATCCCTGTATCCTCACTCCCTATAGGAGGGGAAGCGACCACTGCTGTATCCCTGTATCCTCACTCCCTATAGGAGGGGAAGCGACCACTGCTGTATCCCAGGCCCGGGACAAGGAGTTTTGGTGCCCTAGGCAGAGAAGGCAAATTGCGCCCCCCCCCCCCCCCCCCCCGAACCCAGCGTTATCAGAATCGGCGGTCAGTTTCCCTAAAGGCCCTATTCCAAGGAACGATTGTCGGGCCATATTCGGCTGATAATCGTCCTGTGGAATAGTAGGCAACGATCAGCCGACATCGTTCATGTCGGCTGATCGTTGCGTCGTTTGTCTTTCAAGCATGTTGAAAAACAAACGACTGATTCTATCATTTTACTGCAACACATACTGTACATGCCTTCACCACTGCAGTGGGATCCGGTGCCTTGCTAAAAAACATTTTTATCACAGGTTGAGAGTGTCAGGGAGGTGGGTCTGTGACAATGTCTGTGCACGCCCTGCTCTATGGCTGCTGCATCTTCAGGTCGTCTCCACTCCTCCAGCTGTCACTTATTCTGGAGGACGTGGCAGCTTGAAGATACAGCAGTGGCCAGAGAGCAGGGCGTGCACAGACATCGTCACAGACCCACCTCCCTGGGATAAAAATGTTTTTTAGCAAGACACGGGATCACACAGCAGCGGGGAAGGTTTGAGACAGCAACTGTATTGCTTCCCACTGTGCCAGTGCTCCCCCTGTGCCCCCATGTAGTAGACAAGCCCCCAAAGCACCCCATATAAATTGGTTTGCCAAATATGTGCCCCCATACAGTATAGGAGATCTTCTTTGTGCCTCCATGTAGGTAGGGTTTAGTAGTGGAGGTATTATGGATAAGGGGTGTAGTAGTACAGGTATAGATGAGAGGTGTAGTAGTGGAGGTATAGTGGATAAGGGGTGTAGTAGTTCAGGTACAGATAAGGGGTGTAGTAGTACAGGTATAGATGAGAGGTGTAGTAGTGGAGGTATTGTGGATAAGGGGTGTAGTAGTACAGGTATAGATGAGAAGTGTAGTAGTGGAGGTATAGTGGATAAGGGGTGTAGTAGTTCAGGTATAGATAAGGGGTGTAGTAGTGGAGGTAGAGTGGATAAGGGGTGTAGTAGTTCAGGTATAGATAAGGGGTGTAGTAGTGGAGGTAGAGTGGATAAGGGGTGTAGTAGTTCAGGTATAGATAAGGGGTATAGTAGTTCAGGTATAGATAAGGGGTGTAGTAGTGGAGGTAGAGTGGATAAGGGGTGTAGTAGTTCAGGTATAGATAAGGGGTATAGTAGTTCAGGTATAGATAAGGGGTGTAGTAGTACCGGTATGGATGAGTGTTGTGTCAGTACATGCAGGGAGTTGCAGTGTTGTCACAGGCTGACAGCTAACCTGTGACAACACTACAACTCCTTGCATGCACTGACAGCCTATGACATCACTACAACTCCCAGCATGTACTGGCAACCTGTGGCAACACTACAAACCTGTGGCAACACTACAAATCCCAGCATGCACTGGGATCCTGGGAGTCAGTACATGCTGGGAGTTGTAGTGTTGTCACAGGCTAGCTGTCAGTACATGCTGGGAGTTGTAGTGTTGTCACAGGCAAGCTGTCAGTACATGCTGGGAGTTGTAGTGTTGTCACAGGCTGACAGCTAACCTGTGACAACACTACAACTGCCAGCAAGTACTGGGAGGGATACACACACATACACTCACTCACTCACTCACTCACTCACTCACTCTCACACATACATGCATACATCCACTCTCACACACACATTCCCATGCAGGCACATTACATTTCATGAGGGATCTCCTTCTATCTTCCCAGCACCTGCAGCTCCTCTGTCGTCCTCCTCACCGGCACTATGCTCTCCCGCCCCTCCCCCTCCTGTCCTGCACAGACAGGAGACTGAACCCATGAGGTGAGAGCCGGTGAGACCTACAGACTGCTGACAGGGGAGGGAGCACGACCCCAGACTGCATCCTAGTGAGAAGGACAGCTCTGTAAAAGTCTGTTCTTCTCACTAAGCAATGCAGTATACAGCCAGCAGCACCGTCCCCTCTCTGTGAGTCACCTGGCCCCTACAGCACTCCCGTCACTGCGGCCCTGGTTACAGTGCAGGGTGGGCTGGCGGGCGAGCCGGGGACAGGATGGATGGGTAAGAAAATTAATTACCCATCCAGACTGCGCCCCCTGTAGTTTTGCGCCCTAGGCCATCGCCTACCCCTGCCTACTCTTTGTCCCGGCCCTGTTGTATCCCTGTATCCTCACTCCCTATAAGAGGGAAAGCGACCACTGCTGTATCCCTGTATCCTCACTCCCTATAGGAGGGAAGCGACCACTGCTGTATCCCTGTATCCTCACTCTCTATATGAGGGAAGCGACCACTGCTGTATCCCTGTATCCTCACTCTCTATATGAGGGAAGCGACCACTGCTGTATCCCTGTATCCTCACTCCCTATAGTAGGGAAGCGACCACTGCTGTATCCCTGTATCCTCACTCCCTATAGGAGGGAAGCGACCACTGCTGTATCCCTGTATCCTCACTCCCTATAAGAGGGAAAGCGACCACTGCTGTATCCCTGTATCCTCACTCCCTATAGGAGGGAAGCGACCACTGCTGTATCCCTGTATCCTCACTCCCTATAGGAGGGAAGCGACCACTGCTGTATCCCTGTATCCTCACTCCCTATAGGAGGGAAGCGACCACTGCTGTATCCCTGTATCCTCACTCCCTATAGGAGGGAAGCGACCACTGCTGTATCCCTGTATCCTCACTCCCTATAGGAGGGGAAGCGACCACTGCTGTATCCCTGTATCCTCACTCCCTATAAGAGGGAAAGCGACCACTGCTGTATCCCTGTATCCTCACTCCCTATAAGAGGGAAAGCGACCACTGCTGTATCCCTGTATCCTCACTCCCTATAGGAGGGGAGCGACCACTGCTGTATCCCTGTATCCTCACTCCCTATAGGAGGGGAAGCGACCACTGCTGTATCCCT
Organism: Dendropsophus ebraccatus; assembly: GCF_027789765.1. NCBI lineage: Eukaryota > Metazoa > Chordata > Amphibia > Anura > Hylidae > Dendropsophus > Dendropsophus ebraccatus. The sequence continues at coordinate 82,429,414 of NC_091465.1, read as the reverse complement.
GTATCCTCACTCCCTATAGGAGGGGAAGCGACCACTGCTGTATCCCTGTATCCTCACTCCCTATAGGAGGGGAAGCGACCACTGTTGTATCCCTGTATCCTCACTCCCTATAGGAGGGGAGCGACCACTGCTGTATCCCTGTATCCTCACTCCCTATAGGAGGGGAAGCGACCACTGCTGTATCCCTGTATCCTCCCTCCCTGTTGGGTCTCCCCCTGTTGCACGTCTCAGGAGCTCTCAGTTCTCTTCTCTGCCTCTCGCATCATCTTACAGTTCTCTTGTGAAAAGAAGTGCTGCTGAACCATGATTCAAGATTAAAGGGTTTTCACAATATATTTACCTAAAAGGGGTTATCCAGAAATATTATCTTTCTTTCAAACCAACTAGTTTCCGAAAATAATGAAGATTTGTAAATTACTTCTATTGAAAAATCTCCAGTCTTCCCATACTTATCAGCTGCTGTACGGTCATGGCCAAAAGTTTTGAGAATGACACAAATATTATATTTTCCTATGATCTGCTGCCCTCTGGTTTTTATGTGTGTTTGTCAGATGTTTTTATCACATACAGAAATATAATTGGAATCATATTACAAAAGCTTATACTGACAGTTAGAATGAGTTACTGCAGCAAGTCAATATTTGCAGTGTTGACCCTTCTTCTTCAGGACCTCTGCAATTCTCCCCGGCTGCTCTCATCAACTTCTGGACCAAATCCTGACTGATAGCCGTCCATTCTTGCACAATCAATACTTGCATTTTGTCAGAATTTGTTGGTTTTTGTTTGTCCACCCGTCTCTTGATGATTGACCACAAGTTCTCAATGGGATTATGATCTGGGGAGTTTCCAGGCCAGAGATTCCAAATCTCTATGTTTTGTTCCCTGAGCCATTTAGTTATCACCTTTGCTTTATGGCAAGGTGCTCCATCATGCTGGAAAAGGCATTGTTGATCGCCAAACTGCTCTTGGACGGTTGGGAGAAGTTGCTCTTGGAGGACATTCTGGTACCATTCTTTATTCATGGATGTGTTTTTAGGCAGTGAGAGAGCCGATTCCCTTGGCTGAGAAGCAACCCCACACATGAATGGTTTCAGGATGCTTTACAGTTGGCATGAGACAAGACTGGTGGTAGCGCTCACCTTGTCTTCTCCGAATAAGCTGTTTTCCAGATGTCCCAAACAATCGGAAAGGGGATTCATCAGAGAAAATGACTTTCCCCCAGTCCTCAGCAGTCCACTGCCTGTACCTTTTGCAGAATATCAGTCTGTCCCTGATGTTTTTTCTGGAGAGAAGTGGCTTCTTTGCTGCCCTCCTTGAGACCAGGCCTTGCTCCAAGAGTCTCCGCCTCTAAGTGCACAGTGCAGATGCCCTCACACCCGCCTGCTGCCATTCCTGAGCAAGCTCTGCACTGCTGGTAGCCCGATCCCGCAGCTGAAACACTTTTAAGAGACGGTCCTGGCGCTTGCTGGTCTTTCTTGGGCACCCTGGAGCCTTTTTGGCAACAATGGAACCTCTCTCCTTGAAGTTCTTGATGATGCGATAGATTGTTGACTGAGGTGCAATCTTTCTAGCTGCGATACTCTTCCCTGTTAGGCCATTTTTGTGCAGTGCAATGATGACTGCACATGTTTCTTTAGAAATAACCATGGTTAACAGAAGAGAAACAATGATGCCAAGCACCGGCCTCCTTTTAAAGTGTCCAGTGGTGTCATTCTTACTTAATCATGACAGATTGATCTCCAGCCCTGTCCTTATCAACACCCACACCTGTGTTAATGGAGCAATCACTGAAACAATGTTAGCTGGTCCTTTTAAGGCAGGGCTGCAAAGATGTTGAAATGTGTTTTGGGGGATAAAGTTCATTTTCTAGGCAAATATTGACTTTGCAAGTAATTGCTGTTAAGCTGATCACTCTTTATAACATTCTGGAATATATGCAAATTGCCATTTTAAAAACTGAAGCAGTAGACTTTGTAAAAATTAATATTTGTATCATTCTCAAAACTTTTGGCCATGACTGCATGTCCTGCAGGAAGTGGTGTATTCTCTCCAGTCTGACACAGTGCTCTCTGCTGCCACCTTTGTCCATGTCAGGAACTGTCCAAAAAAGTAGCAAATCCTCATAGAAATCCTCTCCTGCTCTGGACACTTCCTGACAAGGACAGAGGTGGCAGCAGAGAGCACTGTGTCACACTGGAAACAATACACCACTTTCTGCAGGACATACAGCAGCTGATAAGTACTAGAAGACTAGAAATTTATAAATAGATGTAAATTACAAATGTATATAACTTTCTGACACCAGTTGATTTGAAAAAATGAATAAATAAATAAATATTCACTAGATAACCTATTTAATTGTAAGATAAATTAACTTATCCCTTTTCCACAATGCTAAAAACCCAGAGGTGGGATTCAGACAGTGTTTTCTGGTGTTGATGAGCTAATTAGATTTGCTGTAAGAGTTACAAGAATTTTGTTTCTGATGGTTCTTAAAGGAGCAGAAACATTGGTCTTAAGGAAATGCTACATCCAATAGGTGGCGCCAGAGAGTTGCTTTTATGGAACATAAACGTTCTGAAGGTCTCCAAATACCTTTATGATGCCCACTTCAAGGCGAAATATTCCCCCTTTGACCCAGCGACTTTGACCTCTCTGCAGCCAGCTTCCCGCTGATTTGGGACATAAGGACATAAGGACATATTGGTTCAGGATGCCTGTGTAATAATATAGCGCCAATCTCAAACATTGCATTGCACTGATGTGTGTAAGCAATTACATTTTTGTCTCATGAAAGACAATTAAGGGGTATAAAATGTGTAAAAATAATTTTGAATACATATATTTAAAAATTACATAATAACCATAATAACATCTTTAAATCCCCCCCCATCCCATTTGTCAAATAAAAAGAAAACAAAAACATCAATAAATAAATAGAATAATAAAAACTTTAAAAATATTATGTTAATGATCTCGAATGGCGGACAGTATAAACCAACAAATAAAATAAAAAATTCCAGCGTTATTGATTTAGTCATATCTCATATCAGAAAAAAATGTATGGCCATAAATGACTAGAGTAGAGGAAGTCATACTCATTATTTTTGCAGAATTTCATAGCTGAGTGTACTTAGTGGTGACTCTCGTCACTATGATTCTATGTTCCTTTACTTGTCATTATAACTTTCAAACTCTAAATCAGCAGTAGATGACATATAAAGCCAGTTTGCAAAAAACACAGCACTTCCTGTTTTCTGACTTTAAAGAAAAAAAAAAAAAAACAGGAAATAGTCAGAAAACAGGAAGTCCAGTGTTTCCCAGGCCATCTGAGCACTCACAGAGAGAAGGCAGTTATGTGATTGAGAGAAATATTAAGCGGTGACTCTCCGTACTGGCCGGAATTCCTGTGTTTAGTCTGTTTTCAGGAGACTGGACCTGGATACAGTAAGTATAGCTGTTATATAGCTGCCTTCAGGAGACTGGACCTGGATACAGTAAGTATAGCTGTTATATAGCAGCCTTCAGGAGACTGGACCTGGATATAGTAAGTATAGCTGTTAAATCGCTGCCTTCAGGAGACTGGACCTGGATACAGTAGGTATAACTGTTATATAGCTGCCTTCAGGAGACTGGACCTGGATACAGTAAGTATAGCTGTTATATAGCAGCCTTCAGGAGATTGGACCTGGGTACAGTAAGTATAGCTGTTATATAGCTGCCTTCAGGAGACAGGACCTGGATACAGTAAGTATAGCTGTTATATAGCTGCCTTCAGGAGACTGGACCTGGATACAGTAAGTATAGCTGTTGTATAGCTGCCTTCAGGAGACTGGACCTGGATACAGTAAGTATAGCTGTTATATAGCTGCCTTCAGGAGACTGGACCTGGATACAGTAAGTATAGCTGTTATATAGCAGCCTTCAGGAGACAGGACCTGGATACAGTAAGTATAGCTGTTATATAGCTGCCTTCAGAAGACTGGAGCTGAATACAGTAAGTATAGCTGTTAAATTGCTGCCTTCAGGAGACAGGACCTGGATACAGTAAGTATAGCTGTTATATAGCTGCCTTCAGGAGACTGGACCTGGATACAGTAAGTATAGCTGTTGTATAGCTGCCTTCAGGAGACTGGACCTGGATACAGTAAGTATAGCTGTTATATAGCTGCCTTCAGGAGACTGGACCTGGATACAGTAAGTATAGCTGTTATATAGCAGCCTTCAGGAGACTGGACCTGGATTTATGGTAAGTTCAGCTTTGTTTTACAGCATAACAACAACAAAAAAATAATGGATGTAAATTGCAAACTTGCTTTATATCACATCTACTATTCATTTAGATTTTGAAAGTTATAACAACAGTGACACTTTAACAGTCTGACTGACATCATGTTGCATTTGTATGTATTTAACCCTTTTCTACGTGAAATTTTTAATAAAAAAAAAGACAATATAAATAGTCCCACAAAAATCCCACATGTGGGTCTCTAGATAGAAAATAAAAGAGCTATGAGGGATTTTGAAAGGCTATAATGAAAGAATGAAAATGCTAATTTTTTGTCATTAAGTGGTTAATGTCACAGGCAAAATAGCAAGAGGGTTTAATGCCATAATATGGTGGACCCTCTGCTCTTGCCTAGGAAACCCTGTGGAGTAAATAGAGAAAACAATGGACCAAGAAAAAGTAAATATCATTTTATTTCATATTTTTTTATTGACTCTTAATTTTTAGATTCCCATTTTGTTTTGAACCTGCAATGGAATCTAGGACTGAATATTTTTATTTTTTAAACATTGAGAGTTTTTTTTTCTTTTTTAACAACCTTACTAGTAGATGGCCTTAGTTCACACTGCGTACGATTCAGTCCGCATTTCGTACGCCGCCGTACATGTGCGGCTGAAACTACGGGCGTGGGAAAAATCGACATGCGGCCGGATGCGTATGAACCGCAAACATACGCCCGTAGTACAGTTATGCTTCCCTAGCTTGTTTCGAAGCGATCTGAAACAGGTCATTTACTTGGAAATCTTCGCCCAGCCTAATAAACCACACAGAATCTCTTGGATCGAAAAATCAAGTTAAATTTGACTGAAATAAATACTTCGTACGGGACCGCATGGGAATCCACGGCCGTGAGTTCGAACATTTCTGTCCTCAAACAATGGTCTCGTTCATTTTTCCCGGCAGCGTATACGATCCGGCCGTAAGTTCATACGTAGTGTGCATTGTGCGGCCCTATATCGTATACTTTCAAGCAAACGCATCAACCTCAAAACTACGTGCGTATATTCGCGGTTCGCACTACGACCAGAAAGATACGTAGTGTGAACATAGCCTTATTCGTATACCTTTCACTTAAGTAACTAAGTAAAAAAATCTAGCAAGATACAAACCAAATAGCAGCAGTCTAGTGTTACCAGGATAGGAAGGTCCATGAATTTTCCTTTGTTCAGCTCAAACCCATAAGTTAGAATATACTTGAAATTAATATTATACTTAACTCTGCCTGGTCCACTACTGTCTCTGCTTACTGCCATGGCGTTTCCTGGGAAGCATAGATAGTGCACAAGATTGTGACATTCAATCCCTTTGCAGGTTTTGCAGAAAACCTCTGCTATTAAGCACAATACAGCACCAGAACTTGTTTCATTTAGTGCGGGGCATAGGTTTGCTTGGTGGCACAAAGACACATGGTTCAGGAAATCTGCAATCAGTAAGCTAGGGATGCATAAAGCATCCTTGACTTACTGTTTATTAAGTGGTTCAGAGATTACTGGTGTCCCCACTCCTGCTTCCAGGGCACCCAATGCTAATATTATAGGACAAATTGTGGGATTGTGAAATTGATCAAAGAATGGAAAATGGTGTAAACAGTAACCAATCACAGCTTGGTTTTCATTTGAGTTGAAAGCTGAGCTGTGATTGGTTTCTACGGACAATTTTACCGGTGTGCATTTTACACCCTTAGATAAATCTGGGCCTATGTGACTATATATAACGCCCAAGTAGTGATATATAGTCTTTTGGCGTTTTTCTTAGAATGCCCTGATAACTTATTGTATTTATATTGGCGGAAATCACAGTAAGGGTAGTTTCACACGTAATGGATAGGCAGCGGATCTCACGTTGTGAATTTGCAGTGCAATCCGCTGCAGATCTGTGCGCTATACCCTCTATGGCAGACAAACTTGCAGCGGGATGTACATCCCGCTGGGAGAATGTCTGCGGCCCGCCCTGTTAATCCCTCCGCCGCCGGAGCTGATACTGCACCTGATCCCAGCCCTGGCTTGCCTCAGGGCTCCTGACATCTTCATGTCTCGCTCAGCCAATCAGTGTGCTGCGGCGGGTCAGCACTCTGATTGGCTGAGTGGGACGTGCCGCGAACCAGCGAAGCAAGCCGGAGGAAGCCGGGGCCGGGATCAGGTGCAGTATCAGCTCCGGCGGTGGAAGGTTTAACAGGGCGACCTGCAGACATTCTCCCAGCGGGATCTACATCCCGCTGTGAGTTTGTCTGCCATAGAGGGTATAGGGCATGTATGCGCAGCAGATCGCGCTGCGAATTCACAGTGTGAGATCTGCTGTGGATCCGTTACGTGTTGAACTACCCTAACAAAATGTACAGAAAGGTGAGGATGGACACATTTGTAAAGTGGATTTGATATAGGTCATCTGCTGTAATGTACAGGATGTGTTCAATTACCCTACAGCCCCCCCCCCCCCACACAGGAGAAATCAAGCATTACACTTGATATAGAAATGAATTGATCTTACAAGTGATGTGTGAATGTGTCCAGTCCTTAAGAGATTTATCCTCCTCTCCTTTATTGATGGATGTCCTAAATGCCCCCATCATTACCAACAGAATTTCTTTATTTTTAGATCAAGCGACCCCATTACAAATTGTAATTGTTAGACTGGGTTACAATCACAATGAATGACATTATAGAGGACAATACTATTGTTGCCGTTGATGCAGTAGTATATGAAGCTTCATTAGCCGGAGTGCAGGAATATGTTGTTTCGGTATAGACAGTGCCGGCAGTGGAATTATAGTTTGTTAAATAGCAGAATCCTTGGGAGGCACAGCCGCGGTCTGTTTCAGTTACAGTCGTGGAACCTATGGAAATGAATAAAAGATATATAGATTTTATAGTAATATTAATCTCAACCTTGAAGCTTGTTTTCTAGAGATGAGTGAACCTGGAGCATGCTAGAGTCCATCTGAACCCGAACTTTCGGCATTTGATTAGCGGTGGCTGCTGAAGTTGGATAAAGCCCTAAGGCTATGTGGAAAACATGGATATAGTCATTGGCTGTATCCATGTTTTCCAGACAACCTGAGAGCTTTATCCAACTTCAGCAACCACCGCTAATCAAATGCCGATCGTTCGGGTTCGGATGGACTCGAACCCGATCCCGGTTCGCTCATCTCTATTGTTTTCATTTTCAAAATAAAAAAAAATAGTACCATGTCATGGTATTGGGTAGAGCAGTGCGTGATGTGCTGTGATTGGCCAGAAAAGTAAAGAAATTTAAGCTTCTTTGTTTGCGCTACTGGCAAACAGTTCTGGTGTAGTCCCCTAAAGTGAGATCGAGAAATATCAGTGCACCATGGAGGGGACTTGCTCATTAACAGCAACGATAGACCAAAAATAAGGGTCGAGGACAAGTTAAAAAAAAGTTTCAAAGTTTCTAATTCCACCAGTGTGTAACCAATTCTTCAATCTTTATTGCTTCTCCAAGAATAAAAGTCTCTGACATATACAAGAGTCCATGCATTGTGACTACTCCTGGTGATATTATTCATGGTCATACTACCATTGCTTCTGCTGCTCCATATAAAGGGGTAGTGATCACTTGTAGTGTAGTGATGGGTGAAGTATATAACAATATCTGCAGAGTGTTTGCAGTCCTGACTTCCCTGCATTCTATATCTGTGTTCAGTTATTATTTGCAGATCACGGTGCCATGTGCTGTGGTAGCTATGCGGTGTTGTGGCAGCTCTGTGGGTACAGGGTAACTTAGGCACTTGACACGGTAGCCTGGAGTGGTGTTGGAACTCACCCCCAGACAAATGGGCACTTCATTTAAGGTTAGGATAACCCAAGAGTAAGCTGGTGTGTAGGTATGGGTGCCACAAGAATAGACTAGAGTCCAACAGCTTAAACAGAATAAAATATGTTTGCTATAAATTTTCAGTGCAATACAATAATAGTTTGAGAACCAAAGGAAAGCGGAGTAGAGGGGCATGTAAAGGGCCCTGTCCAATGTAGCTGTGTACTAGGATAGTGTAGTGAAGAACAGAAGAAGATACTCGTACTCACGTATAGATATCTTTAATCTGACTGCCTTATGCCATATAGTGTCGGGTGACCCGTCCTGCTAGTGTAGTACATGGTCCCAGGTCAGGGTTGAGCAGACTTCCCAGGGTTTACCAGAATAGCTGTGCATTGCAATAGAATATGTAGGATCTAATTGCTGCTTTGTCTTACTGGGGTCACTACCTAACTCAGGTAAACAGCTAAGTGTAGTGTTGAGTGTATCCCTGGCATGGACAAGGTTATCCTCAGAGAAGGTCCTTCCTCCTGAGGGGTCTAGCATTGCATGCTGGCGGTGGTTAACAGCATACAAAACAATCTCTCACTCTATCTTTCTTTAGCTCGTTCTTTCCAACACTCCCGACTAGAGAACTAGAGAACTCCTCCCACAAGGAACTAACCTCCCTTTTATAGGGAAAAACTAAGCTAGTGGGTGATTGGTGAGGCTTTGTGTGCAGAAGAAAGAGAAGAGGTGATAGGAGAAAGAAAGGAGGAAAAACACCTGCACCTGTGATAGGAGGAGAATAAACATGTCACATACAACAATTAACCCAATCCTTCCTTTAGCCATGCTTAATACAATGCATAGAAAGAATACAGCAGCGACACCTAGTGGGGAAAAACACATAGCACATTTTGACTACAGTCCACTGGGAGAACCTGAGTGAGTTAAGCCCCTATTCCACGGGTCGTTTAGAGGAGCAATATCGTTCGTATTCGGCCGATATCGACCGCTACAAACGATATTCGTCCCGTGGAATAGAGTGCAACGATCAGCCGACATCGTTCATGTCGGCTGATCGCTGCAGTCGCTTGTTTTTCAACATTTTGAAAAACAAGCGACTGATATAGCAGCGATCTGCTGCCGTCGCTCCGTTGAATAGGAGCATCGGCAGCAGACGCTGTTATATCCTATGGGCTGCCCGGACGATCAGCGATCCTCCGAGCAGCCCCCCCGCAGCTCCACGCCGCCCCTCCCGCACTCACCCGCTCGATCGGGGAACGAGGAGCAAATGAGCGCTAATAGCGCTCGTTTGCTCCTCTAAAACGACCCGTGGAATAGGCCCAACACTTTGCCCAGTAAAATAAAAAACTTAGTGGCACACCTTTGCTGGGACACAACAATGGGGTCAATGAAGTCAGTGGTGTGTAGTAGACAGTATAATTTATGGCCACTCCATGGAACATGCCGTCCTTCAGTGACTCTACAAATCTGCCGCCTGAGCAATAAACTCATTTGGCCTCATGGCAGAAATGGCCCTGGAAAGGTGCACTTTAAGGTGACTATTTTTTTTTACCTGTGGTTTTTTTTGTAGTTACAAGAAGACACATTGTTTCATCACCGACACAATTCACATAAAATAAATCTGTGGAACATTGTAACCCATTTTCATCTGAACTTTGATCGGGTGCTGCAACAAGACAAAAGGTTAATCACCAAAACTGTAGACTTAGGAGAGCTTCACACGTACCGGATTTCATTCTGCGAGTTTGCAGCCAAATCTTCTGCGAATCCTGATACTGTCATTTCAATGGGGTTACATACTTGCAGCTAAATTTTTATTCCGTTGCGAGTATGTTTTCTTAGCAGAAAAAAAAATTCCAAAAATTGTGCCAAAATACAAGAGTATTATGCAAATGACCATTGTCATTTGAATACTACGCCCGTATGTAAGCGCCAAAAATGACGGCCAGTCAAGAAAGCGACCGTAAAATGGCCAAAGGATGACGTTGTGGGAGCATAGTCTAATGCTTTATATACATTGATTGATATTTACCTCAACCATGAATCCTCTAATTCTCTCACACAAAGTGATACCAAATATGTGTACATTGTATAATGTATACCGTCACTATAGCACAAATCCTTCTCCAATTCTTAGCTTTATTCTCAGCCTGTGTATGTTATAACCGAGCACAGAAAAGCTTTAGCAGAAGCAGATAGGACCGGAGAAGCTACAATGATTATTTTAAGTTAGGGTGCCCCCAGATGTTTCGTGGCGTTTTTGCTTTTTTGAGACAAACTGAAGTAATTCCTTGGAACTCGATGGGAGAGAAATAACATGGTTTGCAGAAAAACCCACCAAACCCCCAGCATGCTGTATTTTGAAGAAAAACAAAACAAACAAACAAAACTGCTACACAGCAAAAAAAAAAAAAAGCCAGAGAGGAAGGAAAAACAGCACAGGAAGCTCTGGAGCACAGGAGAGAAGAGTGGGAGCGGGGAGAGCTAAGGTATCAGGTGTTTGGGCAATCATCAGCTGTCGGCCACGCATCACTATTACACGTAGCTATGCGGGGTCAGCGCCGACGATTTTAGGTTTAAACCTGAACCAACGATCAGACGATAATCATTTAAACAGCTAATCGTTGTTTCTATTATTACATGGAGCAATAATCAGCCCGATTCGGACAATTATCGATCCGTGTAATAGGGCCCTAAGTCAGGGTTCAGACACACTTTCCATCTACATAGTATAAGTCAGTGTTCAGACACACTTTCCATCTACATAGTATAAGTCAGTGTTCAGACACACATTCCGTTTACATAGTATAAGTCAGTGTTCAAACACACATTCCGTCTACATAGAATAAGTCTGTGTTCAGATACACATTCCGTCTACATAGTATAAGTCAGTGTTCAGACACATTGGCACATTGCAAACTCCATTGTAAAAGTCAGTATTCAGGTACACGTTCTATATGTTTATGTGTCTGAAACCTGTTTTACTATACTGCATTAGTTACACGTAATTGTCTGTGTGATTATTCATTCACAGGTGGGAGTTGATACTTCTTTTCCTAATAGTTTTTAATAGGGATGGTCCGAACCTGCCGAGGTTCGGGTTCATACGAACCTGGACTCTTGGCAATGATTTCCTCTGACTTAAACCTCCGTGGAAAGGGTGGATACAGCTGGAGGACCACCTGGAAAACTGGGATACAGCCATAGCCATAGGCTGTATCCCAGTTTTCCAGGCGGTCATCCCGCTGTATCCACCCTCTCCACGGAGGTTTAAGTCAGCGGGAATCATTGCCAAGAGTCCAAGTTCGTACGAACCCGAACCTCGGCATGTTCGGACCATCCCTAGTTTTTAACATGTGTTTTATTATTATTACTTTTTAATATGTCATGTGATCACTGTTACCATTCAGCACTAGAGGTTGTGAGCCAGGCGAGTGTCTCCGAAACACGTCAACCAGTCCGTCTGTCTGTTCCTCCGTATTACCCAGTGTGAAATAAACAAAGGATTGAAGTTTTCACTCCATTCAAGGTGCTAAGGGGTTATTTAGGCTTAAAAAAAGACGCCTCTTTCACTTCCTTCCAGAAACAGCATCTCTCTTGTCCTCAGTTTGGGTGGGGAGGTCTTTAAGCTCAGTTTCACTGAAGTGAATAGAGCTAAATTGTAATACCACAAACAACCTGAGGGGTGGCACTGTTTTTTTTCCCTAACCTTGAATGGGTTATCTAGATAGGTAACTAAAATGGCTGGGTCCTATAGCAAACTTTTTGATTACCCCCCTCCCCCCCCCCCTTCCCGGATGACCACTAAGCCGTGTAGGACCCATAAGCACTTTCCCTTGATACATTTCTGCACTAATTACCTATGGGCTTTTTGGGGGTACACAAATCTTCAGAACAGCATGTAGTCGCCATCCTCTCCGATATATCGTCACTTTCTGAGAATGTCCCACGAGCATAACATTCACTTGGTTGAGCACAGAATCTATCAAAATTCTGGAAGATCTGCCCGATTTCCCCTATGGAAAAAACATGAAAAATAAAATAATATTTTTAAGCATCTCAAAATTCACTGAAAAACATAAACCTTTGTCACATACTGATCGGGATGGCAATTGCTTGAGTCCCGATAGTTTTCCCTGACCGATGGTTTTACTTAAATCCATGCAATCTGATTGGTGATCTTCTAATAGAGTCTGCCTCAGACAGAATCTACGAGAAGAGCTCCCATAATACGATCAATGCAATGTAATGGCATAGCAGTTCCCCAGGGGGATGTAAAGTGTAGAAAAATAAAAATGTTTTTAAAAATATGCCAAGCGTCAATAAAAGTTTAAATCACCTCCCTTTCCCATTACACAAATAAAACAAGTAAAAATAAATATGTTATATACCATAGCATGCGTAATTGTCCGATCTATTAAAATATAACAATAGTGTTCCCGCACAGTGAACAATGTAAAAAAAATGAGGGGAAAAAAACCCACCAGGTATCTGGACAATATATAGTAACCTAGTTACATAGTTAATAAAGTTGAAAGAAGACAAGAGTCCATCAGGTTCAACCTAGGGAAACCCTACTGTGTAGATTGGTAAATTGGTGGTCATTTAAGCCATTTTGGGCTGGGTCATGAGGAGGTTAAAGAAGTTAACATTTAGAATGTTAATGTGTTTTCCCTGAGTCCTATTGGCAGCACAATATATGGGGTGTCTCCGCCCCTGTATACCGTATGGAAAAGGGAATATTTTTATGAGAAACAAAAAAAAAAGGCTCCACCCCCTCCAGTATAACTAGCCCCCACCAACATCCTCCCACTGAGTAAATTGTAAAGTATATGCATAGGGTGGGACTCTTGTGCTGCCAATAGGACTCACATTAACACATTAAAAAAACACATTAACATTCTAAATGTTAACTTCCCTATTGTCCATATTGGCAGCACAACAGATGGGGATCTGGCAAGGATAACCCCCTATAGGGAGGGCTCTATGCTGTTACTGAATTTAGGACAGCTCTGGCAAACATAGTTTGCCTAGAGAGTAAGGAATCAATCCTGTAATGTTTGACGAAGGTGAGTGGAGAGGACCATGTAGCCGAATTACATATCTGGTCCAATGGAACAGAGCTTCTTTCCGCCAAGGATGTGGAAACAGCCCTGGTTGAATGAGCCTTGGAGGCTTGCTTGCCAGCCTCCACATAGGATAGGTTAATACAGTCACATATCCAGCGTGAGATGGATGGTTTCGAGGCTTTTTTGCCCCTATTCCTCCCATGGTAGAGTATCAGCCAATTTTCTTCCTTCCTGAAGGAGGATGTCCTCTGTAGATAGATCTTCAAGGCCCGTACCAGTTCTAAAGTGGAAAAATCTTCTTCTCCCTCCGACGCCTCTGCGGCAAAGACTGGTAGTAAGATAGAGTGGTTTATATTTGTGAAAGAAGAGACCTTCGGACGGAAAATTGTCTGGTATCTAAGGATCACCTTATCCTCCAGAACGGTGGTATAAGGTTCGTTAGCTGCCAGCGCCTGCAGCTCTCCCACTATCTTGGCTCTATTTACAGCCAGAAAGAACACCATTTTGAACGTGAGAAACTTGATGTCTACAGATTCTAGAGGTTCAAAAGGCTGTTTACACAGTTGCTTTAAAACCCAAGTCAAGTCCCGGGGGCCACAGGTTTGGTAACTGTAGGCCTTAGTCGAGCTATTGCCCTAGTGAAGTACCTCTTTTTCCTGCAGTAGCCTTCTGTTTAGAAAAACGGATAATGCAGTGATCTGGACACCTAAGGAACTTGGTTTGAGCCCTTTGTCAAAGCCATCCTGCAAGAAATCTAGAATCTGTGCTGTAGTAGGCTGCATTGGATCCATCGTTCTTGAGGCAGCCCAGTTCTGGAAGACTTTAGTAATCCTATTATAGGAGCGATTAGTTGCCTCAGTGGGAGGATGTTGGTGGGGGCTACTTATACTAGAGGGGGTGAAACCTTGTTTTTTTTTGTTACTCATTAAAATATTCCCTTGTCCATATGGTACACAGGGGCGGGGACACCCCATCTGTTGTTCTGCCAATATGGACGATAGGGAAAATGTAATTTACTTACAATAAGGGGCAACACAGATTCTCTGCTGCCAACAGTGGCTGTGTTAGGAACTGCAGGGCTGCAGAAGCAGGTATAATATGTATAGACATTAGGGGAGGCTCAGTATCTGCATGTAGCAGCCCTGCATTGATGGTTTTACCTCACTGCTCGGTGCACCGATACTGCCGACTGCACATTCTTCTTAATGAATACTGAGGCCGCCAGTCGCTGCAGGGGGCAGACTCAGCATTCATTAAGGTGATAAGTAGCAGGCAGGTGTATTGGTGCACAGTTGGTTAAAATACTGCCACTCTCCCAAATGTCCTCCTTAACATATTGATATAATGCCTATTTATTAAGTATGTGCCTCAATGCAATGTCCCCTATAAGGATGCCCCAACCTGCTGACAGATTCCATTCAGACAAACAGTAAAGGTCCCCATCAGTGTTGGACTGGCCAACCAGAGAACCCTGCGGTGGGCCCTCAGCTTTAGATCCTGCACAATGACTGACATGTTGTTACTCACTGGTTCTATATTGGTGGGCCCCCAGGATGATTTTTTCCCCTGGTGGGCCCCAGATACCCCAGTCTGACACTGGTCCCCATTCACATTGGAGAAAAGAAGTCCAAATCCAAGTATAATGTATGGGGGTCTCGTGAGTCTCCCCAGAAAGATCCTGTTGAAGTAAAGGACCAGTTGCGTTAAATCCCAGCAGCCGGAGAGTTACTATTAGGAGGGGTCAACGGCTTATCCACCCCTTCCCACTCAGATGAATAGTAGATGATCCAACCTCTTACCTATAACAGAGATCCTGTAGCGGGAGGCGCACACATAGCCGGCAGGGCAGGAGGAAACGGTGGAAAACATTGTACAGGAATCTGAATCAAAGTCTGAGCAGGTAATACACTGCAAACCGTAACCTGAGAAAAGATACAAATAAGATATCAGCGAAAGAGCGAGGTTCTCTGTGCACATCAGAGGTGTAACCCGAAGCTCCCGAAACCTGACCCAACTGAGCCAGTTTCACTTTACACCATGCTTCATAAATCTCCCCAACTTCAGCTCCCATTACAGTCAATGGGACATTAAGAAATTGTTCCCAGCTTCCTGACCACCTTTATGGTGAAAATCCAGAGACCCCTTCTTTCTTCCCCACCTAAATATATGGGTATGCCGTGGACTATCTATAGATGTTACTTATGACAGACTCATCATAACGGGTCTTCTTCATATACAGAGCCCAACATTAGTGTCAGTAGACTTTACAGGTTTTCCAGGAAAAACTGTTGATAGTTGATTGACCCCTCGCACCCCCACTGATCAGCTGGATTCTGTGTGTTGGCAGCACCGCATTACTGCAGCCTCTGCTCCTATTCACTCCAATGAGAGCTGAGGCTGCAGTAATGTGGCATTGCCTCCATACTCAGTATAAAGTGATCTGCCTCCGGCTCCATTCTCAGTGCAGATGTATTAGGTCAAACTTACATAGATACATGCTAATAGAAATAATAATAATAATAATAATAATAATAATAATAATAATAATCATCAGTATTTAATAACATATTGGACCTTACCCGTCGCTGCTATAGCAGAGAGCAGCAGAACAATCTTCCAGGGACACATGGCTGCAGAAAGTGACTCTTATCCTGATAAAGTTTCGGTTTGAGTTCAGATTCTTTCAGTTTCTGAGAAGTGAAACTTACAGTACCTAAAGTTCCTACAACCAAAGTTCACCGTTCTTGGATGGAATCCAGAATACAGACAGCAGAATCCACGGCAGAGACACTCCCCTTTTACCAAGCCAAAAGATTTCACTGCTGTAGACCTGTATCTACCTGTACTCTGTATTCTCTGTACTCTGTATCTACATGTACGCTGTATCTACCTGTACTGTGTATTCTCTGTACTCTGTATCTACCTGCACTCTGTATTCTCTATACTCGGTATCTACCTGTACTCTGCATTCTCTGTACTCTGTATCTACCTGTACTCTGTATCTACTTGTACTCTGTATTCTCTGTACTCTGTATCTACCTGTACTCTGTATCTTCCTGTACTCTGTATTCTCTGTACTCTGTATATACTTGTACTCTGTATTCTCTGTACTCTGTATCTACCTGTACTCTGTATTCTCTGTACTCTGTATCTACCTGTACTCTGTATTCTCTGTACTATGTATCTACCTGTACTCTGTATCTACCTGTACCCTGTATTCTCTATACTCTGTATTAACCTGTACTCTGTATTCTCTGTAATCTGTATCTACCTGTACTCTGTATCTACCTGCACTCTGTATTCTCTGTACTCTGTATTCTCTGTACTCTGTATCTACCTGTACTCTGTATTCTCTGTAATCTGTATCTACCTGTACTCTGAATTCTATGTACTCTGTATCTACCTGTACTCTGTATCTACCTGTACCCTGTATTCTCTATACTCTGTATCTACCTGTACTCTGTATTCCCTGTACTCTGTATCTACCTGTACTCTGTATTCTCTGTACTCTGTATCTACCTGTACTCTGTATTCTTTATACTCTATATCAACATGTACTCTGTATTCTCTGTACTCTGTATTCTCTGTACTCTGTATCTACCTGTACTCTGTATTCTCTGTACTCTGTATCTACCTGTACTCTGTATTCTCTGTATTCTCTGTACTCTGTATCTACCTGTACTCTATATTCTCTGTACTCTGTATCTACCTGTACTCTGTATTCTCTATTCTCTGTATCTACGTGTACTCTGTATTCTCTATTCTCTGTATCTACCTGTACTTTGTATTCTATGTACTCTGTATTCTCTGTACTCTGTATCTACCTGTACTCTGTATTCTCTGTACTATGTATCTACCTGTACTCTGTATCTACCTGTACCCTGTATTCTCTATACTCTGTATTAACCTGTACTCTGTATTCTCTGTAATCTGTATCTACCTGTACTCTGTATCTACCTGCACTCTGTATTCTCTGTACTCTGTATTCTCTGTACTCTGTATCTACCTGTACTCTGTATTCTCTGTAATCTGTATCTACCTGTACTCTGTATCTACCTGTACTCTGAATTCTATGTACTCTGTATCTACCTGTACTCTGTATCTACCTGTACCCTGTATTCTCTATACTCTGTATCTACCTGTACTCTGTATTCCCTGTACTCTGTATCTACCTGTACTCTGTATTCTCTGTACTCTGTATCTACCTGTACTCTGTATTCTTTATACTCTATATCAACATGTACTCTGTATTCTCTGTACTCTGTATTCTCTGTACTCTGTATCTACCTGTACTCTGTATTCTCTGTACTCTGTATCTACCTGTACTCTGTATTCTCTGTACTCTGTATCTACCTGTACTCTGTATTCTCTGTATTCTCTGTACTCTGTATCTACCTGTACTCTATATTCTCTGTACTCTGTATCTACCTGTACTCTGTATTCTCTATTCTCTGTATCTACGTGTACTCTGTATTCTCTATTCTCTGTATCTACCTGTACTTTGTATTCTATGTACTCTGTATTCTCTGTACTCTGTATCTACCTGTACTCTGTATTCTCTGTACTCTGTATCTACCTGTACTCTGTATCTACCTGTACCCTGTATTCTCTATACTCTGTATCAACCTGTATTCTGTATTCTCTGTAATCTGTATCTACCTGTACTCTGTATCTACCTACCTGTACTCTGTATTCTCTTTATCTACCTGTACTCTGTATTCTCTGTACTCTGTATCTACCTGTACTCTGTTATGTCAGAAACATTATCTATTCTAAGCAGGAGTACTGTAGGACTGTCACTAATAGAGGGCTTTGCATTAGGTAGGGGTAAAGCTGGGAGAAGAGGGGGGTTGGCAGGACCCACATAAAAAGTGTATTGGTGCACAACTAAGAATAATATAGTAGATTCATGGATAATGGGATAGAAGATAAATACTAAAGGTAAGTATGTAAGACAGACAATTAAAATTTTTTTGGGGGAAAAGGCTAATGATTGACTCCTTTATAAATTCTGCCCCTGGGGGGAAGGGGATGGGACCTCAAGTTGAAATTTTGCAGCCAGCTGGCACCCGATTTGTACTGGTGAGTGGTAATACTTCAGCTGATGGAAATGAAATAAAAGTTTTTTTCTTTTACTTTTTTTCTTCTCATTACTGTATTATTTTTAAAAGTGCAAAGAATTTCCAATTAGGTCCATTTTTCGAGAAAAAAAATAGTTATTCATTTATTTATTTTTCTTGTGACTATATTAAAAAACTAAACTAAATAGGAGCTGATTAGGAATTCTTTGCACTTTTAAAGAAGGATACAATAATGAGAAAAAAAAATCAAAAATAAATAACTATATTTCATTTCAATCAGGGGAATCGAGCTAAAGAAAACAAACTGTTGCTGGTCTCTAGACAGGTAATTTACCCCTAGACCACAGTTCCAACACAGGAGATTCAACTATATCTGATTGCAGATTAGTCCTCTATTGGCAGAAATTGACTGACAGCTGAGCAAGCAGGAGGCCGGGAAGCATTGATTATTCATGAAGAAGAGAGAGGAGGAAGGAGTGGTGAGGGGGCTAGAGAGCGGCACAAACACTGAGCCACAACACATCTTTGACTCCGCTGTGTCTGATATGGGTGCTCAGCCCCATTTACGTTATTACTGGATAAATTCCATAACATGACAAGTTGTTTGAACCTTCAGCACCTATTAACATGCAACAGTTTTTTAAATCAGGATCACTTCATTATGTGTTTTACGAAGAACAAAGTAACAAAATTCTGGGCAGAGGTGGAGCGGGTCATCAACCTGGTCTGCGGCACCAACATCACCCTTACACTCCCGCTAATAGCACTAGCGCTGCCCACAAAAGCCTTTAGACCCTCCAAATCTTCCCTAGCCACACACATGCTAGCTGCTGCTAAATTACTGATACCACTCTCTTGGCTCAGCGCAGATCCTCCTGCGATTTCACGCTGGTTTGAAAAACTCAACCAAATTTATAGGCTAGAAGAATTGACCAGCTGGGTAGATGGCACACATGAATCTTTCCTAAAAATTTGGTTGCCATGGTTGACCTTCAGAAATAATCAGGTTGGCGCCGCGCCAGATGGGGAAACGCTTGGCACCCCAGGCCCATCGTCCTTAGATAACTGAGAAGGAGCCCTCACCCCCCCCCCCCCCCCACCCGTCTGCATCCTACTGCCTACTCTCCTTAGCGCCTAATTCCAACCCCTCTGGACACTGGATACAACAATTGGACTAGACGGTCACACAGGAAATAAAAGCCTCATAGAATGAGCCACCTGGACCTTCGTCGCTTTCGTTATATCTAGCAACAATTCTAGTAATATACTCAGGCCTGTATTTAGAGTTCCTGCTGCCCTAGGCACTTTGCATGCTGAGGCGCCCCCCCCCCCCCCCCCCCGGGGGGACGTCTTAGTTTGGGGACCGCTTCTGTCCAATGTCGGACTGGGGTACCTGGGGTCCACCAATATAGAACCAGTGAGAGACGACATGCTGACCTGCTCTGTATCTGTGACAAATCCCTACCATTTATACAGCTCACAGGGTATGCTGGGAGTTGTAGTCTCTGAGAGGGCAACCCTGTAATAATTCCCTGTGTGCAGAGGCTCCTGGTGGCTGCAATCTGTGGGTGACAACCATCAGCCCTGAAGGTCCAGCAATACATCTCTCTACACTGTACTACAACTCCCAGCATATGCTGAGGGCTGCAGACTGTCAGTAAATGCTGGGAGTTGTAGTGCCTGCAGCTGCCGTAGTTGGGTTCTAGGTGCAATATACACTGGAAGCTTTGTGCCATATAAGAATACATAGATCTGTGGGGGCTCAGTGTAGGGAAGTGACCCCAGAACAGCACTAATAGGGGATAGAACAAAAACATCTACCCCTATCAGTGCTGTTCTGGGGTGAATTCCCTACACTGAGCCCCCACAGATCTATGTATTCTTATATGCCACAAAGCCTCCAGTGTATAATGCACCTAGGACCCAACATGTTCTGACAGTCTGCAGCCCTCAGGATATGCTGGGAGTTGTAGTGCCTGCAGCTGTTGTAGTTGGGTCCTAGTTTAAAAGTTTGCACTAGTGTACTGTAGTGACCGCGGGGCTGTGTCAGTACACTACTGCAAACCATACACTGACCCATTTAGACACCAATGGTACACAGGTTCTGCACACTATAGGGCTATGTTCACACTACGTACGAATCCGTACGCATTTCGTACGGCGCCGTACATGTGCGGCTGAAACAACGGGCGTGCGAATATTCGATGTGCGGGCGGATGCGTACGCAATGTGTACGCAATGGGTACGCAATGCGAACGTACGCCCGTAGTCTACTTACGCTTCCCAAGCCCCCTACGAAGCGATCTGACAGCGGTCTTTTACTTGAAAATCTTCGCCTAGCCCCGGACACCCCACAGAACCTTTTGGATCGGCATAGAAGAGCGGAAAAATGAAGAAATCACCACTTCGTACGGATCCGCGCGATACGCTACGGGCGTAAGTTACAAGCCTTCCGGCCGGAAACTATGGTCTGGTTCATTTCTTACGGCGCCGTATACGATCCGGGCGTACATTCGTACGAAGTGTGAACTGTGCGGCCGGGACTGTATACTTTGCATTGTACGCTAACTACGTAAGTTTCCGGCCGCATATTCACGGAGTGCACTACGGCCAGAAGCTTACCTAGTGTGAACCTAGCCTAAAAGTGATTACAGTGCAGTTACTAATGACTCACAGGTAACGTCTTCTCGAATTGCCGTGGCTCACTTTTTGCTTTCTTCTTCATCTGGCGCGGCATCATGAAGACTTCTCCGACCAAAACCAGTGTGCAGGCGGGCAGCTGGAGTAACAGGGAGGGGGAGCAGCTAGGGGTGGCAGGGGCAGGAGGGCAGCTGGGGTTGACTGGGGCAGATGACTGAAGCAGCTAGGGTGATGGGGAGCAGCTGGGGGGGGCAGAGGGAGAATCTAAGGAGGCAGGGGTAACAGCTGTGGGGCAGAGGGAGTAGCTGAGGTGGCAGGGTGAGTAGATGGGGGGGCTGGAGGAGCAGCTGGGGTGAAAGGGGCAGGGGAGAAGATGGGGGCAGGGGGATCAGCTGGGGTGGCAGAGGGAGATTATGGGGGGCAGGGGGAGCAGCTGGGGGGGCAAGGGGAGAAGATGGGGGGCAGGGGAGAAGCTGAGGGGGCAGGGGGGGCAGCTGGGGGGTAGGGGGGAAGCTGGGTGGGCAGGGGGAGAAGCTGGGGGGAGCAGATGGGGGCAGGGGGAGAAGCTGGGGGGCAGGGAGAGCAGCTGAGGGGGAGCAGCTGGGGGGCGGCAGGGGAGAAGCTGGGGGGGCAGGGAGAGCAGCTTGGTGGGGGGGCAGGGAGAGCAGCTGGGGGGTGCAGGGGGAGAGGCTAGGGGGAAGGGGAGACGCTGGAGGGCCTGGGGGGCCTGGGGGGCAGGGGAGAAGCTAGGGGGGCAGGGGAGAAGCTGGGGGGGCATATGGGGGCAGGGGGAGAAGCTGGGGGGGCAGGAAGGGCAGCTAAGGGGTGCAGGGGGAGAGGCTGGGGGGAAGAGGGAGCAGCCAGGGACCATCCGGGAGGCAAGGCAGGCCGGGCAGGTCCCCCCTCCCCAATGCAGCTTCGGGTCGGGGGGGGGGGGGAGACGCAGGCTGTGCAGGTCCCCCCTCCCCAACGCAGCTTCGGGTCTACTCCCCCCCCCCCCCCCCCACACACACACCCTCTGGACTAGGCACCCGCGGTCCGGTGCCTATGGCGGCAGGGGGGAGGGGTCGAAAATATTTTTTTTATATAAAAAAAATATATTTTGCTCCCTGCAGGTGCCGCCACGGACCACGGGTGCCTAGTGGCAAATACGGCCCTGAATATACTATGTTATTGATAATAATATTGTTGTCGCTAATGCATCTCAGCCACTGCTCTACCTGAAGCTGTATGCCTACCCTTTCCCTCCCCCCCACCACCACCCCCATCCCCATTCGTGCCTGTCACTCCAGCTCTCCCTGATAGGTGACAAGGCACCAAGTTTAGTTTTCACTGTTCATTTTGTAATTTACTGTATTGTTTTCTTAAATCATTGAATAAAAACAGATTTGACAAAAAAAAAAAAAAAAACAAAGTAACAAAATACAAGAATCCTGTGATTTATTGTAGGTACAATGTTTTTATTTTTATTTTCATGAATCTGCTCATCGGTTGCGGGCTGCCGTTAGGAAGAAAGCGAATAACACCCCCAAGATCTTTCCTGTCTTAAAAATTGCATTTATTATACTGGATTAGAATCAGGATAAATGAGATTATAGTTATTATAGATGACAATGCTGTTGATGCAGCTGATGTTGCATATGGAGGTTTAGTAGCCGGAGCGCAGGAATATGTTGTTTCAGTAAGGACGTTATCCCTCGTGGAATTCTGATTTCTTAAATAGCAGTATCCTTGGGAGGCGCATCCCTGATCTGTATCAACTGCAGTCACAGAACCTATGGAAATAAATGAAAGATAAATGGATTCCATTGTTACATTAACCCCTAGACGACCTAGGACGTTCAGGTCCTAGGAAGCGATCGGGGATTCCGATCGCTGTGTCGGACTGCCGGAGGTCTCTTACCTTCCTCCATGCGATCCAATCGACACTGCTTATTGAGTCCAGCATAGCATTGAACAGAGTATGGCTAGGTTCACACTGCGTTTTCAGCATCCGTTTAACAGGTCTGTTTTTTTTACGGTCAAAAAAAGTACTGTCAACAGTACTTTTCTGTGCGTCAAAAAAAAAAACGCATCCGTTTTGAAACATTTTTTTTTTATAATGGAAGTCAATGGAAAAACGGATGCACACAAATGCATCCGTTTTTTGCAATGCGTTTTTTGCAAAAAAACTGATCCGTTAAACGGATGCTGAAAACGCAGTGTGAACCTAGCCTATGCAATCTAATGATTGCAGGTAAAAGTACCCCAGGGGGACTTAAAATGTGTAAAAAAAGGATATGCTTTTAAAAATGCCCCAAAGCCCCTCCCCCAATATAAATTAAAATCACCCCCCTATCTCATTATATAAATAAAAGATATAAAAATAAATAAATAAATGAACATATTATATAATGTAGCGTGCGTAATTGCTTGATCTATTAAAATATAACAATCGCCATATCACGTATGGCGAACGGTGTAAACGAAAAGCAGGGGAAAAAGTGCCAGGATTAGTTTTTTTTTTGTTACATTATATATAAAAAAAATTATAAAAAGTGATCAAAATGTCCGATCCACACAAATATGGTATTAATAAAAACTAGAGATCATGGTGCAAAAAATGACACCCCATACAGCCCCGTAGGTGAAAAACTAAAACTGTTCTAAGCGTCACAATAGGCCCATTTTATTAATGATTAATTAAAAAAAAAAAAAGGATTTAATTAAAAAAAAAAAATAATAATGTAGTTGTGTTCGGACTGACCTATAGAATAATGGTATCATGTCGCTTTTACCATATAGTGCAATTCGTAGACAAATTGGTTGCTGTGGGCAGTTTGCACCAGGTGTATATTTACACCCTTTCACAAATCTCCCCCCATAACTTTTATTTTTCCATTTACAGAGCTATAGAGGAGTTTTTTTTTTTTTTTCTTTTTGCAAAACCTTTTGTATTTTGTAACATTTTACTATAAATAATATACAATATAAGTGAAAAAGAGAAAATAATATTTGAGGTGAAATTAAAAAATAAAAAAGTATGGGGCAGGGCTATTTTTTTCCGATGTGACCAAAAAATTGTAATTTGGGGGTATGGCATATTTTTTTATACTTTTTTTTTTTAAATATTTTCAGTTCTTTTCAAACTGTTAATTGTAAGGGATTATGAAATGTTGTATAATAATAGCTAGAATAATTCAGCACGTGGAGAAACCAATTATGTTTATTTTTTCATTTAAATGTTTTGGCTATGTTCACACTACGTAAGCTTCCGGACGTAGCGCGCTCCGTGAATATGCGGCCAGAAACTTACGTAGTTAGAGTACAATGCAAAGTATACGATCCCGGCCGCACAGTTCACACTTCGTACGAATGTACGCCGGGATCGTATACGGCGCCGTAAGAAATGAACAAGACCACTGTTTCTGTCCCGAAGGCTTATAACTTACGCCGGCAGCGTATCCCGCGGCTCCGTACGAAGTGGTGATTTCTTCATTTTTCCGCTCTTCTATGTCGATCCAAAAGGTTCTGTGGGGTGTCCGGGGCTAGGCGAAGATTTGCAAGTAAAAGACCGCTGTCAGATCGCTTCGTAGGGCGCTCGGGAAGCGTAAGTATACTGCGGGCGTACGTTCGCAATGCGTACGCATTGCGTACACACTGCGTACGCATCTGCCCGCACATCGAATATTCGCATGGCCGCTGTTTCAGCCTCACATGTATGGCGCCGTACGAAATGCGTACAGATGCGTACGTAGTGTGAACATAGCCTAAATTTGTAAAAACATATTTTTTTTTACATTGCATTGATCAGTTAAATTGCCACTCTGCTAGTACAGCCTTACTTATGCTACGTTTACACGAAGCGATTATCAGGCGAATTTTCGCTATAACGATCGAATTCGAACGATAATCGTATGTGTAAAGGCGGCGAACGATAGAAAAATCGTTCATTTTGATCTTTTAACATGTTCTTAAATCGTCGTTCGTCGTTCGCAAAAAGCTTGCCGATCATTCCGTGTAAACAGTCGTCGCGCAAAAGTCCGGCCGCCCGCCGCCCAAAGTACGGCCCCCCGCTCATCCGCAGCCCGGCCCTCCGTCCATCCACAGCCCCCTGCGCCGGCTCGATCGCCACCCCCGCCGCCCTGATCGCCACCCCCGCCGTCGCTCTGATCGCCACCCCCGCCGCCGCCACTCCAATGGCCCCATCCCCCCGCCGCCCGCTCCAATCTCCCCCGCCGCCGCGGCCAAGAGCATACGTTACCTGCTCCGCGAAGCAGGTCTTCGAAATCCCCGGCTCCCCTCTTCAGTGCATTGATTGACTGAAGAGGTGAGCCGGGAATTTCAAACGGCTCCTCTTCAGCCAATCAGTGCTGCCAGGCATTGATTGGCTGAAGAGGGGAGAAGGGAAATTCAAACGGCTCCTCTTCAGCCAATCAGTGCTCTGAAGAGGGGAGCCGGGGATTTCGAAGACATGCTACGCGGAGCAGGTAACGTATGTTCGTGGCCGGTGCGGGGGGGGGGGATGGGGGCGATCGGAGCGAAGGCGGGGGGAGGGGCGATCGGGTCGGCGCAGGGGGCTGTTGTTGAACGTGGGTCCTGGCTGCGGATGAGCGGGGGGCCGGGCTGCGGGCGCACGATCGCAAAACGATTTTTCTGGACGATATATCGTACCGTCTAACCGCTGATCGTTATGAAAAATAATCGGTACTCCGACATCGTTAATCATGCGATCGGGCCTATTATCGTCCCGTGTAAACTTAGCATTAGAGTCCATTTACACAGAAAGATTATCTGCCAAAGATTTAAAGCCAAAGCCAGGAATTGATTTGAAAAGAGAAAAAAATCGCAGGCTTTCCTTTATTACCTGATCTCTGTATATAGTCTGTTTCTGGCTTTGGCTTCAAATCTTTGGCAAATAATCTGTCAGATAATCTTTCTGTGTAAATGGATCCTTAGGTTGGGTTAAAAGAGCTATTTAGGTAGGCACAGACTCCTTCTGTAAGTCATGGTCACTGATCCAATCACACTGCTGGGGTGCTGGTCAGTATTTGGCAGGTGCTGCACACATCATTTTGCTTTTTAAATGCCATGATCCCTATTGATTGGGGCATTTAAAGGGTTGTATGAGTGATGTCAGTTTGAGTGTTGATTTTGGTCATCAAAGAAGTCGTGCCATGAAGCAAAGTTGGTAATATTAGATGTGTACCACATAAAAACATATAAGTAGTGATGAGCGAATACTGTTCGATCGAATAGTAAGGTATTCGATAGTATCGAATATTATCCAATAGTACGCCGAATATTCGATAAATATTCGATAAGCGTTCAAATTCCCCTTCCTTTTCCCTGAGGTGTCATTGTGGACTTGGTGACCTCCAAGTGGTCGAATAGATGTTTTTCAATAATCAAATACTTGTTCCTATAGACTTTCGAAACGTTCGAATATCCGGGAGATATTCATATGAATATCGAATATTCGAATATTTCACTATTTGCTCATCACTACATATAAGTAAAGGAGACCAAATGTGCTGTTTTTAGTATAGTAACTTACATCCCTGCACTGTTTTTCTCCCTCATTGATTTAATCACTACCCAGTTTCCTCTCTAAACCGTGACCATGCTGTTGCCATGCAATAGTGCACACTATTTCCCACAATGCCCCTTGCTGGTAAGTGAATGTTCCCCAAGTAAAAGCTTTTAACTGTAAGCTCTCCTAAAAATCACTTATATTTAAAGGCATTGCACTGACAGAGTGAGGGGCCATTTGCTGTCCACCCCAGGGCCGTTTCTAGGGGCGGGCGAGCCGGGCCACCGCACGGGGCGCCAACAGCTAGGGGGCGCCAGGCGGCGCCCGACAGTACCCGGCCCGCAGCCCCCGCATCATTAGGACTGGCCCGAGGATCTGGAATCTAAGTTCCAGATCCCCTGGCCAGAGCGACCTTTAACTGTGCGTACAGCAGGCACAGCTAAAGGGAACAGCAGCCGGGGCAGAGACAGAGGGGCTTCCTGTGCAGGCGGCTGTGTATGACAGGTGGCTGCCTGCACCGGAAGCCAGAAGAGGACGGAGGGACCAGAGGAGCTGGAGGCAGCAGGAGAGGTGAGTAGCTGGTGGGGGATCCTGTACAGAAGGAGCCCCGATATGTCCCGATAAGCCTGCCGCCCCCCCCAGCTATAAGCCCCGCCCCCCGATGATAAGCCCCGCCCCGGCGCCAGAGCTGACAGGTCACCCAGCTCTCCCCTAATCCTGTATGTCAGTGTATAATGGAGGTCACCCAGCTCTCCCCTAATCCTGTATGGCAGTGTATAATGGCGGTCACCCAGCTCTCCCCTATTTCTGTATGTCAGTGTATAATGGAGATCACCCAGCTTTCCCAGCATCCTGTATGGCAGTGTATAATGGAGGTCACCCAGCTCTCCCCTATTTCTGTATGTCAGTGTATAATGGAGGTCACCCAGCTCTCCCCTAATCCTGTATGTCAGTATAATGGAGGTCACCCAGCTCTCCCCTAATCCTGTATGTCAGTGCATAATGGAGGTCACCCAGCTTTCCCAGCATCCTGTATGTCAGTGTATAATGGAGGTCACCCAGCTCTCCCCTATTTCTGTATGTCAGTGTATAATGGAGATCACCCAACTTTCCCAGCATCCTGTATGTAAGTGTATAATGGAGGTCACCCAGCTCTCCCCTATTCCTGTATGTCAGTGTATAATGGAGATCACCCAGCTCTCCCCTATTCCTGTATGTCAGTGTATTATGGAGATCACCCAGCTTTCACAGCATCCTGTATGTCAGTGTATAATGGAGGTCACCCAGCTCTCCCCTATTTCTGTATGTCAGTGTATAATGGAGATCACCCAGCTTTCCCAGCATTGTGTATGTAAGTGTATAATGGAGGTCACCCAGCTCTCCCCTATTCCTGTATGTCAGTGTATAATGGAGATCACCCAGCTCTCCCCTATTCCTGTATGTCAGTGTATAATGGAGATCACCCAGCTCTCCCCTATTCCTGTATGTCAGTGTATAATGGAGGTCACGCAGCTCTCCCCTAATCCTGTATGTCAGTATAATGGAGGTCACCCAGCTCTCCCCTAATCCTGTATGTCAGTGTATAATGGAGGTCACCCAGCTCTCCCCTAATCCTATATGTCACTATATCAGTGTATAATGGAGGTCACCCAGCTCTCCCCTAATCATGTATGTCAGTATAATGGAGGTCACCCAGCTCTCCCCTAATCCTGTATGTCAGTGTATAATGGAGGTCACCCAGCTCTCCCCTAATCCTGAATGTCAGTATAATGGAGGTCACCCAGCTCTCCCCTAATCCTGTATGTCAGTATAATGGAGGTCACCCAGCTCTCCCCTAATCCTGTATGTCAGTGTATAATGGAGGTCACCCAGCTCTCCCCTAATCCTGAATGTCAGTATAATGGAGGTCACCCAGCTCTCCCCTAATCCTGTATGTCAGTGTATCAGTGTATAATGGAGGTCACCCAGCTCTCCCCTAATCCTGTATGTCAGTGTATAATGGAGGTCACCCAGCTCTCCCCTAATCCTGTATGTCAGTGTATAATGGAGGTCACCCAGTTCTCCCCTAATCCTGTATGTCAGTGTATAATGGAGGTCACCCAGCTCTCCCCTAATCCTGTATGGCAGTGTATAATGGAGGTCACCCAGCTCTCCCCTAATCCTGTATGTCACTATATCAGTGTATAATGGAGGTCACCCAGCTCTCCCCTAATCCTGTATGGCAGTGTATAATAGAGGTCACCCAGCTCTCCCCTAATCCTGTATGTCAGTGTATAATGGAGGTCACCCAGCTCTCCCCTAATCCTGTATGTCAGTGTATAATGGAGGTCACCCAGCTCTCCCCTAATCCTGTATGTCAGTGCATAATGGAGGTCACCCAGCTCTCCCCTAATCCTGAATGTCAGTATAATGGAGGTCACCCAGCTCTCCCCTAATCCTGTATGGCAGTGTATAATGGAGGTCACCCAGCTCTCCCCTAATCCTGTATGTCACTATATCAGTGTATAATGGAGGTCACCCAGCTCTCTCCTAATCCTGGATGGCAGTGTATAATGGAGGTCACACAGCTCTCCCCTAATCCTGTATGTCAGTGTATAATGGAGGTCACCCAGCTCTCCCCTAATCCTGTATGTCAGTGTATAATGGAGGTCACGCAGCTCTCCCCTAATCCTGTATGTCAGTGTATAATGGAGATCACCCAGCTTTCCCAGCATCCTGTATGGCAGTGTATAATGGAGGTCACCCAGCTCTCCCCAATTTCTGTATGGCAGTGTATAATGGAGGTCACCCAGCTCTCCCCTAATCCTGTATGTCAGTGTATAATGGAGGTCACCCAGCTCTCCCCTAATCCTGTATGTCAGTGTATAATGGAGGTCACCCAGCTCTCCCCTAATCCTGTATGTCAGTGTATAATGGAGGTCACCCAGCTCTCCCCTAATCCTGTATGTCAGTGTATAATGGAGGTCACCCAGCTCTCCCCTAATCCTGTATGTCAGTGTATAATGGAGATCACCCAGCTTTCCCAGCATCCTGTATGGCAGTGTATAATGGAGGTCACCCAGCTCTCCCCTATTTCTGTATGGCAGTGTATAATGGAGGTCACCCAGCTCTCCCCTAATCCTGTATGTCAGTGTAATGGAGGTCACCCAGCTCTCCCCTAATCCTGTATGTCACTATATCAGTGTATAATGGAGGTCACCCAGCTCTCCCCTAATCCTGTATGTCAGTGTATAATGGAGGTCACCCAGCTTTCCCAGCTTCCTGTATGTCAGTGTATAATGGAGGTCACCCAGCTCTCCCCTAATCCTGTATGTCACTATATCAGTGTATAATGGAGGTCACCCAGCTCTCCCCTAATCCTGTATGTCAGTGTATAATGGAGGTCACCCAGCTCTCCCCTAATCCTGTATGTCAGTGTATAATGGAGGTCACCCAGCTCTCCCCTAATCCTGAATGTCAGTATAATGGAGGTCACCCAGCTCTCCCCTAATCCTGCATGTCAGTGTATAATGGAGGTCACCCAGCTCTCCCCTAATCCTGAATGTCAGTATAATGGAGGTCACCCAGCTCTCCCCTATTCCTGTATGTCAGTGTATAATGGAGGTCACCCAGCTCTCCCCTAATCCTGTATGTCAGTATAATGGAGGTCACCCAGCTCTCCCCTAATCCTGTATGTCAGTGTATAATGGAGGTCACCCAGCTCTCCCCTAATCCTGTATGTCAGTGTATAATGGAGGTCACCCAGCTCTACCCTAATCCTGTATGTCAGTGTATAATGGAGGTCACCCAGCTCTCCCCTAATCCTGTATGTCAGTGTATAATGGAGGTCACCCAGCTCTCCCCTAATCCTGCATGTCAGTGTATAATGGAGGTCACCCAGCTCTCCCCTAATCCTGAATGTCAGTATAATGGAGGTCACCCAGCTCTCCCCTAATCCTGTATGTCAGTGTATAATGGAGGTCACCCAGCTCTCCCCTAATCCTGTATGTCAGTGTATAATGGAGGTCACCCAGCTCTCCCCTAATCCTGTATGTCAGTGTATAATGGAGGTCACCCAGCTCTCCCCTAATCCTGAATGTCAGTATAATGGAGGTCACCCAGCTCTCCCCTAATCCTGTATGTCAGTGCATAATGGAGGTCACCCAGCTCTCCCCTAATCCTGTATGTCAGTGTATAATGGAGGTCACCCAGCTCTCCCCTAATCCTGTATGTCAGTGTATAATGGCGGTCACCCAGCTCTCCCCTAATCCTGTATGTCAGTGTATAATGGAGGTCACCCAGCTCTGCCCTAATCCTGAATGTCAGTGTAATGGCGGTCACCCAGCTCTCCCCTATTTCTGTATGTCAGTGTATAATGGAGATCACCCAGCTTTCCCAGCATCCTGTATGGCAGTGTATAATGGAGGTCACCCAGCTCTCCCCTAATCCTGTATGTCAGTGTATAATGGAGGTCACCCAGCTCTCCCCTAATCCTGTATGTCAGTGTATAATGGAGGTCACCCAGCTCTCCCTAATCCTGTATGTCAGTGTATAATGGAGGTCACCCAGCTCTCCCCTAATCCTGTATGTCAGTGTATAATGGAGGTCACCCAGCTCTCCCCTAATCCTGTATGTCAGTGTATAATGGAGGTCACCCAGCTCTCCCCTAATCCTGTATGTCAGTGTATAATGGAGGTCACCCAGCTCTCCCCTATTCCTGTATGTCAGTGTATAATGGAGGTCACCCAGCTCTCCCCTAATCCTGTATGTCAGTGTATAATGGAGGTTACCCAGCTCTCCCCTAATCCTGTATGTCAGTGTATAATGGAGGTCACCCAGCTCTCCCCTAATCCTGTATGTCAGTGTATAATGGAGGTCACCCAGCTCTCCTATAATCCTGTATGTCAGTATAATGGAGGTCACCCAGTTCTCCCCTAATCCTGTATGTCAGTATAATGGAGGTCACCCAGCTCTCCCCTAATCCTGTATGTCAGTGTATAATGGAGGTCACCCAGCTCTCCCCTAATCCTGTATGTCAGTGTAATGGAGGTCACCCAGCTTTCCCAGTATCCTGTATGTCAGTGTATAATGGAGGTCACCCAGCTCTCCCCTATTCCTGTATGTCAGTGTATAATGGAGATCACCCAGCTCTCCCCTATTCCTGTATGTCAGTGTATAATGGAGATCACCCAGCTTTCCCAGCATCCTGTATGTCAGTGTATAATGGAGGTCACCCAGCTCTCCCCTAATCCTGTATGTCACTATATCAGTGTATAATGGAGGTCACCCAGGTCTCCCCTAATCCTGTATGTCAGTGTATAATGGAGGTCACCCAGCTCTCCCCTAATCCTGTATGTCAGTGTATAATGGAGGTCACCCAGCTCTCCCCTAATCCTCAATGTCAGTATAATGGAGGTCACCCAGCTCTCCCCTAATCCTGTATGTCAGTGTATAATGGAGGTCACCCAGCTCTCCCCTAATCCTGTATGGCAGTGTATAATGGAGGTCACCCAGCTCTCCCCTAATCCTGTATGTCAGTGTATAATGGAGGTCACCCAGCTCTCCCCTAATCCTGTATGTCAGTGTATAATGGAGGTCACCCAGCTCTCCCCTAATCCTGTATGTCAGTGTATAATGGAGGTCACCCAGCTCTCCCCTAATCCTGAATGTCAGTATAATGGAGGTCACCCAGCTCCCCCCTAATCCTGTATGTCACTATATCAGTGTATAATGGAGGTCACCCAGCTCTCCCCTAATCCTGTATGGCAGTGTATAATGGAGGTCACACAGCTCTCCCCTAATCCTGTATGTCAGTGTATAATGGAGGTCACCCAGCTCTCCCCTAATCCTGTATGTCAGTGTATAATGGAGGTCACCCAGCTCTCCCCTAATCCTGTATGTCAGTGTATAATGGAGGTCACCCCAGCTCTCCCCTAATCCTGTATGTCAGTGTATAATGGAGGTCACCCAGCTCTCCCTAATCCTGAATGTCAGTATAATGGAGGTCACCCAGCTCTCCCCTCAGGTGTAATAATGGAGGTCACCCAGCTCTCCCCTAATCCTGTATGTCAGTGTATAATGGAGGTCACCCAGCTCTCCCCTAATCCTGTATGCCAGTGTATAATGGAGGTCACCCAGCTCTCCCCTAATCCTGTATGTCAGTGTATAATGGAGGTCACCCAGCTCTCCCCTAATCCTGTATGTCACTATATCAGTGTATAATGGAGGTCACCCAGCTCTCCCAGCATCCTGTATGTCAGTTTAATGGAGGTCATCCAACTCTCCCAGCATCCTGTATGTCAGTGTAATGGAGGTCATCCAGCATCCTGTATGGCAGTGTATAATGGAGGTCACCCAGCTCTGCCCTAATCCTGAATGTCAGTGTATAATGGAGGTCACCCAGCTCTCCCCTAATCCTGTATGTCAGTGTATAATGGAGGTCACCCAGCTCTCCCCTAATCCTGTATGTCAGTGTATAATGGAGGTCACCCAGCTCTCCCCTAATCCTGTATGTCAGTGTATAATGGAGGTCACCCAGCTCTCCCCTAATCCTGTATGTCAGTGTATAATGGAGGTCACCCAGCTCTCCCCTAATCCTGAATGTCAGTATAATGGAGGTCACCCAGCTTTCCCCTAATCCTGTATGTCAGTGTATAATGGAGGTCACCCAGCTCTCCCCTAATCCTGTATGTCAGTGTATAATGGAGGTCACCCAGCTCTCCGCTATTCCTGTATGTCAGTGTATAATGGAGATCACCTAGCTTTCCCAGCATCCTGTATGGCAGTGTATAATGGAGGTCACCCAGCTCTCCCCTAATCCTGTATGGCAGTGTATAATGGAGGTCACCCAGCTCTCCCCTAATCCTGTATGTCAGTGTATAATGGAGGTCACCCAGCTCTCCCCTAATCCTGTATGTCAGTGTATAATGGAGGTCACCCAGCTCTCCCCTAATCCTGAATGTCAGTATAATGGAGGTCACCCAGCTCTCCCCTAATCCTGTATGTCAGTGTATAATGGAGGTCACCCAGCTCTCCCCTAATCCTGTATGTCAGTGTATAATGGAGGTCACCCAGCTCTCCGCTATTCCTGTATGTCAGTGTATAATGGAGATCACCCAGCTTTCCCAGCATCCTGTATGGCAGTGTATAATGGAGGTCACCCAGCTCTCCCCTAATCCTGTATGTCAGTGTATAATGGAGATCACCCAGCTCTCCCCTATTCCTGTATGTCAAGTGTATAATGGAGATCACCCAGCTCTCCCCTAATCCTGTATGTCAGTGTATAATGGAGATCACCCAGCTCTCCCCTAATCCTGTATGTCAGTGTATAATTGAGGTCACCCAGCTCTCCCCTAATCCTGTATATCAGCGTATAATGGAGGTCACCCAGCTCTCCCCTAATCCTGTATGTCAGTATAATAGAGGTCACCCAGCTCTCCCCTAATCCTGTATGTCAGTATAATAGAGGTCACCCAGCTCTCCCCTAATCCTGTATGTCAGTATAATGAAGGTCACCCAGCTCTCCCCTAATCCTGTATGTCAGTGTATAATGGAGGTCACCCAGCCCTCCCCTAATCCTGTATGGCAGTGTATAATGGAGGTCACCCAGCTCTCCCCTAATCCTGTATGTCAGTGTATAATGGAGGTCACCCAGCCCTCCCCTAATCCTGTATGGCAGTGTATAATGGAGGTCACCCAGCTCTCCCCTAATCCTGTATGCCAGTGTATAATGGAGGTCACCCAGCTCCCCCCTAATCCTGTATGTCAGTGTATAATGGAGGTCACCCAGCTCTCCCCTAACCCTGTATGTCACTATATCAGTGTATAATGGAGGTCACCCAGCTCTCCCAGCATCCTGTATGTCAGTTTAATGGAGGTCATCCAGCTCTCCCCTAATCCTGTATGTCAGTGTATAATGGAGGTCACCCAGCTCTCCCAGCATCCTGTATGTCAGTGTTTAATGGAGGTCACCCAGCTCTCCCAGCATCCTGTATGTCAGTGTATAATGAAGGTCACCCAGCTTTCCCAGCATACAGTTTGGGACCTTATAGGTGGGAAGAAAGTTTCTGGAAGTGCGGATCCTGAGATGTTTGTCTGGCAGGTTCAGAAGAGATGAATTGTAGTTGCAAGAAATCATCATGGAGGTCTGAGCCGGATGGAGAGAAAAAGTGAAAGTGACGCCTCAGATCAAAGAAGACGTCACCTGTGAGTCCCTGTATGATGAATTTGTATTGAGTAGAACATTATCGGTTAGGAGCGCTGCACTGCTCTATGCTGCAATACACACACTGCTTCTCCCTAGTATCCTGAATCTTGATAAAAGCGACCCTTCCTTCCCCAGAGCGGAACTGAGTGAGGTGGGGGGGGGGGGGGGGGGGGGGGGGTAGGGGGGCGCTTTTATCAAAATTAGCCCTGTTGCCAAAATGACCTAGAAACTGCCCTGGTCCACCCTGCCAGTCACGTTTGTGGTCAGAGGCAGCAATATTCTGTCCATTCCTGGGATGCCTCTATAGTAACCACAGTTGACAGGTGCTGACCCCAGTAGGACAAATAGCGGGAAAGCTGACGTGTCCTACTGTCTGCACACGGCTCTTCTGGAAAGTCTCGGCACACGTGTGTCATATGGCACACATAAATGCAAGCTACCAATAGAAAGTACAGATCATGGCACAAAAAATGACACCTCACAAAGCCCCATAGACCAAAGAATAAAAGTGTTATAAGGATGGTCACGGGGCCATTTTAAGGAATATTTAGTTTTTCAAAAGCCTTTCATTTTTGAAAGCTGTCAGATAAAATAAAGGTTATACAAGTTGCCTATCATTGTAATCGTACTGACTTGAGGAACATAAACAACTTCTCCCTTTTACCATAGAGTGAACGGCGTAAACATAAAAGCCTCCAAATATATATCTGTCAGGGAGTCCTGGGGTCCGAGAAGATGGAATTCCCTAGTCTAGACCCGCAACCCCTGTCCCTACCTGCTTGCCCCCCTAGGCTAACCCCTAGGGCAGCAACTGGGCAAAAGTCCCTAACTTACTTAGGGATACGGGGAGGCAGACAGAACACACAGACAGGTATATACAAACAGGTCAGGCAGTCCGAGTCAGCAACAGGAGGTAACGTCAAAATCTGAATCAGCAAACAAGGGGTAAACAGAGTCCGGTCCTAGGTCAAACACGAGAGGTAACGCAGTACAGAGGATGAGGCAAAAAGCGAAGTCCAAGTCCAAGTGTCACAATATCTAACAGAACAATAAGATACGATGGTGTAGCTGGGGACCAAACATACACTGGCAACTACAAGGTCTAATTCACCAGCTTAAATGCTACCAGAGCTCCCGCCCCAGTCCCTGATAGGAGCAAGGAGTCTGACAGCAGCATGAGAAACCAATGGCAGCCAGGGAGCAGCCCCTGTACTCAGACAGGAGCAAGCCTCAGGAGAATGCAACACCTGAAGGCTTAACCCCACGAGCACCAGAGAGGAGTCAGGAGAAGGCATGAGACTGGGTGTCGGCTCCCTGGCAGAGCAAGAAGTGTGAACAGGTCAGAGAGAAATCGGGCGTAGGCTGATTCTTCCAGCCGAGTTCACACACACAGACTGAATTCTAGCAATATATTTTTTTTCAATTTCACAGCACAAATTATTTTTTCCCTGTTTCACGGCATATTTTATAAAAAAAAAATTAAGTCTGTCATTCCAAATTACACATAGTGACACAAAATATAAGGGCTCATGTGGGTCTGTAGGTGAAAAATGCAAGCGCTATGGCCTTTTAACCCCTTAAGGACTGAGCCCAAAATGGCCTTAAGGACCGAACCAAATTTCAGGAATATGACGTGTATCACTTTATCCATTAATAACTTCGGGATGCTTTTACCTATCTGGCTGATTCTGAGATTGTTTTCTCGTGACATGTTATACTTTATATTTCTTGTAGTCGATACTTACAGCCTATCTTTATGAAAAAACCCAAAATAACGTAAAAAATAGCATTTTTCTAACTTTGAAATGTTGTGCTTGTAAGGAAAATGGTTATGCCACATAAATTAGATATGAAATAGTATTACCAATATGTCTACTCTATGTTGGCGGCATTTATTAAACTTGTGTTCAATTGTTTAAGACAATAGAAAGCTTTAAAGTTTAGAAGCATTTTTCCAAATTTTCACAAGAATTTCAAAATCTGATTTTTCAAGGGACCAGTTCACGTTTGAAGTGTATTTAAGGGGGTTGTATTTTATGAAGCCCCACAAAGCACCCCATTTCAGAAACTGCACCCCCCAAACTGTTTAAAATCAATTCCAGAAAGTTTTTTTTAACCCTTTAGGTGAATCACAGAAATAAAAGCTAAGTGTGTTAAAAAATTAAAAATTTCAATTTTCTTTACAGAAATTATATTGTGATCCAATATATCTCTTAATAAAAAACCTATTTCCAAATAAATTCAATTTTTATTGCCCCATGTCTGCAGTTTATAGAAATATATGATAGGTGGCCATATTTGACGCAACCACAAGCCTCAGATGTAAAGGAGCGCCTAGTGAATTTTGAAGCCACCTTACAATTGGCCAATTTTTAAAGTACCACTTCTGGTTGGCAGAGGCTCTGGGGTGCCAAAACTTAACAAACACCCCTAAAGGGAAACCATTTAGGAAACTACACCCCTCAAGGAATGCAACAAGGGGTATAGTGAGCACATGGACCCCACTAAATTTTGCACACTTTGATAAATCTCCCCGAAAGTGCAAAGCCGGCGCATGGAAAGCCTCCAAAGGGAATGAGCGCAATTTGGATTTTGGAGGCTGGATTTGGCCAAAATGGAGGATGAAGGCCATGTCGGGTTCGCAGAGCCCCCGTGCTAAAACACTGTAAACCCCCCACAAATGACCCCCCCAATGAACTCAGGAATCTTTGGTTCTTATCGGGTGGGGTCACTTGAGAGGGCTTGTGGGGCTTCCTGGGGCCTAGTCCTTGGGCGGCGCCTTGGGGGCTTGTCATCACTAAATGATGAGGAGGAGGAGGAGGAAGAAGAGGAAGGCAGAAGGAACGAGGGATCTTCCTCTTCTCCCTCACTGGTTGTCTCAATATCGGAGGCAATCATGGCATATGCCTCCTCGGCCGAGAACAACCTGTGGGCCATTTTTTTGTTTTTTTCTTTAGGGTGTCTTCACACACACCAGATCCACACCGGATTTCAGCTGTGGATTCGCAGCGAAATCCGCTGCGGATCCACTATCAGTGCATCCCTATGAGAATACATACTTGCAGCGGGATACACATTCCGCTGCGTGTATGTAAGTTAATCCCCAACCAGCCGGAGCATACTGTACATCACCTGCTCCCCACTCCAATTTGCTTCTGGGCTCCCGGCGTCTGCTCATCCCTCGCAGCCAATCAGTGTGCTGCCCCGCTTCAGCCACTGATTGGCTGAGCGGGACGTCCTGCCGAGAACCACCAAAGTATGGAGAAGGTGATATGTGCTCTGGCCAATGGGGGGTTAAATTACATACACACAGCGGGTGACACTGGATCCACTGCGGATCCGGTGTGTGTGAAGGTACCCTTAGAGGGGTGTGTAAGAGTTATGCTTTTATAAGTGTTAGTGTGTGTAAACATAGTAAACACAGTGTAAACATAGTTTACACTGAAAAAAATTTACACTTACAAAAAAAACAAAAAACAGCAGAGGGCAGAGGCAGGGGACACTATATCACCACTGATCCAGGGGAGAGGGTGGCAGGACGGAGGGGAGAGGGTGGCAGGAGAGGAGAGAGGGTAAGAGGAGAGGGTGCCAGCGGAGAGGAGAGAGGGTAAGGGGATAGGGTGGCAGGATGGAGGGGAGAGGGTAAGAGGAGAGAGGAGAGGGTAGCAGGACAGAGGGTGGCAGGAAAGAGGAGAGGGTGGCAGCAGAGAGGGTGGCAGGAGAGGGGCGGCAGGACGGAGGGGAGAGGGTAAGAGGAGATAGGGTGGCAGGACAGAGGGTGGCAGGAAAGAGGAGAGGGTGGCAGTGGAGAGGGGAGAGGGTGGCAGGACGGAGGGGAGAGGGTAAGAGGGGAGAGGAGAGAGTGGCAGGACAGAGGGTAGCAGGGGAGAGGAAAGGGTGGCAGCGCAGATGGGAGAGGATGGCAGGAGAGGGGCAGCAGGTCATAAGGGCGAGGGTAAGAGAAGATAGGGTGGCAGGACATAGGGTGGCAGCAGAAGGGGTGACAGGAGAGAGGGTGGGTGGCTGCAGGGAGGGTGGGTGTCAGGAGAGAGGGTGGGTGCAAGGAGAGGGGTGTCAGGAGAGAGGGTAGGTGGCAGGAGAGAGGGTGGCAGCAGGGAGAGGGTGGGTGATAGCAGGGAGAGGGTAGATGGCAGGAGAGAGGGTGGGTGGCAGCAGGGAGGGTGGGTGTCAGCAGGGAGGATGGGTGCCAGGAAAGAAGGTGCGTGTCAGGAGAGAGGGTGTCAGGAGAGGGTGGGTGGCAGCAGGGAGATTGGTTGTCTAGGAGAGGGTGGGTGTCCAGGAGAAGGTAGGTGGCAGCAGGGAGGGTGGGTGTCCAGGACAGGGTGGAGGCAGCAGAGCAGAGAGGGTGGGTGTCAGGAGAGAGGGAGGGTGGGAGCGGCAGCATAGGAGGACGAGGAGGCAGCCGGCAGGAGGAGGAGGTATCCCGGAGGGGAGGGGAGGCGATGGAGGCACGTGGGGAGGAGGAGACAAAACAGGGAGATCAGCTAGCAGCAGGGAACTGCTAGCTGATCTCCCTGTAATGGAGGCAGCACAGGGGGGAAGGCGGAGGAAGAGGAAGCTCGGGGGGAGGAGGCACCTGGCGCCCGGAACACCCTAGGACCGCACCCGTTATGTACTGGTACGTCATGGGTCCTTAAAGGGTTAAACACGAGAAGGAAAAAACAAAAGCGCAAAAATGAAAATTGTCTCCGTCCTTAAAGGGTTAATAAGGAGACTTCATACAAAGCCCATCCATATGTCTTCTTAAGACACATGGAGGGTGGTTCCATGATTTCATTCTATGAGAAATATATATTTTTACCTGTGGTTTGTTTTCTAGTTTCAAGAAAACACATCGTTTCATCACCCAGACAATCTATGTCTCTATGTATAATAAAATCTGTGGAACATTGGAATCCATTGTGGTCTGAGCTCTCATCTGGCACTGCAACAAGAAGACAAAAAGAGGAAAATACAACTACTGTAAAGCAGATACGGAGGTAATTATTTTAATTTATTTAATGTACATTATACTTGTCAGAAACATGGTAAAGTGGTTATCCAGCATTAGGAAAAAACGGCCACTTTCTTCAAAAGGCTATGTTCACACAATGTCAAAAATAGAGAAGGCCGCTTTTGCAATTTAAAATAACGTCCGCTATTGCCGCAATTTAACTGACTGCAATGCACTAGAAAAGTACGGTCGTTGTTGCAATCAGTCGTACTTTGTACGACTAGGCACACTGCATGTTCTTCAATGGGATCCCGGCCGGAGCGTATACACATCGTATACGCTCCGGCCAGGATCCCAAGCGGCGCTGCAAAGAACTGACATGTCAGTTTTCTGCGTCCGCTAATCATTGAATAGCGGCCGTAAAAAAACATGTCAGTACACACTGTGGATCAAGCGGCTGCGGACGCTTGCTTCATTGTGGGCTATGGGGATTTCAGATGCAGGCGCACACGGATGTGCCCACATCAGAACTCTATGGCCATAAAGATCATCCACCGGTACTGCAGTACCGGCCGGCATGATCTTTGCAGAGACCAGTCGTTCTGTGTCCCGGCTGGGTCAAGGAACGGCCGGTACAATACGCCATGTGAACATGGCCAAATAATGTATCAACATCCGTTATTGCATAGACAGCTAGACAGCTAATTGACGTCTGTTATTTTAGACTCAAAATGACGGACATCATTTTAAATAGAGCGGAGAAAACGTTGTGTGAACATAGCCAGAGACAGCACCTCTCTTGTCAACAGTTTGGGTGCAGATTTTGCAGCTCAGTTCCATTGAAGTGAATGGAGCTTAATTATGAACCACACCTGACCTAGAGACAAGAGCGATGCTGTCTCTGGAAGAAAGCGGCCATGTTTTATTAATCCTGGATAACTTCTTTATCGCTGACACACTGTACGCCTATGGTAAATGCGTTCATTTCACACAATATGTGTGAAATTAGTGTGTGTTATAGGAGAGGAGGGCACTTTCCTTTGGAAAAGGGGATCTTAAATTTTTTTTCTATATTTTACATGTATTTTACTGTATTTATTGATTTTATTTATTTACAGTTTAGTAGGTAAAACGTTTTGTTTGTGGTTGCTGTTGCCCCTATACAGATCACTGATAACAATGATCCTTGTAATCTACTGATGGTGTGAATAACCCAATAGACATCAATGTGCACTAAGGCTGGGTTCACACTGCATTTTTGCAATCCGTTTTTTCATCCGTTTTTTGCAAAAAACGGATGAAAAAAAACTATGCATTTGTGTACATCCATTTTGATCCGTTTTTCCATTGACTTCCATTGTAAAAAAAAACGGGTCAAAACGGATCCGTTATTTTTGACGGACACGAAAACTTAGCTGACACTACTTTTGTGTCCGTTAAAAATAACGGATCCGTTTTGATCCGTTTTTTTACAATGGAAGTCCATGGAAAAACGGATCAAAACGGATGCACACAAATGCATTCTCTTTTTATCCGTTTTTTTTTTGTTGCAAAAAACAGATAGAAAAAATGGATTGCAAAAACGCAGTGTGAACCCAGCCTAATTCGAGTACAGAAATATAGATCCGTAGATTACAGGACATGTGAATGAGGCCTTAGGGCTGGTATTGAACCAGCCGGTGATCTCTGTTTTTTTGGCGAGCTACTTGTCATGGTGGCCAGGAGTGGTAACATCCACCCCCGGACACACGGCAACCGGACCTTAAAATAGAAGAGATGTGAGGTGCAAAGTGTGGGTGCAGGTGCGACGGCAGACATGACAGAATCCCACTTTAAACAATATTTAACTTTACTGTAACTTATCTTCAGTGCAATACGAAGGCAATGGTGCTCAGGTACTTAGTGCAAAATGATAGTAGCTTGAAATAGAGTAAGATAAGAAGAAGTAGAATATCTTGAAGAACTTCTAGATAAGTCCCAGTTATCTTATCTGACCACCTTTTGCCTTTCAGCGGCAGGCTCCCGTCCTGATAGGTAGTACAAGTCCCAGGCCTCTGTTTCTGGGGGTAGCTTGCTAGTAGTTTCCTTCCTACTCAGTTGAGTGAAGTTCAGTAGAGAGCGGCTTACTTAGACTGTGCTCTAGTGTGGATCAGCCTCTCTTTCCTCTCCTTCTTTAGGGGGTGACTGTCCTGACAAAAGGATCCATGGCATAGGCAAGGGGGGTGCTCCTTTATCTACGGTTACCCTGCAGTCAGCTCTAGAAGTGCAAAACTGCTCCTGTAGGTCTCGCTGGAAACAATTCTGGTCTCCACAACCACTCACTACCTATCTGGCCTAGAGCCAGGCTCCAACTCACTAGCTTCAGGGAGTAAGTGCTAAGTGAGAGTGTGTGTGTGAAAGGCTAAACCTTCCTCTGAACTGCAGCTGTGCCCTGGGGGAGTGTGACATCTAGTGGTTGGAGTAGGGCACAGCAGCCAACTATACTAACTGTAACACCTGACAGAAACACTTTTACCAAGGTGTGTAAAGAGCAAAGAAACCCACAGTGGAACATCACATTTCCATCACTTTCTGAGATTTTCAGTTGTACCAGCCACCCTCTCCATTCAAGTATTTTAAAGGGGAACTATCAGCAGGTTAGACAAATCCAATCTGCTAATAGCCCCCAACAGCACCAGGAATGCTGAGGAGAAAGGTACGTGCGTTACCTTCCTCTTTGGCACTGGTCCCCCACTGTTAATAGGAATAAATGCACTCTGGAGCACCCTTAAGAGCACTGCCGCACCATCCAGTGCATGGAGGCAGTGCTCCTAAGGGTGCTCCAGGTAGAGCTTAGTTCTCCTCTAATGCTTACCCATCTGTAATCATTATGTAATGGGTTTCCCTAGTACCTTCTCTAATGAGGAGTCATATACAACATAGAGAGAAAGGAGCATCTGCACATCCCACCTATGGATGATACCAATGCCACTAGGCTATTTTTAAAAACCAATGCCAGGATGTTGGTATATAATTTGATCAAACCATATTGCCCCGTGTACCACGTGCAGGTCCCTGGTTCACACCGAGACTGGCACGTGGTACACGGGGCAATATGGTTTGATCAAATTATATACCAACATCTTGGCGTTGGTTTTTAAAAATAGCCTAGCGGCATTGGTATCAGCCATAGGTGTGATGTGCAGCCGCTCCTTTCTCTCCATGTCATATTTTCTATTTCTCCCTTTTCTGAGCAGCTGGCACTCCCCTTTATAAGACCTACATGACCCAAATTGGCAGGATATACCTGTATTCACATGTCAGTACCTCATCTTTTTCCCATTCTGTCTGCAGCAGTGGTGGTGAGTGCAATACCATATTCATACTTGTGTTGTTTGGGGGCAGCCTTCTCCGCCGGTGGTGCCGGCTGGAAATTGGTGGGGCATTTTGGGTTTGGTCCTGTGACATTGGGGTTGCCATTCCATGCCCCCCCTTCCCTGCATGTGCACACTTTGCGGGGTTGGCAGTCGCTGACCCACACAGTGTGGAGTTAGCCTAGGGACCCGTGTGAACCAGGGGACCTGCACGTGGTACACGGGGCAATATGGTTTCATCAAATTATATAAAAACATCCTGGCGTTGGTTTTTAAAAATAGCCTAGCGGCATTAGTATCAGCCATAGGTGGGATGTGCAGCAGCTCCTTTTTCTCTATGTCATATCTAATGAGGAGTCAATAAGAGCACTGTGCTTAGGGTTCACAGTGACAAGGGTCCAAAGTGACAGCCCGATACTGCTGACAGCTCTGCATGCAAGAATGTGCAGAGCTGACACATCTATGCATGATAATTAATGGGCGTCAGGCACAAGGAGCAGCTCTGAAGCCCTTTAATTAACATGGTTTGGTCGTTATGGGGTTAATGGACTTGTAATGAATACACTGACTATGGCGGCTGATGTTTCATAGCTCTAAATTTTGTTTTGAAATGCATTGGTATGTGTGTGTATGTAAGACCCATGCTGTTCTCCCCTTGATACAATTCTGCACTAATTACCTTTGGGCTTCTCTGGTGTACACCGATCTCCAGTACAGCATGTAGTCGCCATCCTCCCCGAACTACCAGTACCTCGTGAGAATGTCCCAGTCGCATTACATTCACTTGGATGAGCACAGAATCTATCAAAGAACTGGTAAATGCTTCCTCCTTTAGAGAAAATAGAAGATAAAACTTTTAGCCTTTGAAAATTCCTGACTCTCTGTACTGGCCGGGATTCCTGTGTTTAGTCTGTTTTTAGCTATTATATAGTTGCCTTCAGGAGACTGGACCTGGATACAGTAAGTATAGCTGTTATATAACTGCCTTCAGGAGACTGGACCTTGATACAGTAAGTATAGCTGTTATATAGCTGCCTTCAGGAGACTGGACCTGGGTACAGTAAGTATAGCTGTTATATAGCTGTATTCAGGAGACTGGACCTGGATAGAGTAAGTATAGCTGGTATATAGCTGCCTTCAGGAGACTGGTGCTGGATACAGTAAGTATAGCTGTTATATAGCTGCCTTCAGGAGACTGGACCTGGATACAGTAAGTATAGCTGGTATATAGCTGCCTTCAGGAGACTGGACCTGGATACAGTAAGCATAGCTGTTATAAAGCTGCCTTCAGGAGACTGGACCTGGATACAGTAAGTATAGCTGTTATATAGCAGCCTTCAGGAGACTGGACCTGGGTACAGTAAGTATAGCTGTT
Source organism: Dendropsophus ebraccatus (assembly GCF_027789765.1). Lineage (NCBI taxonomy): Eukaryota > Metazoa > Chordata > Amphibia > Anura > Hylidae > Dendropsophus > Dendropsophus ebraccatus. Next base: position 82,385,177 of record NC_091465.1, on the reverse strand, counting down.
ATATAGCTGCCTTCAGGAGACTGGACCTGGATACAGTAAGTATAGATGGTATATAGCTGCCTTCAGGAGACTGGACCTGGATACAGTAAGCATAGCTGTTATAAAGCTGCCTTCAGGAGACTGGACCTGGATACAGTAAGTATAGCTGTTATATAACTGCCTTCAGGAGACTGGACCTGGATACAGTAAGTATAGCTGTTATATAGCAGCCTTCAGGAGACTGGACCTGGATACAGTAAGTATAGCTGTTATATAGCTGCCTTCAGGAGACTGGACCTGGATACAGTAAGTATAGCTGTTATATAGCAGCCTTCAGGAGACTGGACCTGGGTACAGTAAGTATAGCTGTTATATAGCAGCCTTCAGGAGACTGGACCTGGATACAGTAAGTATAGCTGTTATATAGCAGCCTTCAGGAGACTGGACCTGGATACAGTAAGTATAGCTGTTATATAGTTGCCTTCAGGAGACTGGACATGTATACAGTAAGTATAGCTGTTATATAGCAGCGTTCAGGAGACTGGACCTGGATACAGTAAGTATAGCTGTTATATAGTTGCCTTCAGGAGACTGGACCTGGATACAGTAAGTATAGCTGTTATATAGCAGCGTTCAGGAGACTGGACCTGGATACAGTAAGTATAGCAGGTATATAGCTGCCTTCAGGAGACTGGACCTGGATATAGTAAGTATAGCTGTTATATAGCAACCTTCAGAAAAATGGACCTGGATACAGTAAGTATAGCTGTTATATATTGCTGCCTTCAGTAGACTGAACCTAGATTTCTGGTAAGTTCAGCTTTCTTTTACAGCATGATAACAATAAAAAAAATAATAAATGTATATTGCAAACTTGCTTTATATCACATATACTATTGATTTAGATTTTAAAATTATAATGACAGCAACACTTTAACTCTTAGTGTCCTGCAGCATGTACTTGCAGTCTGTGAATAGGGTTGCTACCCTTCTGTGTGAAGTACCTACAAAACAAGACACCTGTTGTGCACCCCTATCTTTTCTCATCTCATAAGTGAATAGAACACACAAATGGAAAAATAGATTAGATAGATAGATAGATAGATAGATAGATAGATAGATAGATAGAAGATAGATAGATAGATAGATAGATAGATAGATAGATAGATAGGAGATAGACAGATAGATAGATAGATAGATAGATAGATAGATAGATAGACAGATAGTGTAGATAGATAGACAGACATACAGAGATAGATAGATAGATAGATAGATAGGAGATAGATAGATAGACAGATAGATAGGAGATAGATAGATAGGAGATAGATAGATAGATAGATAGATAGATAGATAGATAGATAGATAGATAGATAGATAGATAGATAGGAGATAGATAGGAGATAGATAGATGATAGATAGATAGATAGGAGATAGATAGATAGATAGATAGATAGATAGATAGATAGATAGATAGATAGATAGATAGATAGGAGATAGATAGATAGGAGATAGATAGGAGATAGATAGGAGATAGATAGATAGGAGATAGATAGATAGGAGATAGATAGATATATAGATAGATAGATAAAAAGGAAATGAAATGCAGCACTCTTTTAGACATAAAAATGTTGGTGCCCAGCATTATGCAACCACAGGTGCTGAAGTATATAACAACAGCATTACTGCTGCACTCAGGTGAAAAACATTTCTGAGGGCTGCAGTAATCCTGTAGATAGACAGATAGATAGATAGATAGATAGATAGATAGATAGGAGATAGATAGATAGATAGATAGATAGATAGATAGATAGGAGATAGATAGATAGATAGATAGATAGATAGATAGATAGGAGTATTCGTGTACTCAATGGTACTCATTACTCGGACGAGCATCTCGCGATACTTGAGAAAATTGCATCATCCGTTTCCTGAAAGTTTTGGCGCAATTTCTCAGCCAATCAACATGCAGGAGACTCTTTGGTACATCCTGCGATCACGTGGGACCCATACATGTCAAAAGCATTGATTGGTTGGCCAGATCAGATGACCCTGCCATATAAAAAGTTGTGCCAGCGGCGCTCGGCTCACATGCATGCTGAAAGAGATTAGGGACAGAGCTGCTGCTGGTCAGGGAGAGCGTTAGGGAGAGAATTAACGTTCCAGTAGGCAGGGATACTATAGAAAGAACCCAGCAGCCCTTGTAAGGGCTTAAAATCTTTTTATTTTGTATTACTCCAAACTGCTGGCTGGGACTTGCAGTGTAGCTACCATGATTTTAGCAGCACACTGTGGTGACCGGCTGCTGGCAGAAAGGGAACATTAGGTGTTGAATACAGAACCCAAAGAAGTCCTCATTACTATTATATTTTTTGTGGCTGGTGCTGCTACTGTTGTACATGGTATTGCTGTCATTTGTAGTACACCTGCATAGAACCTCACTGCTCATTGTCCTGTGTAACAGGTGGCATACACCATAAAGCACCACTTACACACAGACTGTACGACAACCTCCAAAAACTAGTTTGACCAGTATATTTTCTCATCTGCAGCCAGTCATCACGGTTGCTTTATTAAGTGCAGCCATATCCAAGCTCACTGCTGATTGTCCTGTGTAATGTGTTTAATGGTTCCCTGTGTCCTCACTGCCATGCTGTGTCAGGCTAAATTTTGGGGTGGTTCATATGCTACCTGTGTTTTTATGGTTCCCTGTGTTCTCACTGCCATGCTGTTGCCCAGAATTTGGCGTAATGGTGCGATTTGCCAGCCCCAGAGACATCCATGCATGCTGCCTCTGATGTTTCCTGTCCATTTCCGTGGTATTTCCATCAATTTCTGAGGTTGACAGGTTTTCACACAACCTTCCCTGGGCCGAGCTTGGGTCCCCTGCAAAAATACTCAAGTTTCCCATTGACTTCAGCGGGGTTCGTTACTCGAAACGAGCATCAGGAAATATTCATCTCGAGTAACGAGCACCCAAGCATTTTAGTACTCGCTCATCAGTAACTGCAACCTTTAGGTACATATAGGGGGAGATTTATCAAAGGGTATAAAATTTAGACTGGTGCAAACTGCCCACAGCAACCAATCACAGCTCAGCTTTTCTTTCAGCACTGCCTAAAGCTGAGCTGTGATTGGTTGCTGTGGGGAGTTTGCACCAGTCTAAATTTTACACCCTTTGATAAATCTCTTCCATAGAGATTTACTTCCATAAAGAAGTCTAGCAGACTTTATAGTAGGTCAGATATTCTTAACTCTTACCTATTACAGAGATCCTGTAACGGGAGGCGCACACATTGTCGGCAGGGCAGGAGACAACGTTGTAAAGATCTCTACAGGAATCTGAACGTAAGTCTGAGCAGGTAATACACTGCAAACCGTAACCTAAGAAAAGATACAAATAAGATATCAAGGGAAAGAGCAAATCTGTTTGTGCCCATCAGAGATGTAACCTGAAGCTCCCAGACCCTAATGCCATAATGCCAGGTTTATATTCGGTCCTTCAATCTACCATTGGCCATACTGTACTATTAGCCATACTGGTGGGTCTCTGGCACTCTATAGCTACTAGGAGTTTTATAACCCACATAGCATTACCAGCTGAGCTGTCTATATCAGGAATTATGGAAACTATGTGGGTGATGCCGCTATTCTATACATGCCGCTCCCCTTATCGTCAATAGAAGATACAAAAATTGTGTTAAACAGCTTCTTCTGGCTCTGTCTTTGCTTAGTGTGGGCATCGAACAGCTGATCGGCAGGAGGGGGGGTGGGGGGTTCAGCACCCTATCAATCAGTGATTGATCTCTATCTATCCCCCCCCCCCCTTTAAAATCTCTTTAATATTTAAGGTCAAACTTGCACAGATATTTAACACATGGGGGAATTAGGGATGGATGGATGGATGGACAAGTAAAAGACCTTACCTGTAGCTGCCATAGCAGAGAAGAACAATACAAACCAGCAGGGACACATGGCTGCAGAAAGTGACTCTTAATCTGCTGAAGTTTCTAAATTATATCATATAGTTTCAATTTTTAAGAATCGAAACTTATTTTATTCATTTCCTGCACCAACAGTTTTTACCACGTTCTACTTGGCTGGCATCCAGAATAGACCACAGAGACACCACAGAAACAGAGCGGTGACGTCACTTCCATTTTACCGAGCCGAAAGACTCCACTGCCGTCGACTTGTATCTACATGTACCCTGTATTCTCTGTAGGAATACTCTGCAGAGGGTTTTGATGGTGCACTCTGGCATCCAGAGTCCCTAAGCACAGTGTTGGACTGGGGTATCTGGGGCCCACCAGAGGAAATGATCCTGGGGGCCCACCAAAGAAGAACCAGTGAGATACAACATGTCAGTCAGGTTCTAAAGCTGGAGGCCCACCGGAGGATCCTCCGCACCTCCAATGGGACAGCCCGACGCTGCCTAAGCGTGCCCCCCTCCTTGGATACTGAGTAGTTCTCTTCTCGATATCGTGCTGAGCCAGGATGTAGCATTAAATAAATTTTAAGGTATTTTGAATCATTTGTTTCATTAAGGTAGCCTTCAGCTCTACAGGACCAACATCCGATCTGACCTCTAAGTACCAATCACTAGGGTTGATCGAACATCTGAAATTCTTGGGTTCTATCGAACTCGAACCTCGCAGAACCTGCTGCATTTGATGCCTTCCTGGTCCGTGGGAAAGGAGGAGACAGCCCGGGTACCGCCTGGAATTCCGGGGTACCGCCTATTACCTAGGCCGAATCCTTGGATTTGGAGTCACACACAAAATTAAAGTGGGAAAACACATTACAGGCTGATCCCTTCTCAGTACCTATGCTTTCTGGCTGATATTTTGGTCACTTTTGAATGTTGGTAGTGCTTTCACATTCGTGGTAGCATGAGACGGACTCTACAACCCACACAATGGCTCAGGTAGTGCATCCAGGATGGCACATCAATGCGAACTGTGGCAAGAAGGTTTGCTATGTCTGTCAGCATAGTGTCCAGAGGCTGGAGCCGCTATTAGGAGACAGGTCAGTACGCCAGGAGATATGGAGGAGGCCGTAGGAGGACAACAACCCAGCAGCCCAGCAACCTCTGCTTTTTTGCAAAGATGAACAGGAGGAACACTGCCAGCGTCCTGCAAAATGACCTCCAGCAGGCTACAAATGTGTATGTGTCGCACAAATGGTTAGAAACCGACTCCATGAGGATGTTATGAGGGACCAACGTCCACAGATGGGGGTTATGCTCACAGCTCAAAACAGGGGTCGTAGCTAGAATTCACAGGGCCACATAGCAAAAATTTTTAAGGGGCCCCTCTCCCCTACGCAAAACACAAAGCACTGTGTGTAAGCACGGAGCTCTGCACATACTCCTTTCCTACTTGATTGACAGCTGGGGAACAGTGGTCAGAGGTTATCAGAGCAGTGAAGCAGAGATCTCTGTCTTCTGCTTGTTAACCCTTTTTTTGTGTTGGAGCGTGTACGTAAACATTAAGTCACTTAAACACTGCAGTATATAAGGGGTTAAGCAGAAGGATACACGCTCTTACCTTCTCGCCAGGCCCTCCTCCTGCACGGGCCCCATAGCAACTCCCTACCCTGCCTCTATGGTAGCTACGCCACTGGCTCAACACTTGGCATTTGTCAGAAAACACCAGGATTGGGAAATTCACCACTGGTGCCCTGTGGGTCAGTAATGGTGTGGGGGACATTTCTTTGCAGGGCTACACAGCCCTCCATGTGCTGCCAGAGGTAACCTGACTGCCATTAAGTAACAATATGAGATCCTCAGAGCACTTGTGAGACCATATGCTGGTGCCGTTGGGGTTCCTCCTAATGCAGGACAATGTTATTTGAGTGTTTCCTTTATTTTTTTTTGTTTAACATTGAGAGTTTTCATGTCTTCATGTACAACAAGTTTGAAATTTAACCTATAGCTGCACCAGGACGTTACTGAACGTCCTGGTGCTGCTATGGGAGTAGCACCCGCGATCCCGGCTGCCACATGCAGCCCGGGACCATGGTTATTAGCAGGCGTGGTCCGATCGCCGTGTCCGCTTATTAAACCTTAGATGACCCTGGAGGTACATGTATGTCCAGGGCCACCTACGGGAGCTCAGAGCGGGGCCACGCTCTGAACCGCCGCGGTCCCGGGTGCCGCTTGTAGCCCGGGGCCGCAGCTATTAGCAGGCACGGTCCGATCGCCGTGCCCGCTTATTAAGTATTTAGAAGCAGCTGTCAAAGTTGAGAGCTGCTTCTAAATACAGTGGTACCTTGGTTTAAGAGTAACTTGGTTTAAGAGCTCCCTGTACTGGGTGTAAAAACACCCCCCCCCCCACCCCAAATAAAAAAAAATGTGTTGTTTTTTTTTTTCACCACACATAATTTTTTTCTGGTTTCACAACATATTTTAAGCAACAATTACATCTGCCATTGTTAGTGGCGCAAAAAATAAGGGCCCATCTAGTTGGAAAAATGCACGCACTATGGCCTTAGGGTAAAAAGCGAAAGCGCAAAAATGAAAACTGTCTGTGTCCACTAAGGGTTAATTTTTTTGTAATCTTATTATTGCACTTTGGATTGTAAATCGCTACTGTAAATCAATCATCCAGTCATCATCATCATCCAGTTAACTCTTCCAGTTTGTAATCTGCAGGAAAACACAGGAGCAAGCATTTATTTCCTCTGCAGTGCCCCCACAGGAAATAGGAAGTATTACACACATCTCATAGAAATCAATTAATTGCACAGGTAATGAACCGATGTGCTGGGTCCTCCGGAGAGAAAAAAAGGTCCTTCAGTAATCAGTCAACCCCTCTAATACAGTCACTCAGGACAGCGTCCCTAACGCTTCTTCAGTCCTAAAAAATGTCCACATATTTTACCAGAATTATACTAAGTGACAGTAGGGATGATAATCCTATTGTTGCAGTAGATGCTGCAGTATATGGGGCTCTACTAGCCGGACTGCATGAATATGTGGTTTCTGTATACACAGCGCCAGAAGTGGAATTCTCATTTCGTATATAGCAGAATCCTTTGGAGGCACAGCCACGATCTATTGTAGTAAAATTCAAAGAACCTATGAAAAAAAAATATATATTTAATGGATCTCAATATAACTACATACTTAACCCATGTAAATGGCAACCCCGGAATGTTAAACCAATCTCAATTATAAAGCAGTGCTGTCACTGTAAACAAAAAAAAAAAAAAACAGACATGTCAAAAGTTTTAATCGGTCGGGGTCAGGGTGTTCGGACACTCACCGATTGTTAAATAGACCCAGAAGAAGCATGAGGTTCTCCCCGACTCACTGCAGTATCCAACATGCTCCAGAGACTTCAAACAGGATGAGTTATATTTTTTATAAAATTATTTTGGGGCAAGTTTATATATGTTCATTTATTTTTATATTTTTTATTTGGGTGGCGAAAACATAGTTATTTCATTGTTATTAATTTCTCTGCAGATTTTGCAATGTTTACCATGCGGCATAACACAATATTTACTATATAATTTAGTCTAGTTATGTTAAAGGAGAAGTCTGCTGAAATTTTTTATTAAAGTATTATATTGCACCCCCCCCCCCCCAAAAAAAAAAGTTATACAAATTACTATTATACACTTATTGCGGGAAATGCTTATAAAGTTCTTTTTTACCCTGCACTTACTAATGCATCAAGACTTCACTTCCTGGATAACATGGTGATGTTACTTCCTGGAAAACATGGTGATGTCACTTCCTAGATAACATGGTGATGTCACTTCCTAGATAACATGGTGATGTCACTTCCTGGATAAAATGGTGATGTCACTTCCTGGATAAAATGGTGATGTCACTTCCCGACTCCCAGAGCTGTGCGGGCTGTGGCTGCTGGAGAGGATGAAGCCAGGGGGATGCTCAGTGTCCCTCCAGTGCCCTGTGTCCCTCAGTGTCCCCCTGCCATCATCCTCTCCAGCAGCCACAGCCCACACAGCTCTGGGAGTCGGGAAGTGACATCACCATGTTATCCAGGAAATGACATCACCATGTTATCCAGGAAGTGACATCACCATGTTATCCAGGAAGTGAAGCCTTGATGCAGTAGTAAGTGCAGGGAAAAAGCACTTTAGAAGCATTTCCCGTAATAAGTGTATATCGGGGATTTGTATAGCTTTTTTTTTTTTTTGGGGGGGGGGAATACAAAACTTTAGTAAAAAATTTCACCAGACTTCTCCTTTAATGACAAACATGTAGCTTTTTATGCTTATATCAATTGAAAATTAATAGAATGTCCTCAAAGAAATTTATGGAAATGTAAAAAAATGAATTTTTATGAATGTTTGCAAACAGGATTGTCAGGTGGGGGAGGAGGAGGAGGAAGATGAGGAAAGAGCTGCCTGTAGAGCTCAGAAACAGGATTGTGAGGTGGGGGAGGAGGAGGAAGAGGAGGAAATAGCTGCCTGTAGAGCTTGGAAAAAGGATTATGAGGAGGAGGAGGAGGAGGAGGAGGAAAGAGCTGCCTGTAGAGCTCAGAGACAGGATTGTGAGGAAGACCAGATTTGGAGAAAGGGGACAAATACAATGCTACGCTAAAGTAACCAAGGGCACAATCACCTCCATAATTCTTGCATGAAAGAAGATGGAACCACAAGGACTGTTCCCCACCAAGTAATTGAGGAGAAGAAAGGTCACTCTGGCTGAGCTCCAGAGATCCTTTGTGCAGATGGGAAAAACTAATTGTTTGTGTTGTCTTCTATCCACTGTTGGATGACAAATTTGTGGGTATCTGTACCAAATTATTGTAGTATGCAAACTGTACTATTTTACTCTCTCGTGATTACCTACACTAGAATGATTGTACCTGTTCCATATGTTTTTTGATTACCAATACACTGCATTCATGTCATGTAACTCTGTTATGCGTATTATATATACCAATAAAAACATTGAAAGAGAAACTTCCAGGCCAGCCATCACTTCAGCCTTCAGCAATCTGGGCTTTATGACAGAGCATTCAGAAAGAAACTGCTCCTCAGTAACAGACACATGAAAGCCGCCGGGAGTTTACGTATAAGCAGCTGAAGGACTCACAGTTTTTGCAAACAAGTAACTGATCCACGTGGAACCAATTTGCATGAACCTAGTCTTAGGGCCCTATTACACGGGACAAATATTGTGCAAAAAAGTATTATATTGTTCTAATTTAAACAATCGTTTTGTGCGTATGCAGGCATCGTTCGAACAATCGGTCTTGTGTCATTGATCTCATCTTTTGAGCTGAACCTTAAATCATTGTTAATCGTTTGCTATAGTTCCTCATTAGAGATGAGCGAACCTGGAGTATGCTGGAGTCCATCCGAACCCGAGCGTTTGGCATTTGATTAGCGGTGGCTGCTGAAGTTGGATAAAGCCCTAAGGCTATGTGGAAATCATGGATATAGTCATTGGCTGTATCCATGTTTTCCAGACAACCTTAGAGCTTTATCCAAGTTCAGCAGCCCCAGCTAATCAAATGCCGAAGGTTCGGGTTCGGATGGACTCAAGCATGCTCGAGGTTCGCTTATCTCTACTCCTCATTCATTCATTCATTCATTCATTCCACATTGTTTGTTCCTTTGCTGGGATCATATGGAGTCAATGTTTTACTAAGGACTATGGCTCTGTGTAATATGGTGAATGATTTCAGGAACCTATCGTTTGCAATGGTTAACCGTTAAAGAATTCTTTGTTTACTAATATCTTTAGGGCTCTACTACTTGGGCGGATAATCGGTCAATTCACCCAATTATCACTCCATAAAATATAGACAACAATCAGCCATCACGTCTTTAGGTCAGGACCTAAAATCATTGTAATAAGGTAAGTAAATACTGCCCAATAGCAGCCAATGCAATTGCTCAGTAAACGAGTCTACTAGATCGGCGCTCATTTACACTTTATGATCGGGCCATGTAATAGGACCCTTACGTACATGGCGTACATGTTCTGCAGGAAGGGATAACTACAACTGAGGTTACAAATTAATCCATAACGGCCTTAATCCTGTGGACACCACTGGTCATTTTTACCTGTGTTTTGTTTTGTAGTTTTCAGAAGACACATCGTTTCATCTCCCACACAATTCATCCACTCCAGGATATCACATGAGGGATAACTCAACCAGGAGCAGGACGGGCATTTCATTCCATTGGCCAATGAACTTCCATTTGGGGCTGAAACAACACATAGAGTTAAATAAAATAAAAAAATAAAAATAAATCTATAAGATAAGCATCTAAAAAAAGATGGCGGAGGGAAGGATGGTTATTTAGTTGGCTCCGGAAAGAGGCTTTATATCTAGTTTTTACAAGACATCTATTGGCACTATTGAGGGGGACACTCTGGCTGTCTCTTTTATGAACCTGTAATGAGTATACTGGTTATGGCTGGCAACATTTTGTTGGAATTGAGCAGCACAGTGGCTCGGGGGTTAGCACTGTGGACTTGCAGCGCTGGGGTCCTGGGGTTCTTTTCGTGTTTTCGTGGGGTACTCCAGTTTCCTCCTTAACATACAGATCGGTACATTTGGAATTTAGATTGTGACCCCTAATGGGGACAGGGACATATTTAAACTGTCTTTGACGTTAAAACGTTCAAAATCAGAGGATGTGATATAAAATGTTAGCAATTTACATTTTCTTTTTGCTATTATGCTGTAAAACAAAGCTTTACTTACCTTGTATCTAGGTCCAGTCTCCTGAAGGCAGCTATATAACAGCTATACTTACTGTATCCAGGTCCAGTCTCCTGAAGGAAGCTATATAACAGCTATACTTACTGTATCCAGGTCCAGTCTCCTGAAGGAAGCTATATAACAGCTATACTTACTGTACCCAGGTCCACTCTCCTGAAGGCAGCTATAAAACAGCTATACTTACTGTATCCAGGTCCAGTCTCCTGAAGGCAGCTATGTATAACAGCTATACTTACTGTATCCAGGTCCAGTCTCCTGAAGGCAGCTATGTATAACAGCTATACTTACTGTATCCAGGTCCAGTCTCCTGAAGGCAGCTATATAAAAGTTATACTTACTGTATCCAGGTCCAGTCTCCTGAAGGTTTCTATATAACAGCTATACTTACAATATCTAGGTCCAGCCTCCTGAATGCAACTATAATTACTGTATCCAGGTCCAGTCTCCTGAAGCTATACTTGAGCTATCTTGAAACATGATTAAAAACACCCTTAAAAACACAAACATTGTCCCTTCCATTCCAGCATCATGATAATGATTACATCATGTTAGCAGCAGCAATTTCATCAATATAAGGTGCAATAATAAGATATGGTACAGTATATAAGCAACAATGAATTCAAGGAATGGAACAAGGAATGGAAAACAAGGAATGGAAGGGACCCCACCTTTATGTTTTTGTTTTTAGGGGTGTTTTTAATCATGTTTCAAGATGTGCACAATAAAGATTATTTATTATCATACTTATTTTGTATTTCTCTGGGGGGGGTAGGTGTTCATTAGAGATGAGCTAATACGATTCGATCAAGATGGTATTCGATCGAATATTACGGTATTTGAAAGATTCGAAATTAATCGAGTAGTGTGACGAATACGCGGAAAACATTCGAAAGTCCTCCCATCACAGTTGGCACTTTTTTTAATCCAATGACCAGGCAGGGAGGCCGTGAGGGACCCTGGGAGTACGCACGCAGCGCGAAAACGGCTTCTACCCTCATTGGACGGCTGAACCACATGACCTCAAATATTTAATACTTTGCTTCCGCCTCTCGACCGCAGGTGCACTTTCAACCTAGCCAGGGAAAGATCTTGGAACAGGGAGAGAGGTTTTAGTAGCGTTTTGGTTAGGCAGGATTACTACAGAACCCAAAAGTCCTTTTCAGGGATAAGATCCAGCGAAAAAGTCATCTCTGAGTCCAAAACTCTTCTCAGTGCTAAGAAATAGATGATATAACAGCAGCAGCATCAGCAGGTGTATTCATTCCAGTACCCTGTGTGTACAAGTGACTTATAGTGTCCCTGGTTTAGCCCACTAAGGGCACGTAAACATTATACATATTGTGCCAGTTGCCCAGTAAAAGGCACATGATACCTATTGTGCCAGTTGCCCAGTAAAAGGCACGTGATACATACTGTTCCAGTAGCCCAGAAAAAGGCACGTCATACATACAGTTCTAGTAATGTTCGTACAGCATGACACGTGATACGCGCAAATAACATGACCCTCTACAGACGCACATTGGAATCATGTATGTAAAGCTGCGCAAGAAATACGAACAAAATGTGTGAACATTGCCGTAAAGCGTTCACAAATATTTTTCCTTCGCAGCTGCGGAGAGTGGCATTATACTGCGATTTTGGGGTGTTGGGTGCACCCAGGCATGCTCCCCGATGTCACAGTGTCATTCTGGAGGTGTTTGCATCATTTAGGGAGGTTTAATGGGGGACTTGGTGACCTCCAAGTGGTCGAATTTTGATTTCCAAGTGCCGAGAATTTTTTCCCATAGACTATAATGGGATCGAATATTCGTTCGAATAGTCGAATCTCGGTGCCTATTCGATTTGAATTCTTGAAAGTCGAATATGTCACTACTCGCTCATCTCTAGTGTTCATAAATAATGAATGTAAATTGGAAACTTGCTTTATATCATATCTACTATTGATTTAGATTTTGAGTGGTATAACAACAGGTACACTTAAATGATGACAAAAATTATAATTATTAGTACTAAAAATGTATGCAAATGTGTTTTCATCAGTAGCATAATGATAACTACATACATAGTGACCAGATACAAAAGGAAAGAGGGCCGGCCAGTGACCTTGGAAAACCTTTACCTGTATCCAAATCTCCAGGGCAGACATTAGTAAAAAAACTAAGTCACCCCTGCTTTATAACTGTGCTCTACCAGAGGTTACAACCCAGGAGCAGGGAGAGGACTTCGGTATCTAAGCTCTATTGGCATGGTGATATTGGCATTGCCCAGCTTACTATGGGCAGCACAAAGAGGATCCTTGTATTCATCATGTAAAAAGAAAGATGTTCGTTTCAGATTTTTCATTTTATTTTTATGTATTTTGGGGCACTATGAGCTTGTGTGGATGGGATTGTATTCAGTATCAGTATGGTTATATTATTAAGTCACCGTGCGGGGGATAACATGGTTATGGAAGCCTATGCAACGGAGAGTTGTAAAAATGTAAAGGTTGGATTTGAATCCAGGATCCCAGTTGCTGCGAGGATATGGTGCTGACCACTGGGCTATAATATTTATTGAGGGAGACACATATTTTTATAGACCCTGGGAACTCCAATGAGGCCTTCACATCCAAACAACAGGCTAGTGGAAGATCTCCAGGCAAGGCCAAAAATGTACCCAGTGCCCCATAGGGCTTACGTTACACTCCTTTGATGTAGTTTCTTCTTGATGAATTACCTGCGGGCTTTGTTGATGTACAGAGGTTTTCATCGCAGCAAGTAGTCGCCATCCTATCTAAAACAATGTTTGGCCTATCGAATGTTCCAGTTCCGTTACATTCACTTGGATGAGCACAGAATCGATCAATATGCTGGGAGGTTGCATTACCTATAGGTAAAACAGGGACAAATTATTGAAACTGTTTTAAACTTTTTAAAATTAAGTATAATTAAAGTGTAAGGAGGTCCGTCCGAGCTAGACAAGCTCTTTTTATAATGAGGATCTGGCTATCAGCTGATCGCTCCACGAGGAGGCTATGAGTGGCTGCACTATTTTCCTGCAGTGGCCTCTAGAGGAGCAATGAGGTATTACAAGATTAACATTCTATTAAAACTACTGTAATTATACATGTCCAGATTATGTCTCTCAATCCAATGTCCTGACAATACTAGTTGCCATATACAGAGTATGCAAAGGAAAGGACAAAACTTAAAGGCTCTATGGAGCCACCAAGGCAGCCGAATACAGCTTTTGGCTATAGAGAATGAATGGAGGCCAGACCACGATTCTGCAGAGATTTCAGGGTCCCGATTCTTGAAATTAGGGCGGGCCTCAGCAGTTGGATTCATCTCTTAGATATGCCCTGTCCTTTGTATACTCTGGACAGAGAATAAATATCCCAGGTGGGAATATTCACAAGAACCATTGAACTCCATTGTAAAACTCCATCACTTTTCATTGTCACTCCTTTTTGTACAATTTTACCCCCACCCACTCAATTCCACCCAAGTCAAACTTACTAACATCTAATCTATTTATTGAGAACACGCATCATTATAATACACATGATGCACGACCAACCCTCAAATACACAAACAATGATGAATTCCCCAATTGTCCTATGTAAATCTATGTAATCTAAAGATTCAGCCTCTATCTTATTAGTAGAGGATCATCTTCATACTATAGATGTAGAAAAAGAGGCTAGAAAAGAGGAAACTGTGTGGGAGATTCTATGGTTGCGGCTCCTAACCAAATGCTGTTAGCACAACTCCAAGTCACTAGGTGGCGTACAATCCACATGTAAAAAAAAAATGCATAGAAAAAAAACTGCACAAATCCTTCATCTATTATGCAACTGAAACTGGTGTAAAGGAAAAAGTACACGCTCGAAAAAAGTTGAAAATGATAACGTTAGTCGAAACTGATAACCTCACTCCTGCTGATGCCCCCGCACCCCCATACACAGCGCTCAGCAGCAACAGGGCACAAAACTTGATGGCGTCCATAAGTTACCCACCTGATCACAGGTTCGGTTATATTGAGATGAGAGACTTTATAATAGGTCTTGTATATATGAAATCATCCCATATCTTACCTATAACAGAGATCCTGTGACGGAGGGCGCACACATCACCGTCAGGGCAGGAGGTTACGGTGGAATTAACGCAGGAATCTAAGCCTGAACAGCTGATACACTGCAAGCAAGAGCCTGAAATACAATACACATAGTAATGTAAGATTAAAGGGGTCCTCCGATTTCCTATCCACAGGATGGGGGACAAGTATGAGATCACAGGGGTCTGACCTCCGTCACCACAGGAGACTATACAGTATATAGTGATAATATACAGCAGGAATGGAGATGTTCTGTCCCTCTAGCAAAGCTTTGGCTGTCCAGGCATGATGGGTATTGTAGTTTATTAGTGACTGAAGGACTGAGGATTCCCCATCTATGATATACAGGGTCTTACAATCTATACAAAAGAGTGGAAGATAGATGGGTTAGCCAAGTAGAAGACCTTACCTGTAGCTGCCACAGCAGAGAGGAGCAGACCAATCCCCCAGAGATGCATGGCGGCAGTAAGGGAGTCGTGTTTCTCTTTGGTTTTCTATCACTCTGTATCATTCGATAAGAATTCCTAATTTACTTCCTGTAAACACGATTCTTGTCTCTTCCTACTTGGTTGGAATCCAAAATACACCCCACAAACACCACAAAATCCAGGGCGGCGACTATACTTCCCTCTTCCCATAGTAAAAGATTCGGCTGTATTCTCTGTAGGAGGTAGAGCGTCTTATTGGCGCCCAAATGTTCCCAGTGACCAGAAACAAGTTGGGGAGAAACAAGTTGGGGAGAAAAAAGCTGGGGAGAAGGTGGATTGTCAAGAACAAGTGTTAAAGTGTCACTGTCGTTAAAATTTTTATTGCAGAAATCAATAGAAATCAAAATCTGAACTATTGATTTCTGCAAAAAAAAAAATTTAACGACAGTGAAACTTTAAAGTAAATATGTACCCACCCTCCAAAATCCCTTGTGCCATCTTTGAGGTGAAAAACATCTTTCATTCTGCAGCAGTGGTGTCAATGAGGTGGGTCCTAGAGCGCCTGTGCCTTAGGCCTGCAACGCCTCTGAGGTCTTCCTCTCTGCCACCTGGTTTCCAGTAATGACCCTGGGACATATCGTTGGTTACAACTGTGTGCATGCGCTGTAGCGTTCAAGAGCACATCCGGGAAGGAACTCACTTCATCTAAGGAACGGTACCAGTGAGTCAGTCATTGAGTACGGATTTGCTTTAAGGGGCAGCAACCATAAGATAGATACAATAAATACATAGATATTTGGATAGGGGATTGTAGGTGAGTATAGAAGAATAAAAAACAAGGGGATGGCACTAGAGACTAGTTAGTACTAAAATGCTCGGGTGCTCGATACTCGAGACGAATATTTCCCGATGCTCGGGTGCTCGTTTTGAGTAACGAACCTCATTGAAGTCAATGGGAGACTCGAGCATTTTTGCAGGGGACCAAAGCTCTGTACAGGGAAGGTAGCCTGAAAACATGGAAACCTCAGAAAATGATGGAAACACCACAGAAATGGACAGGAAACAGCAGGGGCAGCATGTATGGATGCCTCTGAGGCTGCCTAATCGCAACATTATGCCAAATTATGGGCTCCCGGCTCTCTCCCCCATGTTCCTGTACCTCCTCCCTCACTCCAACTTCTGTTCACTGTTGGGCCAGTAATCTCCTGAGTTGATTGATGTCTATCAGGGGTCAAAGTACAGCCTTGGACACATTGATGCAGTAGCTGTACTTTGCTGATCCCCGTCTCTCTCCCCGTACAACGACTCCCCCTCTTTCTCGGCTCTCTCCTTACTGCACAGCCAGCAGACCTCCATGTGATTGATGACTGTCAGGGGGTGAGGATGCACAGCACTGCATACACTGTTAGTAGCTGTGCTTCGCTGATTTCCCCCTACTTTTTCTTGCATCTCCTGACTGTGCAGCCAGCAATGGTTCATGTGATTGATGGCTGTCAGAAGTTGTAGAAGGACATCACTACACAAGCTGAAGCAGGGACTGTACTTTTCAATCCCCTGACTCTCTCCTCCTCACAGTAATTAAAAGTAAAAAAATAAATAAATAAAACAACACATACACCATTTGCCCCATTATTACATAATTTAACAAGGCGGGGGTGGGGGGGATCAAACAGCACCCACCGCTAACTGACATTGTGTGTGTGTTATGTGGTCAGACACATTCTACGGTGGTGTGGTTCTCATAGAAACCATGTAAGGGACCTTGTAATTTGAATGTTCACACTTTAAATAATTTAAAGAGTATCTAAGAGAAGGCAAATTTAAATTGAATTTGATAGAAAAACCACCCACTACTAGCGCCTCTACCAACCTGATTGATCCTGCCTGAATTGAATTCGATGAGTCTGACTCACTCTGATTAACCACACTAAAGAATCATTATACTCAACTCTCTGACTTTCTACAGGAAATTAATGAAATGGATAGCTGTTGCTATGTGTACTTGAAATACAGAAGAGAACTGCGAGAATGTGAAGATGTTCTAAAGCATCACTATGACCATGCTGCATTTTCACTGTCCGTTCCTTTTAGCTCTCTTTGAACATGAGTTAGAACCAGGGGTTCTTGGCTGGAAATTTGTTGATCACATGGACTTCTCTGTCCCATCAGTGAATGGGTCATCTGGAAAGTCAGTAGTCCTGTTAGATAGAATGCAGTGAAAGGATATAGATGTTGTCTGTATCCTCACTCTAGTAAAATTTGCATATTTATTTCAAATATTTCATGTCATGGCCAATTTTCATTTTTGCACTTCCGTTGTTCCCTCCTTAAAAGGCCATAGGGCTTCCATTTTCTCACCTTCAGACCCACATGATCCTTTTTTTTTTTTTTTTTGGCCTGGTCTATGGGGCTGTGTGAGGTGTCATTTTTTGCGTCATGAGCTGTACTTTCTATCAGTATCCTTATTTGCTTATATGCTGATGTGATAATTTGTTTATTTATTTTTATTTATACAATAGAAAAAGGGGGGTGATTTAAACTTTTTTTATGGGATGGGATTTTTTATTGATGAAAAAACTCCCCCCACTTTAACAGTAACTTGAAGTCCCCCTTGGGGACTTCTATGCGCACTGCACTAATGTCTCATAAAGATCATTGCAGTACATTTGTACTGCATTGATCTATGAGATTAGGGCTCGATTACTATGGGCTGCTGGAGCCTATAGTAAGCGATTGCCAAGCCAGGATCTCCATCATTGCGGCGCTGTGGCCCTGCCTGGCCATAAACAGGTATCACCTCTCCATGACTGCAGTATGGGAGGGGCAATCTACCCACTAGACCACCAGGTGAGCAGTTCTCATTTAAATGCAGCTGTCAGTTTTGACTGCATTTTAATGGCTAATTAGGCGATCGGCCTGCCCCCACTAATAGCCGCAGTCCCTGGCTGCCACGCGGTTCAGAGCAGGGTCAGAGTGTGAAAAAGACCAAACAAAAAAAGTGCAGATCAGAAGTTGGTGATACTGTAAATCTCTTACTGATGTGCAGTGATGTACTTTGTATAAAGAACTTGGCTTTCGTCCAAGCCACTCCATGGTCTGGTTTTGAGCTCATAAACATCTGTCACTTTAGACCTTGGAACCTGAATGTGGTTTGAAAAGAATCTACTGAGGTTGATGTGACTAAACCAACAACACTGATTCATTGCCAAACATGACACAACAAGAAAGAAAAGATTTAGATTTATTTTATTGACAAGGATCTACCTGATTACCTGCTAACAACCCCATTTCCGCCCCCCCATACATCAGTCATTAAAGGGATATTCCGGAGGTAAAAAAAACATCTTGTTCTATGTCCTGCATGAAGTGGTTTATTCTTTCCAGTCCTACACCGTGCTCTCTGCTGCCACCTCTGTCCATTTCAGGAACTGTCAAGAGCAGTAGCAAATCCCCATAGATAACCTATACTGCTCTGGACAGTTTCTGACATGGACAGAGAGAGCACTGTGTCAGACTGGAGAGAATACACCACTTCCTCCAGGAAATGCAGCAGCTGATAAGTTATATAATGGAACAGTGTTTTCCCAGATAGTAATCCACCCTATGGGGTCTGTCATCCATATAATGAGGCACAATATAGAGGTCTGGAGGTGTTGTGGTTCTGGAGCTCTAATGGTTCCCTGTGTTTTCACTGCCATGCTGTGTCATGCTGAGTTTTTGGTTGTTTCATATGCCTACCTCTGCTTTAACCAGGCTGTTGCCCAGAATTTGGCATTATGGTGTGATTAGGCAGCCTCAGAGGCATCCATACATGCTGCCCCTGCTGTTTCCTGTCCATTTCCGTTGTGTTTCCATCATTTTCTGAGGTTGACAGGTTTTTACACGACCTTCCCTCTACCGAACTTGGGTCCTCTCCAAAAATGCTCAAGTTTCCCATTGACTTCAATTGGGTTTGTTACTCGAAACGAGCACTCGAGTATCGGGAGATATTCGCCTCGAGTAACGAGCACCCTAGCATTTTAGTACTCGGTCATCACTAATCAAACACACGTCTTTCAGCAGACAAAAAAATGTTGTCGACCATGTTTTTGTATATGTTAAAAAAAAGGATGCATTTTGATTTTTATAAAAACAGATTAAAAAAAATAGTGTGAATCCAGTCTAATTGTTTTGGCCCCAGAGGAAACTACAAAATTCCTCAATATCACCAATACCTAGGTTTAGTGTTCCTGGCTGATCTCTTCATGAGAGAATTATAAGAATCAGCATATGACCACCAACATTGTTGGTTCAACATACTCTATCCTTATTAACAGGGTATATTTCACCCAGGAGAGCTGTGGATGTTGGTGGATCACTGATGTATAATGAGTCATCGTATGCCAGTGATTTACTGCTGTCCACAGCTCTTCTGGGTGAAGTTCAATCTGTCAGTCACCTGCCAGCTAACGCCAGGTGGCCTCTTCTAAAACCATGTCTGGCAGCAGAATTGTCAATGACAGTTATCCTGCTGCCAGACACAGTTTTAGAACACGTCTCATGTAACCTGACAGGTGCTACACACGATTAACATCCCCCAGAAAAGCTATGGACAGGTTGTACTGATACACAATTTGACAGGAAAGGAGTGATTTCATAGGTACACAGCTTACACTATTACTCTCACACTATCCTCTATCTGTCCCTAATACCTTATAAACCTTCTCTATCATTGCCTCTCTAACCGTGCCTCTACCTATCTCTATCAAGCTAGTGTAAATGTATGTGTTCAGTTCACTCAAGAGGTTTTTACATACCTACAGATGTGATATTTTTTAATGAAATCATCAGTGAAAGCAGATATAAAAGCAACAAGAGGTTACAAGAAAATGAATAACAATAGATATGGGAAACAACATATATATTATTGAGACATTATACAACATATATTATTGAGACATTCTACATCCAGTTCTGGAACAGTTTTCATTTCAGCCAATCAGCCAAGGTTTTTGTAAAAAAAAAATATATATATAATAATAATGAAGGGGGGGGGGGAATATATATATATATATATATATATATATATATATATATATTGCAAAAAGCCAACATATGTAATTTCTTTTGACCTCTTTAAACCAAGGAGACTTAACAACTATTAGAAGAACAATTTCATCAGCAGAAGACAGGAGATGGCCGGGGTCAGGATGACTCCTTGGAAATTTATTCCACCGCTGGTGCAGGTAAACTTATCCTCAAGTGATATATGTTCAAAGATAGCAGAAGAATGACTGCCGAGATGACAGATGGACTTTGTTGCACATCCCCGAATGATCATTGAGGCTGTAACTTGTCCTGAATCTTTCACATAAAATAAAACATTACTTTATAAATATATATATATATATATATATATATATATATATATATATATATAATTTTTTCTACTTAATGGCAATATACAGCATGAAAGTGGCTGATTTAGTCAGTACCTAGTTGTTTTCCATTTAAACAAAATCATTTTTCTGGGTCCCTCTAATAGGCATATTGGATAAATATTTAGTGGACACAGAAGCAGTCACTAGTTCATTGGCAATAAGAAATCTTATCCTGTGAAAAAAGTTACTCTCTGGTGTCATTTTTACGCTCTCTTCCCCTCTCTGCAGCCCTGGCCACTTTACCTCCTGTGGGCGGACCCTAGTAACTGCCTAGTTACCACAGCTCACTTCTCTCATGTCCCTCCACTGAGCTGTATAGAAAGTAGTCCCTCACACCTAGCTCCAAAGATGTCACAAACAAATGGTGCTGAGTTATCTAATGTCCCTGAATCATGTACGAAACAAAACTAATCTGCACTCATCTCCCTCAGGCTGCCGGCTATGTGCAGAGGGAAGATATGGGGACCTGGGGACCACCTGGAAAATACCTGGAAAACATTAATACAACTGTATCCAGGCATCCCCGGGCGGTATCCTCCCTCTGCACAGAGCCAGCAGCTTCATGACTGGAAGCCTCTAACACCAACACCAGCAGATCAACCTGTGTAAAATGGCAAACAATGTACATCTATACGGATGGGACTTTGAACAAACTTCTCATAATTGAAAAAAAATCACCTCAACGCAGGGGCGTTGCTAAGATTCAAGGGGCCCCATAGCACAAAATTTTAAGGGGCCCTCTCCCCTACGCACCACACACAGTATAGGCTCTGTTATGTTGCCAAAAAATAAAATCTCTTGTGAGAATCCTGCCTGCAGCCACAAGAGTGATTGGCAGAGCAGAGAGCTAATGGCTGCTTGCTATGACAATCCACTGTTTCTACTTATGAGGGCCCATTAGGAGCCCTTCTGGTTAAATACATAAGTGCAGGAGCAGACTACCTTCTGCTGAACCTCTTATGTACTGCAGTGTGTTAGTGACCCAAATTTCTAAAGACAATGAGATATCTGCTTTACTGCTTGTGCACTGATAACCCCCAACCTCTGCACGGAGCGCTGCACATGTTCCTATTTGATTGCGCAGCTGGAGAACAGAGGTCAGGGGTTATCAGTGCAGTGAAGCAGAGATCTCTGTCTTTTGCTTGTAAACCCTTTTTTGTGTTGCAGCATGTAAGTAAGCATTGGGTCACTCATACACTGCAGTACATAAAGGGTTAAGCAGAAGGACCTTACCTTCTCCCCCGGGCCCTATTGCAACTGCCTACCCTGCCTCTATGGTAGCTACGCCACTGCCTTAACGTCCTGTATAAATAATTGCCACCTGTAGGGGCTATTTATCTGTTCATACAAAAGGACCTTTTGTTAATGTTCCCTTTAAAGCCAAGGAAAAATTGTTACCTGTTCTTTTTAATGTCTCGAGGACACACAAACTCTCATCCCCTGTGCATAGTGCAGTGTCTGACGTGGAACACCAGGTAGAGTTGGCAGCGGTACAGGATTGGCAGACCAGACCATTGGGCTTAGTGCTTATTGTCGGGACTGGAAGCAAAAAGGAGAAAGAAAGGAGTGAAAAGAGAATATGATCATTTAATATTTTGAACAATTTTTGGTTTATATTTCTATTTTTTTTTTAAATTGGGAAAAGTAGGGAAAATGTCAGTTGTAACTAAAGCAAATACATACTATATGTACTCCCCTACCTCTTCTCCTCTCCATGCTCACTCCCCCCCCCCCCCCATAGACAATATTGGACACAGAAATTCTGCTTCTTCTGAAGTGAGGGGGGAGGTAGGAAAACAGCTATGTGAGTACAGAAGGAAACTCTTTTGTTTAATAAAACCTATTACAGAGTTTGTTATAGTCACTTATACTAATGATATTTATTGATTACTGAAAAGTGACATTTACATGACTGTTAAACTTGAAGAAATGGATGACTTACATGAGGGAGCTTCAGGGACACAGTCGTCAGTGGTGCAACATGAAGTGACCTTCTGGATATATCCAATATGTATGCGTATGCTGCCTTGGATGTTACAGTGAGATGAGGGTAAACATCCTCTGATCAGTTCTCTACTCATTTCTCCAGTTATAACTATACAATAGAAAGCAATTGTTTTAAATATAGTGAAAAAAGAAATATCTTTAACCCCTTCCTCCTGCAGCGATTTCTAACTTTTTTTTATCTCTGTGTTTATCTCTTTGCTTTTCTAAGGGTCCAGTAAACAATCCTCGCTCGTTTACTGGACCTATTAGATGGCCCGATAATCAGGCAGTAAGGACTGCATGGACATCATTAGTGATGTCCATGCAGCCCTTGTCCAAATACCTGATACCTTACCTCTCCTGGTCTTCTCACCTGTGCTCCGCAGCCTTCCGGTTCTGGTGGCAGCAGCGCCTTAGTGGCCTGTGATTGCCTAAGTGGCCTGTCTGCTGCTGCCAGGATCGGGAAACTGCGGAGCAACGGAGAGCGGGAGCGGGGAAAAGTAAGGTATCAGGTGTTTTGGTAGTCTCCAGCCGCCGTCCATGCATCACTATTGTACATAGCAATGCACGGTCAGCGTCCGACGATTTTAGGTCCAAACCTAAACCAATGATCATCCAATGACAACGATCATTGTCTTAATTACACGTAGCGATAATTGGCCGAATCTGCCCGATTGGCCCTTAGATCCAGAATGTTTTTGTTTCTCGATGGAGATGTATGACAGTTTATTTCATGTTACCACACATTACCTAAGATTATACATAATCATATGACTTACTTCCAGTAGTTTTTCCTGTGTATGAGGATCCACATTCATAGCCTGAAGGACAGACGGAGCTGGGGCCCGAGCATGTCCAGGAATAAGAAGAGTAACACTGCGTACACGAGAGAGCGTCACCTAGAGAGACATCACACAGCATAGAGATCAGTCATCTGTAATGTTACTGAGATCAGATATATAATCCTCATCACACATCATGGAGTACAGGCCCTATTATACCAAGTGATTATCGGCCGCATTTGGCTGATTACCGACCATTCCAGAAGATAATCATGTGTAATAGTGTAATAGCTCATCTTCAACTCAACGATCAGTCCACGTGCACAATGTCGGCTGATCGTTGTCTTAGAACATGTGCAATAAAAACGACTTCAATAGCCAGGGTCTGCTGGCCGTTGCTCCGCGTTATAGAAGTAGCGGAAGCAGACTGATACCCTTCTCTATGGGCCACCCGAAAGATCTCAGGATCATCCGGACAGCCCCTTCGAAGCTTCCCGCGGCTCCCCTGTTCCTCCCCGCTCAATGTCTGTTTGTGTAATAGCAGGGCTCGCTTCCTCCTCACAACCTTCCTTAAGAGCTGTCCTTCAGAGACTTACTGTAAATTGGAGTCACTCCCTTCTTTTAATCCATTTACCTTCTCGGTTGAACTTGATGGTTATGTGTATTTTTTTACCTGTACTATGTAATTACAGTATGTAGTAGAGTTATTAACTACTTAAGGACCGGGCTAACTTTCGTTTTTACCTCCCCGTGTTTAAAAGGCCATAGCGCTTGCATTTTTTCACTTACAGACCCACATGAGCCCTTATTTTTTGCGCCACTATTTGTACTTTGTAATGGAAGACTTAATTTTTCCATTAAATATGCTCTGAAACCAGAAAAAAAATTATTTGTGCAGTGAAATTGAAAAAAAAAAAAAAGAGGAACTGACATGTCATCTATGTTCCTAAAGTCAGTATGATTACAACGATATGTAATTCATATGACTTTTATTTTATCTGATGGCTTTTAAAAAATTAAAACCTATTAAAAAAAAACTAAATGTGGTTAAAATTGGTCTATTCCCAGCCATATAGCACTTTTATTGTTTGGTCTATGGGGCTGTGTGAGGCATCTTTTTTACGCCACAATCTGTTCTTTCTTTTGGTACCTTGCTTGCATATATGCAACTTTTTGCTCACTTTTTATTACAATTTTTCTGGATTTGATGTGACAAAAAAATGCACAATTTTGCACTTTGGTGGGTTTTTGCGCTTACGCTGTTTACCGTGCGAGATCAGGAATGTGATAACTTAATAGTTCTAATGATTACGCACGCTGCGATACCAAATATGTTTATTTACTTATTTAGTTTTATTTATAAAATGGGGAAAGGGGGTGATTCAGATTTTTATTAGGGGAGGGGATTTTTTATTTATAAAAACACTTTTTTTTTTTTTTTTTTACCATTCACTGTAACTTTTAGTCCCCCTGGGAGACTTTCAGTATTACTGCAGTGCTCTCCCATAGATATCACTGCAGTATACTTAATACAGATCACATATATAGAAGAAACAATGGAACGGCACATCACCATAAAACGTCACCTTTATTTTCTTCGGACAATACAAAGCAGGAACATCTGAGAGGCGCTCACTCCCTGCCCATGCACGTTTCTTGCCGTTAGGCGCTTTCTCAAGGCATTCTCAGTGAGGGCCTCTCAGATGTTCCTGCTTTGTATTGTCCGAAGAAAATTAAGGTGAAGTTTTATGGTGATGTGCCGTTCCATTGTTTCTTCTATATATGTGATTTCATGGACTGCTATCGTGAATAGACTACCACCGTAAAAGTCAGGGGTGGTCTTATATGCCCAGTTGCCCTATACGCCGGAAAATACGGTAGTATTTTGCATAATAATAATAACAACAACAACAACAATAATACTAATAACAATATAACTGATCTCACAAAAAAGGAAACAGAAATAGACAAATGTTTATATCATGGTTTGCTATATATATATATATTTTTTTTTTAATTACTCACTTGTTGCTATAAGAGCTGAGAAGAGACTCAGGATCCCGGTCAGAGACATCATGGTGCTGATCAGTTTGGTCCTATTGTGAGGCTGAAGCCTTGGTTGAGTTTCTTGGTTGGTTTTACTGGGCGGTAAGTAAAAATTCAAAAAAATTCTCCAAAAACAAAAACCTGTCCACTAAGAAGCCAGCTTCTCCTTCCCGTGTGAGAGCTTCAAAGGCAGAAATAGGATCATGTTGTGGTATCTATCAAAGCTGAAAGTAAGAACACGATTATGAGTGTTAAAAAAAAAAAAAAAAGACTCCTCTCAGGATATGACACAGCTTATTTTTAGTCGTACAGCCACTATATAAAATCTGTAATGTGCTACTTTAAATTTGTAGAAAAACTGCTGTCTGTGCACACATTGTAAAAAAAAAAAAAGTTTTATCATGAAGTGTGCGACATAAATTAAAATAAAATATTTAGGCTATCGTTCACACAACGTTTTCTTTCTTCTCTGTTTAAATTTACGGCCATCATTTCGCTGTTTGGCCACCTGGTCAGTGCAGTGACGGCTGTTGGTACATTATTCTAGTTTAGGTGGACTGATTTCCCTTTGGGGTAATCTTTAAAGCGAATGTACCATCAGGTACCATAAGTTTTTACAGGTTACCTTAAGTTTATTACATAAATAGATCTGTGCCAGTGCAGGGATTCCGGTCCCCCCAGTCCTGCTTTTGAACTGCGGCCCGATCCTACACACGGCGCTGGTCTACTCCTGGGCACGGGATGTGGGCCCCAAGTGTGATAATCTGCCCTCCCCTCTGTGATGCGGCTCCATTAGAATCAATGTAGCCATGTCACAGAGGGGAGGGGGTTTTGTCACACTGGGGGAGGGTGGTGCTTAAGGCCAGGCCAGTAACTGGGAATAAACTGGTGCCGTGCACGGGAATCGGGCCACGGCACAAAAAAAGGACAGTGCCTGGCATCCCTGAGTCAATGTAGCTCTGTAAAGTAAAAAACTTCCCTGGTGTTTTTTTTTTTTATTATAACCAATAACTATGCAGGGGGGTGGAGGTGGGGGGTACAGGCACTAGGCGCACACAGGAGCACACAGGCTGCAAGGCCTTCATCATGCCAATAACTGCTGACACATAAGGCATCAGGAAGAACCCAGGGCCACTGCACCTTCATATAGACTTACAATGGGTCTGAGGATCTTATCCTGGTGCCTAATGGCCAATGTCAAACAAGTCATACTGGAGGATGTCTCATACAGATTATATGGTGTCCCACCATGGATGTTGCTATTGGTTACACCCTTTGTAAAAGCCTGTACTTTTTGAGTGTAAGTGGTGATGTTGTAGTACCAGAGTTTCCCGCCAAGATGTTGTTGTTAAAAGTATGTATATTTAGCTATTGCATAGCTGTAGTATGCAAGGGGTTATTGTTTGTTTGTGTATCATGTGGATCTGTATGCCAATGACAGTTCTTTCCTCTTCTCACCTCTCATGTCTCTCTTTGCTTCTCTCTTCCGCACTCCTCACCCACTCAGAGCACATCTTACAGGGGCTGTAGGTGGGAAGTCACATGTGTAGAGGAAGTGTAGTGTCTTTTGCCATTAGACTCTGTAGAGAAGGGAGGCTAGCCAGATCGCTTTCTACAGTGGTCTAGTTGGGCCCTGGCCCCTGCCAGGTCCCCAGTTTCAGCTGTGGTCTAGACACAGAACTCATATTTCTAGACATCAATTCTTCTCAAGCAACCTCACAAATCACTATGCAGTGTTAAGCGTTTACTTGAGAGGACAAGTCAGGGATCATCTCAACCCTCACCATGAACAAGGAGAGACACAGTGCAGGACAGTATCCATAAAGAAAGTAAAGGAACTGATCTGGATAGAGAAAAGTTGCTAGAAACCTATGAACTCTATCTCACAGCGCGGGTATAAGCAGCATTCTGCTCATCCCAGGTAATAGGGTCTGGGGCTTGTGTCACCCACTAGGACAGGTCCCCTGTCACTGGTAGGGCAATAGGTGGTGCAAAGAACAAAGAGTCAAAACATGGCACAAGTATTCTCTCTCTCTCTCTTCTCAAGTATTCTTCTATTTCTACCTCCGAAGTTCCAGCAGAGCACAGTACTACTTGGGTTGGGACTCTCTCGAAATCCTCCTCTCTACTCTTCTGACCCGCTCTTCTGCTTCTCAGTACGCAACCCAGTCAGCACGACTGTACCACTCTCTCTATACTCTCAGTACAGATCTGGATCCTAAAGTGTTAAGTGTCTTATCAAGTGTGAAGTGTTATATCAATGCAAAGCTGTATAACCTACTGCATACAAGTACCTCCAAAGTAGACAAGATTTTATTTATGCTAAAGAGACTCTGTGATT
This sequence comes from Dendropsophus ebraccatus, assembly GCF_027789765.1. Classification (NCBI taxonomy): domain Eukaryota; kingdom Metazoa; phylum Chordata; class Amphibia; order Anura; family Hylidae; genus Dendropsophus; species Dendropsophus ebraccatus. The sequence goes on along the minus strand of NC_091465.1, from coordinate 82,357,382 downwards.
CCTCATCAGGCACCAACACAGTACACAAACACTCCTTGGGTCATCTCCCCTTTCTGTGGGTGGTAGTGCCAATAGTCCAGGTGGGTCACTATTCCACTTCGGACCACCGTGATAAGTACCCAAGGGACCCCGCAACAACCCGGCAGGACACTATCCAAAGGGGAACAAGGTATATCCGGCCCTTTAAAATCAAAGCAGCTGTGCCACCATACCTGTGTGACCAACCGTCACTGGCGTCATGACATAACATCACTGGGCACGGCTATATCTCGGCCAACCACCATAGAACTGGCGTCACACCTAACCATCTGGCAAGTGACCAGCCGTACCTCCTCTGCACCACCAAGGGAGGTCTGCGCTTCCACATCATGCCTGTCACATGTGCTCAGTGTGAACCTGCTCTAATCTGTGAAGAGCACAGGGCCATCTACTGTAGGGGGACCTACACAACGGACCATCTATTATAGGGGAACTACACAGGGGGCCATCTACTATAGGGGGACTACACAGGCGGCATCTACTATAGAGAGACTACACAGGAGGCACCTACTTTAGTGGGACTACACAGGGGGCAATCTACTATAGGGGAATTACACAGGGGGCCATCTACTATAGGGGAACTACACAGGGAGCATCTACTATAGGGGAACTACACAGAGGGCCATCTACTATAGGGAGAGCTAAACAGGGGGCCATCTACTAAAGGGGGAGCTACACAGGGGGCCATCCACTATAGGGAGACTACACAGGGGGCCATCTACTATAGGCTAACTACACAGAGGACCATCTACTATAGGCTAACTACACAGAGGACCATCTACTATAGGCTAACTACACAGAGGACCAACTACTATAGGCTAACTACACAGAGGACCATCTACTATAGGGGAAGCTACACAGGGGGGCTTGCACTATAGGGGGACCTACACAGGGTCCATCTTCTATAGGGAGATCGCTGCCCAGGTGATTGCTAGATTGTCCGGGCAGCCCATAGAGAATAGTGGTGGTCTGCTGCTGCCGCTCCTACTCCATGGTGCAGCGGCAGCAGATCGTTGCTATCCTGGCTGCTTGTCTTTCAACATGTTGAAAGACAAACAACAGCAACAATCACCCAACATCGTTCATGTCGGCCGATCGTTGCTTTCTATTACAACGGGACGATTATCGTGCAAACAGCTATATCATTTCTGTGTCTGTTTCATCTGCTCAACGGCAGGAGAAGTTGATTCAATTACAAGTGTGATTGACTTCGAGTTACACTGTGGTGTATATATATATATATATATATATATATATATATGACAAAACAAAATAGTATTCTCCAGACATATCCAAGAAGGGAGACTACGCCTAAAGTGTACTCTAAGGACACGCTACTGACCCTGCTAATTCATTCCAGACAGTGGGTGCCAGAGAAGATAAGTTCACACCATCCTTTCCTGCTTCAGTGCGATAAGATTTTGCCTGAACAGCCAGCCAGGCACGCTCAGGCTTAAGTTGACTTTGACCTCCCATCATGACATCATCTATCTATTTGTACATGATTCTATTACCTGAAGAGTACAGTATACTAAAAGCTAAATATGACTGTAATTGTGAGTGAAAATAAAACAATGTGTGAGCAGATGGAGGAAACAAACAAACAAACAAACAAACAAAAAGACAGTATTTTGCCAAAGCAGGTGGTAACTAATCAGAATGTTTAATATTTTGATGACTACAATCAATTACTATACCATAGGTCTCCAAGCTGCGCCCCTCCAGCTGTTGCAAAACCACAACTCCCATCATGCCTGGACAGCTAAAGCTTTGGATTTGGCTGTCCAGGCATGATGGGAAATGTAGTTTTGCAACAGCTTGAGGGCCGCAGTTTGGAGACCCATGTACTATACAATTATTCTATACGGTGTTTGTGCTGTTGGCCACTTTCCCATCGACTTCAATAGAACACATTATTATATTGAAAATAGGGTCATATTTTATCTCAAAATTACTGCTGCATTTTATGCCTATTTTACTGTCGTTTTTGGCTTTTATTTTACTGTATGTGAATATGGCCCTGTTTTAGGCCATGTTCAAACTACGTATATTTTTAACAAATAACATCCGTTGTTGCAACAATGGCCGCTGTTTGTTGACAGCTTAACTTAGATTCTATAGTACAATGTCCGTACTGTATGTAGTGTATACACTCTGTATACACTGCGGCCATTGTTCTATGAGGCCGCACAAAAAACTGACATGTCTATTTTGTCTATTCAGTGTACAGCAGCCACACATAATAGGCTGTGCACACAATGTAAAGTACTGTTCCCAGCTGTTCACATCAGGTTTTTAACCCCTTCCCGTCAGCAATGTGTATATATACGTTCCTATTGCACATACCTTGTGCAGTAGGAATGTATATATAAGTTCCTGACTTCAGGGGTTACTAATGTGTGCAGGACCGCTGCAGTGAGAGCGGTCCCTCTTACATCAGTGTTCGGGGCCGGAGGTAATGAGAGGTAGCTGCGATCCTGCAGCTGCTTGCCAGTAACCCCTTAAACGCCGCGATCTATAGCGATTGTGGTGTTTAAGCTACTCAGTGACAGAACAAGCATCTGTCACTGAGTGATCGGGATCCCCCACAGCCATGCTGCGGGGATCCCGATCCTTTATGCCGATAGGTGGAGGTAAGCTTCTTACCTCCATCCTGTTTGATCAGCGATCCATGTATAGAGTCTGCTCTCAGACAGGCTCTATACATACATCGCCGATAACACTGATCTATGCTATGGCATAGCATAGATCAGTATATGCAATCTAATGATTGCATCTTTAAAATTAAACCAAGTGTAAAAAAAAAGTGCAATAAAAAAAGTTTTTAAAAGTATTGAAAACCCCCTCGCAATAAAAGTTTAAAACACCCCCTTGCCCATTATAAAAATAAAAATATATAAAATAAATAAATAAAATTAAACATATCACATATCGTAGTGTGCAGAATTGTCTGATCTTTTAAAACATAACATCATTGTTCCCGCACAGTGAACGACGTAAATGAAAAAAAAAAAACACACCAGGATTAATGATTTTATTAAATTATATATCAGAAAAAAATTAGTAAACAGCAATCAAAATTTTTCTGCTACACCAATTTGATATTAGTAAAAAATAGAGATCATGGCTCAAAAAATGACACTCCGACCAGCCCTGTAGGTGGAAAAATAAAAGGGCTATGGCTTTAGTAGGTGGGGAGGAACATTGCATTAATCTCACCCGGACATTCGGGCATCAAATGGCTTTATCTTCAAGGGGTTAAAGGGAAACTATCATCTAACTGTAAAAACAAACAAACATTAACAAACAAAAATATTTAATCGTAATATACAGCTATTTTATCTACTACTTTTATGGCTGGTTTTAAATGACAGCTTTATGTTTGAGTTTGGTTCTTTTCCCCCAGTGAATAATCTTTTTTTGGGAGGGGAAATCCATTTTTGTATCCGATCTGTTAGATATACAGCCACATTTAGAGCTGTCATATTAAAAGAAGTCTCCTTTCTATTTTTTTTATTTTATTCCCCAAATAATGAGCATATTCAGTATTTTTAATACATTTTGGGGGTCATAAATGATGATTTTTTTTAATTATTTTATTTCATTTTTAAGTTTTGCTATTTACCTTGAGATATGAGTAATCTGATCATTTTTATTCAGATGTTTTGAACAATTTACAGTTAAACGTAATTTAAAGTGAATCTCTCACCACTAGAGATGAGCGAACCTCGAGCATGCTTGAGTCGATCCGAACCCGAACTTTCGGCATTTGATTAGCGGTGGCTGCTGAAGTTGGATAAAGCCCTAAGGCTATGTGGAAAACATCGATATAGTCATTGGCTGTATCCATGTTTTCCAGACAACCTTAGAGCTTTATCCAAATTAGCCCCAGCTAATCAAATACCGAACGTTCGGGTTTGGATCGCCTCAAATAAGTTACTGGGCCTATTCCACGGCCCAACAATCGTTTAGTGAGTGCTGCAGGGACATTGTTACCGATGCCCTTGCAGCCCTTGTTTCATACATTACCTGTCCAGGAGCATGTCTTCTCCTTCTCCCAGTCCAACGCAGAAGCAGCTTCGGAGCGGCCTGTCTGCACTGACTGTCCGCTCAGCCAGTAAAGATACTACATCTTTGGATTTCTTGGGTTCATCTAGCACTAGAACCTTGGGGATTGGTTACATTTGTTTCTTTGCTATTGTTTTATCCCTAGAGAAATAGGGACACAACCATTGACCTTGGTCAAGCTCATTAGAAGGGTGATGTATGCCAACGATCGGCACACCAGCAGACCAAGGTGCCAAGGGAACAGTAGACCAATGAAGAAAGTAACAAAATACCAGCATTTTTTTTAAATAAATAAATAAATTTAATTATTTATTTATTAAAAAAAAAACCGCATAGGGTCCCCCCTATTTTTATAACCAGCCGGGTTAAAGACCAAACGACAGCAGCCTGGTAACACCAGGGTGGGAAGAGCCATTGGTTTAGGCCCTCCCCAGCCTAAATCTTACCAGCCTGCTGTCGCCCGGTCCAGGAGCGCCAATTTTGACGCTCCGGGATCACTGGCACCCGGCTCTTCCCAGTACCCCTGGTGGCATTGGGTACAGGGGTAATAATAGGGGGTTAGTGTTAGCCATTTTATACCGGCTAACACTAGCCTATCTATTAGACGGCTTCCACTACTAAGTCTATAAAGTAAAGAAATAAAGACAAGACACAAGTTAAAAAATTTTTTTTTATTCAAATAAAAACACCCACACACCCCTCATTGACCATTTTATAAAAAAAAAACACCAAACAACCGCTGGTCATCGACGTAGTCCACGGAATCCGACGTAATCCCCAGGATACCGATATCTGAAAAACAAAAAGGGAGAAACACACAAAAAACACACAAACAGGAGCACAACACCCATCATTGTGAGCGGTGTTGTGCTCCTTACAGTATGCAGCATCTTTACAGATCGCTGCTTACAGTCTGGCCCCCAAGGGGTTAAGGGAGGATGTATTGCATCCCCCTTAACCCCTTGGGGGTCAGACTGATGTCAGACTGCACCCATCCCAGCAAGGAAGGGGTTAAGTGACCCCCCCCTTCCTTGCTGGGAGGGGTGCAGTGCTGGGGAGGGGGTGGGGAGAGCTCTATACTCACCCCGATGTGTCCTCTTCGCTGGTCCGCAGCACAATGAAGTCACTGTGCTGCGGACCCGCTAATTATATGTGCGCTCAGCCGATCAGCCAATCAGCTGAGCGCACGTATAATTCTAAATGTTTCTTCTAATAATGCTATTGTCATAACATAATTAGAAGAAACATTTGATGTTTTCATTAAAGTAAAGTGATGATTAGTACAGAATGCTCTATTACAGGCAATATGAATTAACGGCTTATGGAGCTTCCTGTACTAATTAATATTTAATGAATAAAACATATTTTTGTTGAAATAAAATCAGTTTCGTTGTTCAATAATTTATTTTAAACAAATCCATCATTGTGCAATTAAATATACTGTCAAAAAATAAATATATATATATAAATATACATTTATTTATATATATATATTTATTTTAACAGTATATTTAATTGCAAAATGATGGATTCGTTAGAAATAAATTATTGAACAACGAAACTGTATTTATTTAAACGAAAATGTGTTTTATTAATTCAATATATTAACCATGAGAGACATCGGCTATAGTGCAGAGGATCGCAAACCCCGGTAATAGCAATTCATGTAAACTGTGTTCCCTGCTTTCCCAGATGCATCCAGAGGTGTTTGCATCACTTTCTTAAGATTTTATTTGTTATTTTTAGTTGAACCAGATTTCCAAGTAAATGACCGTATGTTTTCAGCCGCATGTCTATTTTTTCCCACGGCCGTAGTTTCAGCCGCACATTTACAGCCGCATAAAAAATACAGCCGCACACATACATAGTGTGAACATAGCCTAAAGGTTATGAATACACTTGATGGGTTTGTGGTCAGTCGGATGGAAGTGTGTGTGTGTGTGTGTGTGTGTGGGGGGGGGGGGGGGGGGTCAACAAAAATTTGCTATGTTATGCCCCTGGCTGTAATACACTTTAAGGTAAGAACATGTCATGAGACAATGCATAAGAAGGTTCTAACAACGCTGAACATCCACACTTTCTGCAGGGCATACAGCAGCTGATAAGTACTGAAAGGCTGGAGATTTTTTAATAGAAGGAAATTACAAATCTCTGGCACTTTCTGGCACCAGGTGATTTCAAAGAACAACCCATTTAATGGTCTTTTATATGACATAAATCAGTGGAAAGGGACAATTATTACCTCTTGATAAAGCACAAAAGATAAAAGAGCGTACAAAGTTGTACCAATCAAGTGTAATACAGTCGGTATAAGAACCTCTTGCTCATGGCAGAAGAAACATTGGTTGACAACACCAAAAAATATATAGTAATTGTTAGGATTGGTGGTATGCTCGGTCAGGGAGACGGGGAAGCCACAGACAGTGGACCCTGCATTTGTCCTCGACCACTGTCCCTGCCTTCTTGCTTCAATCAGCCCTAAACGGCTGCGGACAACCACAATGACAGTCCCTAACTTATATACTGTGATACACCAAACGTAGACAAGAAAGACAAATGCAATAGAGGATGGTAAACAAACAGTCAAACGATTGAGCAGCAGTACATAAAGGAAATCCAACTGGAATAATAAAGCCACAGGAAAATACGTCAGGGAAGGCGGTAAACCCGGATAGTCAGGGAACAGGTGCAGGGGTCAAATAGCCAAAGGTAACACATAGAAAAAACCACAGGAGGAGCTGAGCTTGCTAAGAGGGAACCTAGACTCAATAGGCAACGAGGGGTTAATACTCTGGAGATGATCTGTAGGAGCTCAGGGGCTTGTGTAGAACGTGATTGGACCAGTCCCCTGATCTCCAAACCACAGACACCTTTTAACCAAACACCCTGATTGGAAGGGAGATCTGCCAATCACAGAAACCACCAAAGCAAAACAAAGTTAAAGGGGTTGTTCACCAGATTTTTTTTTCTTTCAAGTCAACTGGTACCAAAAAGTGGCAGAGATTTGTAATGTACTTCAATTAAAAAATCTGCAGGAAGTTGTGTATTATTTCCAGTCTGCAGAGCAAGAGAGGCTTTCTTTGGTGATATGCTACTGCTCTGGACAGTTCCTGACATGGACAGAGGTGGCAGCAGAGAGCACTGTGTTAAAATTGAGAGAATACACCACTTCCTGCAGGACATACAAAAAGCTGATAAGTACTGGAAGACAATATTTTTTTATAGAAGTAATTTACAAATCTCTGGCACTTTCTGGCACCAGTTCATTTGAAAGACAAAAAAATTGGTGAACAACCCCTTTAAGAGTAAAGTGACCCGAGGGAACTATGCAAATAGGGAGTGGTAAGGAAATCAATTACTGAGGTAGAAGGGGTAGACAGTGTCCAGTCAAATGGGAAAACAAGATACAAAAAAAAAAAAAAAAAAACGACTACGGCCACTGTCTCAGGACTCGATCCAAGGTATGGGCATTTTATTTAAAGTTATTAAAAGTTATAAAGATAACAATAAGATGCGTAACGCTCCATTCATCCACGAGTAGATAATAAAGGCATAAATGCTGTCTAAGGTTCTACAAGGGAACTAATATTACAAAAAAAAAAAAAAAAACAAAGAGAAAGGTGGGAAACAAATACTTCAAAAAAACAAGAGAAAGTTGATACATTGAAAAGGTGATGGATCAGAAGGAGTAAAGACCAGTGACTCCAAATATTTTCCAATATTTATTCTATTTCACAAAAATTTCTCACTTCCTTTGATCATATTTATCTAAGGATCCTTTACAAGTATAATGTTAGAAGAACAATTTCAGCAGCAGGAGACAGGTGATGGCTGGAGATAGGACGACTTAATGGACTCCTCTACCCCCATTGGTGCAGGTAATCTTCATGTTGACTGACAATCCATCAACACTTTCGGACACACTACCATCATCACACATGGATTGTGTTGCGCACCCCCGAAGGACTGTCGAGCCCAAATCTGCAAAGATGAATATAACACTTACATTTGACATAATGTTAGACCTCATATATGAAAAATGGCTAATATACAGTACACACTGGCCTTGTTGACCACAGCAACCAACCACAATATACAGTAGCTTTCCTCTAATAAGTTAAATCTGAAACCACATAAAATTTAATACAATGATGAAAAAAATAAAAAAGTATAGTTATTTATTTTTTATTTTTTTCTCATCATTGTATTAAAAATTAAAATGATACAATAATGAGGAAGAAAAAAAAACTATATTTCATTTCCATCAGGGGAATTGAACCACAGAAAGCAAACTGGTGCTGGTCTCCGGACACACAACTCCAACACTGGCAAGGAGGTTCAACTATATTGGATTTCACATCAGTCTTCTATTGGCAGATACTGACTGACAGCTGAGCTAGCAGGAGGCCAGGCAGCATTGATTATCCATGAAGAAGAGGGAGGAGGAAGGAGTGGTGAGGTGTGCCAGAGAGCAGTACAATCTCTGAGCCACAACACCTCTTTGACTCTTCATTACAGTAGGAGACCTGAGATTGCCCAAAATCCACTCCACGGACAAATCACCAAAAGGCACCATGCTCACTAGGGGACTGCCAGCCTCAGGATACTGACAGCACCTCAGGTAGGGCCCGGGAGCTGACAGATTCCCTTTAAGAAAAGACCTAAGTACAAACTAGAGGCTTCATTGTCACAACTGCACTTGTTTTATGTTTATCTATTTTTGGGGCCCCGTGACTATCAGATCTCAATGCCAATAAGTAGAATGAAATGGTGCAATATGTCCATCCTTTCTTGCTATAGTTGTTTCTTTGTTTTACTGTCTCCATAATAGGAACATCAGAAGAATAGTGAGAACCTTTCAATCTTTGTCAATGGTTTCCTTTAAAGTGATGCGGAGGGGGGGGGGGGGGGGGGGGGGAGAAAAAAAAGGAAAAACATTCCATACCTGGTATTTCTACTATCTGGAGAATACACCTGTTCTCATCCCCTGTGCATCGTATAGTCTCTGTTGTGTAACACCAATCGGAGGCAGATGTACAACATGGGCAGACCACTCCGTTGAAGTTGTAGCTGGTTTTAGGTACTGGAACCAAAGCAGAAACGAGAGATAAAGAGACCCTGTTTTTTTATGTTTAAAGCTATGAAGAAAAGTCATCACTTACATCACCCCCAACCCCCTCCTCACATTGTTAAAAGAGTTGTGCACCCCCTCCCCCCATCATGTGCTGGATCCTATTAAAACAGTACTTTGGTACCAGTGTATTGAAGTTGTATATGACTTGCATTTAAATACAATTATCACCCCAGTGCAGTGTCCCAGAACCCAATTTGCCACTGCTGGTGAATGAATATATGTGTAGGTCACCCTATTCTATATTCTTTTTTCATTGAATAGCAGCCACACAGACATGTCAGTTCACACAATGGAGAGTGCGGCTCTGGCCCCATTCTCCTTTGTGTGCAATGTTGAATTGGGAAGCGGGCACACACGAGTGCGCCTGCATCCAAATTCACCCAGCCAAGGGGTGGCTCCTGTAAGGAAACCACCAAAACCACCATATTAAGTGGCCCTATAAGTCAATGTAATGACAAGGGAAAAATCAAGGCCAGGTAACCATCGACATACAGCTGTTTCGGGGTGTTGCCCCTCATCAGTGTGGAGCAGGATTCTGGCTTGGTGGGAGCAATGCCTAGTAGAGCCATGAGAGAAACAGATCACTGAACTCAGGGAGACCAGCAAAAACGACAACACTGCCGGCTGCCAATGAAAGCGCTCAGTGCAGTGAAGTCCTAGGTGCATTGCCCCCTGGGAAACACGAATATGCAAAAGAAGAGCCCGTGGAGCCTCATCAAAAGTCTCAAAACACAGGACTAGCCAGATATCCCTCCGGGAAGGACCCAGCCAAGGGGAAGCTCCTATTAGGAAACCACCAAAACCACCATATTAAGTGGCCCTATAAGACAATGTAATGACAAGGGAAAAATCAAGGCCAGGTAACCATCGACATACAGCTGTTTCGGGGTGTTGCCCCTCATCAGTGTGGAGCAGGATTCTGGCTAGGTGGGAGCAATGCCTAGTAGAGCCATGAGAGAAACAGATCGCTGATCTCATTGGCGTTTTTCAGAGGCCATAAAATCACCACAAAAAAAGTGTGAGGACGTCCTCAATGTATTTTCACTACTGGAGTACCTTTTTTATTTAGCTCCCGGTTTGCTTGTTCCACTGTGTGGCCGCTGGCACCCGCCTTCACCTCCCAAGTGCTGCATTATTTTGTTTGATGTTGTTTATAAAAAGAGATGATGGATATGTATGAAGGGAAGTCAAACAAAGCATTAGTCTGCAATATACTACACTCACTATTAGCATTTTAAGCCCCTTTAAAACTCTATAAACAGTGTGCCACATTTCCCAAATTATGAGTAAATGTAAAGGAAAACGGCTGACTTACGTGGAGGAGTAGTAGGAGTACAGAAGTCCGTGTTGCAGCATGACGTGACCCTCTTGACTTTTCCTCCATTAACGCTTACGCTGCCATTAAAATTACACTCAGATGTCTTTGTGCACGCTCTATACGTTACTACATTCTTTACACCACCTACTAATCAACAGGAACAATTTTATCATTACTTGAATTTAGAAAAAAAAAGAAAGAAAGAAATTGAACCTCTTTTCTTATTTTTTTTTTTTTTTTATTTTGTCCCCCCACCCCCCCCCCCCCCCCCCCAAAGTTGCTTTAAAAAAATCTGTTCACAAAGTATCCCTCTTGTGGGGCCTCCAAAGTCAGCTATAATATATAGAAAATCTGTGCAAACAATATGGAGACAGGTACATGTTACAGGTACAGTATCACTTAAAGCGTACCTGTCACTAGACAGCGGGAGTCAGATGCCAAGATTTCTGGCTCATACGAACCAGAAATGCGGCAGGTTCGCTCATGTCTAGTAAGCACCCCCAGACTTGTCTGCTACTGTAGCAGCTGTACAAATGCACAGTGATGGGAGACACCTAGTGGCCATATGTATAACATTGATTTAAACATAGAAAATTTGAATATATATATATATATATATATATATATATATATATATATATATATATATGAAATAATAGAGTATATTGCAAAAGTGTGACAGTGCCTCTTTAACCCTTGATGACCTTTGTCATCTGGGCCAATTTCCTGATCTGGGCAATGTAGATTCTTTTATTACTCTCAATCGTTGTGCCAATATATCTGGATCTTGACGGGCCGTGTTGATTCTGGTAATATAGTGTGGGACTTACATTGAGGAGTTGCCCTGAATATTGACCCCGTATAGGCTTATATGTGTCAGTACACACTGGTTACTATATTACACACATTATGTGGACACATTGTAGTCATCGTGTGTAGTAGTAGTGTTTCATGATCTGATACTGAGTGACATGTACATACTGTCCTGATAGCGCACATTAGCAAACCCAGACCATTGCACATTCTATGGGCCGGCCGATTCCGTTATCGGCCGAAAGAATCGACGGGGCAATTCTTTCGGCGGAATGTTGAGTCCGCCTATGCATAGAATGGTGTCTATGGCACGGGCGCAGAGGCGCGCGGCCGTGAGCGTGTACAAGCAAAGGAATTTAAACATGTCAATTCTTTGGGCGGATTCTGCTAAAGGAATCCTATAGAAGTCAATGGGGGCTTGAATTCTGCTCAAATTCTGCTCAAATTCAGCTCTTAGGGCGGGTTCACACTACGGAATTCTCGCAGATAATGTCCGCCGAATTCCATCAGCTGTCCGCCCGCACGGGCACGCGCTTTTCCGCCGGCCCCATAGACACCATTCTATGGGCCGGCGTATTCTACGATCCGCTGAAAGAAGTGACATGACACTTCTTTCAGCGTATAGCGGAATACGCCGGCCCATAGAATGGTGTCTATGGGGCCGGCGGAAAGGCGCCCAGATGTGCGGGCGGACAGCTGACGGAATTCCGCGGACATTGTCCGCGAGAATTCTTTAGTGTGAAACTGCCCTTATTCTGTCAGAGCTGAATAGGCGAGGAATTTCAAGCAGAAAACTTTCTGCTTCAATTCCTCGAGAATTCCTTAGTGTGCATATACCCCGATTCCTCGAGAATTGCTCAGTGTGCATATACCCTAAGGCTATGTTCGCACAATGTATGAGACCGGCCGTTCCGTGACCCCGGCCGGGTCAGGGAATGGCCGGTCTATGCCCGGATCATCCCGGCCGGTACTTAAGTACCGGGAGGATGATCTGTCCGGCCGCAGAGCTCTGATGTGGGCGCATCAGCGTGCGCCCGCATCAGAGCTTTCCATAGCACACAATAAAGCGAGCGGCCGGAGCCGCTCGCTTCATCGTGTGAACTCACAGGGTTTCCTACGGCCACAATTCACTGAATTGTCATGTTATTTGCGGCCCCGTACCGGAGCGGAGCGTATACGATGTGTATATGCTCCAGCCGGGATCCCATAGCTGAATAGGCATTGTTCCACTCCGCAAAAAGTACGGCCGTTGTTGCCGATGGTAGTGAGAACATAGCCTAACAGTGTATCAGGGCAGAGAATCATCTGTGAGGTAAACAGCAGCACAACTCTCTCCCCTATCCTGATAGTTTACTTCAGGTAACATGTATCAGCCTGGACTCACAGAGGATTGTCCAAACCGGATGCAACTGATAGAAAACCTCTATGACGTCTATTAGGTTTTATTCATTTGTTTATTTATTTATTTGTTTGTTTATTTTATCCCTTTGATGAGTACCAGAATGTGCACAAATACTGACAACAAAGTCTATTCTAGACAGTTCTAGAAGTGATAATATTACATTGTACTTCATCCTATGACTTACCAGCAGTGGTTTCTGTGTATGTGGATCCGCACTGATGATCTAAAGGACAAGTCACACTGGGGCCCGAGCATGAGGATGACTCTGAGTAGCACTGCGTACATGAGAGAGCGTCACCTAGAGAGACATCACACAGCATAGAGATCAGTCATCCTGTAATGTTACTGAGTATAATCCTCATCACACATCAGGAAGAACTGTCCTACATAGACTAAAAGTAGGCATACACTTTCATCAGCCTTCAATCGACTTTCCTATATGGTTTCCGGCCAAGTGTGTCCCCGGATAAAATTTAAAAGCTGGGCCCCAAGTGCTCGGATATTGTACCACAACACAGTTAGGGTGCCCTCACACACTCACTTTTTGTCTGGTGTTTTTTAGGCAAAAAAAAAAGTGCCCAAAAAATCGCCAATGTGACGCACAGTGTTTTTTCCTTTTTTTTTTCTTCATGCCTTTGTGTTTTTCTGTAATTTTCTTTTGCCGTTTTTTACTTTTTGTCTGATTGATTTTTTTTTTGTGGTTTATTAGTGTTTGTGTACTTTTTTTTATCCTCTGCTATCACATGACCTAGCTGCTAGACCACAAAAGGTGACAAAAACAGAACCAGAACAATCCTACTGTCAGGAATCGAGCCGCGCTCTCGGCCCCTGCCTCTGCCGAGGCACGCGGTTCAGCTGGGAGGGACGCTGATGGCGTCCATGGTTACGGGCAGGGCCGGTTGCTGAGGGCGCGCCGACGGCGTCCTTATCAGCTGGTCTGCTGTTTGTGCGCCGCAGCGCTTTTAACCTTTTAGTCCGTTTCTGGTTTTGTTACGTTCCTTGTTACGTCTTCTGTTATCCGCTCCATGTTTTTCAGTTCTCTCTGCACTTTCTTGCTGTAGCTCATTCACTGATTTGTTTCTGCTGTCAGCATCTAGCTTCCTGCTCACTATAAATCCCAGCCCCTTCCCTCACTCCAATGCCTGTGATAGCGCCTTGAGCCTAGAACTAGCAATCCCCTGACCATTTGTTATAGTGACTCTGACCTTCTGGATCTTGTGACCTCGACTTAGCTTTTTTTTATTTCGATTTTGTACCTCTGTTACCGGTTGTTGCCGACTCTGCTTCCTGACTATTCTTTATTGTGTTGTGTTCGTCTGTCTTTGTTCTGTGTACCACTGCATACAGCATAGGGATTGCCGTCCAGTTGTCCCTAGCTGTTAGAGCTTTGAGGCAAGCAGGTAGGGGCAGCGGGGCGGGTGCCAGCTCAGGGCTCACCTGTCCGTGTCTCCTGTTCTGCCTCACACCTACAAAAGTCTACGGGAATAACTGCCAGACCCTCAAAGATGCCAGAGAGCAGAGAACCCCCCCCCCCTCCAAAAAAAAAAAAAAAAAATGCCACGTGTGTAAGGCTGATCATAAACTTCTGGCTGCTGGCGTTTTTGCGGGGGGAAAAAAAAACAAAACATGGCATTTTTAATTGACATTTTTCCAGGATTTTAAAGGGGTACTCTAGCAAGAATCTTTTTCCTTCAAATCAAGTGGTTTTAGAAAGTTATATAGATTTGCAAAATACGACATGGACAGAAAGGAGACGCTGCACCTCACAACTATGGCTGACACTAATGCCTGTCTGCTACATTTAAAAACCAACGCCAGGATGTTGGTATATAATTTGATCAAACCATATTGCCTCATGTATCATGTACAGGTCCCCTGGATCACACTAACTCAGGTCCCTACACTAACTCAACACTGTGTCGGTCAGCGACTGCAAACCCCGCAAAGTGACCACAAGCAGGAAAGGGGGGCCATAGAATGGCCCTGCACCCCAATGTCACGGGGCCAAACCCCAGGGCCCCCCCCCAAAAACAGAGGAGATGCCTCCGGCGGAGAAAGCTGCCTCCAAACAAGTGTGAACATGGTCTTGCTACTCACCATTGCTCCTGCAGTTAGAATGGGAAGAATGGGAGGTACTTGCCATGTGGGCACATGTGCTTCCTGCTAATTGGGGTCACATGGGTCTGAGTGCTAGCACTCAGAAAAGAGAGAAAAGTAAAATACGACATGGAGAGAAAGGAGCCGTTGCACCTCACACATATGGCTGACCGCTGACCGACACAGTGTTGAGTTACGTGGTACATGAGGCAATATAGTTTGATCAAATTATATACCAACATCCTGGCGTTGGTTTTTAAATGTAGCCGAGAGGCATTAGTGTCAGCTATAGGTGTGAGGTGCAGCAGCTCTCCTCTCTCTCCATGTCATATTTTACTTTTCTCCTTTTTCTGAGTGCTAGCACTCCTCCTTGCAAGACCCATGTGACCCCAACCAGCAGGAAGCTCCTGTGCACACATGGCAAGTACCTCCTATATTTCCCATTCTACCTGCAGGAGTAATGGTAAGTAGTTAGACTATGTTCACACTTGTGTTGCTTGGTGGCAGCTCTCTCCGCTGGTGGTGCCTGCTGGGTTTGGGGGGGTCCTTGGGGTTTGGTCCTGTGATATTGGGTTTGCGGGGCTATTCTATGGCCTCCCTTCCCTGCTTGCACTGGCATTGCGGGGTTGGCAGTCGCTGACCGACACAGTGTTAAATTAGTGTAGGGACTCATGTGATCCAGGGGACCTGCTTTTGGTACATGAGGCAATATGGTTTGATCAAATTTTGTACCAACATCCTGGCATTGTTTTTTAAATGCTGCCGAGAGGCATTGGTGTCAGCCATAGGTGTGAGGTGCAGCAGCAATCCTCTCTCTTCATGTTATATAGATTTGCAATTTACTTCTATTTAAAAAATCTCTTCTAGTTTTCCAGTACTTATCAGCTCCTGTATGTCCTGCAGGAAGTGCAGCTCCTGTGTGTCCTGCAGGAAGTGCAGTATTCTTTCCAGTCTACCACATTGATCTCTGCTGCCACCTCTGTCCATGTCAGGAATTGTCCAGATCACTTGAAAATCCCCATAGGAAACCTCTCCTGCTCTGGACAGTCAAGAGCAGGAGAGGTTTCCTATGGGGATTTACAGACTATGAAAAGAAGGCACAAAATACACTTTTTGGTGTTAAAATGGCCACCGCTTCAACAATCCCAGGAGTCAGGTGAAGTGCTAGGTCACTGGGATTAATGGACACTGTGAGATCCCCAGCTGTCTGCAATACAGCACTCGGCCAGACTGCAATAAAGGGAGCAACACGTTTTGGCTGCCATGCTAGCGGAGCCAGTCCACTTTAAGAGCTCCAATGACCCTACTGAAGAGCCATACTCCTGTGTTTAACCATCGTGCCCACCCCTGGATGATGTTACCATTCTGGCAACCTTAAGCTGGCCACTTCCAAGGCTCAGCCTGTTCACCACCATTTAATGTCCTCTATGAGTTAAAAGGAGTCCACCATAACTTGCTTGCAACTTCCACCTGTCTCCTGAGCCACCAAACCAAAGCTATGAAAGATAATAAAATATATATATATTCACAATTTTTTTAATTTTTTATTTATTACTTTCATTTTTTATTTTTTTTTTATTTTTTTAACACGCCATTTTGCACACTTAATTCAATGCCATGGACATATAACTTAGAACTACAAAACTATGAAAATTGTGCAAAACAAGGTGAATCCTCAACTCATAGTCATCCTCCAGCACTCAGGAGAGGAAAAAAAAACCCTGTGAAGGAAACCTCTAGGTAACCATGGCTGTAGAATTGCCCTTCCCTTGGATTTACCATTTACAAACAGATAATATTTACAATACAAGCATTATTAGTTACACTTGCAAAAAGAAAATTTGTTTTAAAGTAGAGATGAAAAAAGGGAGGGCGGGAGAGACAAGACAGGAAGTTATATCTATTCCTAAACCCCACCCTGCTCATAGCAATTTTATACAATACATAAACTCCTCCCTCTTTTTAAAGCAGAACCACCTAAATCTGCCTAAATGTATAGCATTAAACAGACAAGACTGCTCCCAAAGTCATGTCTCCCTTTGCTTAGGGCTCCAGGGCAGTCTTTAAATCTGTGAGAACTGGCACATGCGTGCTAGTAGGCGGGGCAACACACCGGCTAATATGAGACAGAGCAGGAGTGCGGGGAGAAGCAACGCGTCCCAAGGGCCAAAGAGGAGACTGGACCTGGATACAGTAAGTATAGCTGTTGTATAGCTGCATTCAGGAGACTGGACCTGGATACAGTAAGTATAGCTGTTATATAGCTGCCTACAGGAAACTGGACCTGGATACAGTAAGTATAGCTGAGAAGAAGGAGAAGGAGGAGAAGGAGAAGTGAAATGAATGATTTTATTTTATGATAAATGACTTTTCAAATTCCTTTGTTTTCAGTAGAAATCTACAAAGACTACAAATTACAATGGCCACATGGATAAGATCCAACTGTTAACCAATAGATCCCTCAGGTTTTGGCCCTACCCCTCTTTAATGTTCTTATTCACAAACATTGTACCACTAGGATGCCACATGTCACCATCCCAGAAAAATCTAGATGTCATGTGACTAGTGTGACTTTATTTTTGAGGCAGAACTTTTGGCAATGCACCAACCAAGTTGGCATGCACTTGTACCAGACTGGATGACCTGATGATCTTCACTTCTGCTGAATTCGGATGCGAGCGCAGCAGTTTGTGCTGGCATTCAAATTTCCTGATGCACACAATGGAGCGTGCGGCCGGAGCCAAACGCTCCATTGTGTGAACTGACAGGTTCTCTGCGGCCGCCATTCAATGAATGTTTTTTTGCAGGGTCGCTTGTGATCCCAGCCAGAGTGTATACTATGTGTAAACACATCCGGCCGGGATTTCCTCCAGGTGCAGCAAAATGCAAACCGGCAACTGTGATTAAAACTTTACTTACTGACTTACTTACTGACTCTCAAAGTCAAAACAGACTCCACCATGTACCACCAACCATACACAAAATGTATTACTGTACATCTATGGGGGAAGTTACCTCCTCATCTTGCCTGGTGACATCTTCTCTCTCTATGCACTGCTGTTTCTGCCATGAGGACAAATAAGTTTTTTGCTCCGGCTGTAGTTCTGTAGGAGCGGCATGTTTTATGGAGTGGCCATAAATGATATTGTCTGCTACACAACACTGACGTCATTGACACCATGACCTGCAAATGATAGCTGAAGGCAGACAAATAATGCAAGGAAGTCAGGACTGCAAACACTCTGCAGGTATTATTATGTATGATGTGTATCACACATCACTACACTACAAGTGATCGCTATCCCTTTATATGGAGCGCAAGGTGTAATGGTAGTATGATCATGAATAGGATCACCAGGAGTAGTCACAATGCAGTGACTCTCCTATATGTCTGGGGCTTTTCTTGGAGAAGCTATAAAGATTGAAGACTTGTTTACACATTGGTGGAATTGGAAACTTTTAAACTTTTTCTGTCTTTTCTGCATCAAGGACAGAAGGTAGTACTTAAACAAGTCAGTGAATGGAGGAGCTGTATTGTGTATATGCAATTATTATTATTATAATTATTATAATAATAATTATGTCAGGAGCCAGAAGCTCAAAGAAAGATTCTTCTTATGAGAGAGACTTATGTAGTACTAAACCCTCAGGACGGGTAACTGTCCTCTAGGGTACTCCTTGTCTATGCCAGGAATCTTTCTCCCCTATTCTCAGTTACCACAGCAAGGAACTGATCCCCAGTTAGACAAAGAGCAGAAAGCTGAAGTATCTTTTTGACTCACGCATGGCTATCTTTGGGGGTCTCGGGAAGTCTTCTTAACCCAGTAGTAAAGGCCTACCAAACCTGTCAGGAGGCGGTCAGATACCTAGTTATCTAAATGTGAGTACGAGTATTCTTCACCTACACTCTTAAACACTATAATCCCGACAGAGTACAGAACTGCATTGGACAAGGCTCCCAAGACGGTCCCTATAATTACACTAAGCCAGCTTCCATCAATTTCCACTTTACAGTCATTTGCACCTGTGTCTTTGCCTTAGTATTTTGTATAGCAAAAAGCAGTTGCTTCTTGGTAAGTACTGGGCTCAGTTCTATTTTTGTTGCCGCACCCACACTTACACCTTGTGCCAGAACCTGCGTGACAAGTGAACCAGTAAAAACACCAAGCCCACCTGCTGTATAACCCCATCTCAGAACCCCGGGCCATGACATAAAGTGTAAATATAGAAAGTGTTTTTTGTTACTAAACTATTACTACGTAAATGGCACAAAACAAGACAGATGGTAGAGATATTAGAGCATTACAACAGCAGGAACAAGTAGGCCTTTTCTCATTGTGCGCCCTCCTTACCAAAAATGACACATAATCTCATTCATAAACGGGACCTAAACCGAAGCTGACATGGACACTATGTAAAACCTCTTAT
Source organism: Dendropsophus ebraccatus (assembly GCF_027789765.1). Classification (NCBI taxonomy): domain Eukaryota; kingdom Metazoa; phylum Chordata; class Amphibia; order Anura; family Hylidae; genus Dendropsophus; species Dendropsophus ebraccatus. Next base: position 82,338,083 of record NC_091465.1, on the reverse strand, counting down.
CCAAGCACTGACATCTAAATAAAAAAATAAAAACTTCTATCTTATCTAATGAGGAACAAGGAAGTTGAAGAAATTATGTACAAACAATGATCTTATCATATAACCTTTGGATAAGGGAGAGAACATTGTACATGGATAGGAGTCATTATGTCATAACTTACTGGATTCTATCTGATGAACCCACTGATGTTTTTTTTCTTTTTTTCTTAATAACAAGAAGTTGCTGATTGAGCAGAGAAAGTTATTATTTCTATTAAGGGATATAAGTTAGAGGGCTATTCCGCCCATGCCCTTTAAAGAAAAAAAAAAACCCTTTGGTCTTAATCTCGGTCAATCCACCGTACCTCCATTTCACTATTTAAAGTTTTTATAAATCCTGGACTATTTTGAAGATGGAGCCGGCCGGGAAACTACACCTCCCAGAATGCCTCCCTATTAGCCCAAAGCCACTTGTACTTCTTAGCATTCATGGGTCGGCCACTGATTGGTAGATATCTTATTCATGCCCACCATGATGTCACATTTGGAGATAGTACAAGACCAGACAATCTTAAGCCCATCACCATTAGCTCTATATCCTGATGACACCTGGTTGTTAGGAAGATGATGTTACATTTTATAAGCAGCTACACTCCAGCTCTTAATGTAGACTACAGCTACCATGGTCGCACAAGCCCTTTAGTATAATTAGTCACAGAAGCCATCTGTCATAGCTCTTACGAGGGGGCATATATATTATCAATCTGTACATCTATACTGACTGACCTGCTGGTGTGGTAGTTCTAAATATAATTACCCCCCCCCCCCCATGTTCTTACTGGTGCTATGTCCCACAGAATGGTAGGTTTCCTCTCTAGCAATATAATTGTAGATACTTATAGTACATAGCTATTTTTTTTTCCAGATCACTTACTTGTTGCTATAAGAGCTGAGAGGAGACTCAGGATCCCGGTCATGGACATCATGGTTCTGCTTCCATGAGATGGAAACCTTGTACGTTCCTATTTTATTAGTCTATGTTGGGCAGGACATGGGGAGGGCTGGGAATTTCCAAGCAATGAGAATCCTCCCACTAATAAACACAAGATAACGTTCCTCCTTGATCCTTCTTTGTCATATAGTAAATGCAATGCACAATAAAAAAAAAAAAAGCTTCTTCTAATAATGTTAAGGCTAAGTTCACATAATGTATATTCTCAATTAATCACGGCCGTTGTTGCAAATTGCAACACCGGCAATGAATAATTGAAAATATACATTGCTTTGAAGCCTATGGAATCCCTTGCGGCCGCACGGCTATTGTCTTATATTGTGTGAACCCGGCCTAATAATGTGAAGATATAGTAAAGCTCCTGCAGAATGTAGCTGCAAGTTCCCCTCCTGTAACATCTGGAGTCGTGGACCCACTGGACCTCTAGGCAATGGAGTAAGCTGCACCAGGGAGCCGAGTCTTAGGGGGACGCTGGTCTTCACCAGAGCTCGTGGCAAGGCAGGATGAACTTGCTGCAGCAGGTCACCACCCCCAGGTCACTATCCCTGGTTAGGCTTGCTAGAGGAGGCGGGTCAGGTACAGTAGGAGACAATGTAGACAGAGCAGCAGCACGGCTGGCAGGAACACAGTATAAAACACAGGCAGAAACCAAGGGTGACCGAGCTAGGACCACAGTGCTTAGGGTTAGCATGCAGAGACGCCAACAAGGAAGCCAGGGCAGGTACACATATTTAGGCTGTTAGACGTCGATTGCAGAATTGTGGTAATTGTGGCACCCCCATTTATTGAGTTTTAGTTTTAGTTCATAATGCGTTCCAGTTCACTGACCAATGGTATTGTCAGCAGGCTGGGACCGCGATGGGGACGCCAGTAGCCCCGACATTTGCAAACTTATATTTGGCAGAATTAGAGGACAAAAAAGTGTTTAATACTAATAACCAATTTATTTCTAAGATAGCCCTATTTTTACGGTATATTGATGATATACTAATTGTATGGTCCGAACAAGAATCTGAGTTCTATGAGTTTATCTCATACCTCATACAGGTTTAATATGACATTCACAGCTCACTATGGTGGTAAGTCGCTTGATTTCCTTGATACCCACATAGAGTTACTGGAGATTGGGTTGAAAATAAGCAGATTTCGTAAGTCCACTGCTACTAATACGCTACTTGAGTATACCAGCTACCATCCCTCACACGTTAAGCGAGCTGTCCCTTATGAACAATTTGTTTGCCTTAGGCGAATCAACAATACAGAATATCTTTTTGATTTACAGACAGAGTCTCTCTCCAAAAGATTGCTGGCGAGGGGTTACCCACAGAAAGAAATAGAAATGTGTCGGTCGAAGGCTAAGGGTACTATTTCATGTATCAATAATCGGCCGAATCAGCCCAATTCGGCCGATTATCGCTCCATGTAATAAATACAACGATCAGCCGATGACAACGATCATCGGCTGATCGTTGATATAGGTTTGGACCTATTTTTGGCGGGCGCCGACCGCGCACCCCTACGTGTAATAGCGGTGCGCGGTCGGCGACTGACGATATACATTACCTATCCACATTCCAGGGCTGCTGCTGCGGTCTTCTTCTCCTCAGGTCCTGCGCGCTCTAGCTTCAGAGTGGCCTGTCAGCCGACAGGCCACTCTGAAGTTAGAGCGCGCGGGACCCGTGGAGAAGCGGACCACAGCAGCAGCCCTGGAACGTGGATAGGTAATGTATATACTGTAGAAAAGCAAGGGCTGCAAGGACATCGGTAACGATGTCCCTGCAGCCCTTGTTCAACGATTATCCGGCTGTGTAATAGGTCCAGTAAACGAGCAATGATCTAGCAGATCGCTGCTCGTTTACAGGTAATATCGGGCCCCCATCGGCCCGTTTAATACCACCCTAAGTCCCTGAATCGTAATCAATTACTCTTTACTAATAGACGCCGGAGTAATAACGCAGATAGGACCGTGTTTACATTTAGGCACAGCCTTATGGATGCGGTTGTTCGCTCAGCGGTCTATAAATGTTGGCATTTGTTGGAGGGTGATTATTGTTTGGAGAATATTGTTAATACACCTCTTTTGGTAGCCTTTAAACGTTGCAAAAATTTAAGAGATAAATTAGTAAAAGGACGAATAACTCCCACTGGACAAGGTAGTGAACACTGGCTCTCTAGTACATTACAGCCGGGAAACTGCAATGTAAGTGCGGACAATGTCGGTATTGCAAACACCTATATAATATGACAAATATACAACTAGGTAGTGTGAATTGGGAGATTAAAGATTTCTTTACGTGCCGCACCACATACGTGGTTTATGCAGTGAGATGTAGCTGTGGATGTTATTATTTGGGAAAAACTATCCGCCCCTTATTCTCTGAACATCTTAGGTCTATTCAGATGGGGAAAGGATGTCCAAGGCCCATCTCACATGTTCGTTAAGTCCACGGGGGCGCCGCTAATGATTTACGTTTTTTGGGTCTGATACGTGTGAAACAACCGCAACATGGAGGCAACAGACATGACTTATTATTAAAAAAAGAAACAAAATTAATTTTAAAAACGGAAGCTTTGGGCCCTTTTGGACTTAACAATAGGTTAGATCTTTACGGTATACATCTGTAATTACATGCTTTGATTTAAAATGTGTTTTTTGTATCATTGATTGTAACACCTGTGTTATGGTGATAAACGGTTGGACATACTTGTGACGTGTAGGGCCTTGAGGAAGCGCGCTGCGTATGCGCGTGAAACGGCTGTAAGCCAGTCACTTGTCAGCGTCTTCACCGAGCCGCTATGCAATAAAGGCTTTTTTATATGCTAAATGGGTGAGTGCCACAATTTTTCTATGGACACAATTACACATATTTAAAGCAGAGATCGACCACGTTGGCTCTTTAAATATATGAGAGCAGGTGGGAATTAGGGTGGCTGCTCAAACTTTAAAATCTCAGTGAGCCCTGACTATGCTTCCAAAACACAAATAGAAAGAACAAGTTTTGCAGGGGTAAAAAAGAGGTTGCAGAGTAATGGGATAAGACACTCCCTTCTTTTTCCAGCTACTCTCCAAGTCACCTACCTGGATAAATCCCATGCAAGGTTTCAGGACATGATGCTGTAATTAAAGTAGTGACATAATGATGTAAGTGCATAAGTGGGGCTGGAAACGTGGGTGGGTACCGCTAGGTGTAGAGATCCATGATTTCTTGGGGGTCACAGGGGGCCCCTAATAGGACATAATGTCCATTATTAACAGCCAGAGAGGAGGAGGTTCTATCTCTGCAATAAGAACAACGGAGGATGAAGTCCAGTGACCCCTTAGGCTCTGATCCCTGGAGGGCTTACACCATCGCTAGTGGACGTTCAGTGGATCCACTACTCCGGTGTAACACTGCCCCCCCCTCTCCCCAGCACCATGTCCTTACTGTCCCACAGAATGGCGGGTTTCATATTATTGTAGATAGTTACAGTGTGGTATCCCACCACGAGTGTTCCTTGTATGGCATCTGTGGCCATAGCCTAGTACTCAAACTTTAGGTGGTGATGAAGGTGTTTGTGAGTTTGACCACTAGATGTCAGCGTTCTTTGTATAAACTTGTATATATGTTACTGTTACTGGGTTACTGTTTCTTTTATATTATGTGATTCTGTGGACCAGTGGAGTTTCTTCTTTCTTCTCTACCTATCTCTCTGTCTCTTTCTCTGCACACTCTCTCCTCCACCACTCACAGGGACTCCTACATACCCTGTAGGAAGTAGTCACTGGGAGAGAAGAAGTGTAGCGTCAGTTTTCCCTCTGATTCTTCGAGGAGTAGGATACACACAGGACAGGCATACCTGCTCAACTTAGCTAGGGCCTGGCTGTGCCAGGTTCCCTGTCCAGGACAGACCAGCTGTGTTAGTGGTCAGAGACACACGTGTATGGAGAACTCAGAGACTTTTCTTTCTAACGTTATAACTACACACACTATGCAGTGTTAAACCCCTACATGAGGACGTCAGAGATAACCCCAGCCCACGCCGTGAACCTCTCTTAAAAGTGCAGGGTGGTATCCTAAGGCAGCGAAACTGACCCGGATAGAGCAAAGCAACCGTAATCAAGGTCTACGTACTCTATTTCGCAGCACAGGTGAAACCGGGACACCCTCGGACACTTAGCTTTTCCCAGGTAACTTAGTCTGGGGCTTGTGTCACCCTAGTAGGACAGGTACCCCGATACTGCAGGGCAGAATGTGGTTAGATGAAACACGGGCACAAGTATTCTTCAGTATCTCTCTCAAGTTCCGTCAGAGCACATTACTACCCTGGGTTGGGGCTCTCCCGACAAACTCCTCTAGTCTCCTCAACACTAAGCTATACAAGCACTGCTACTCCGCCTTAGCACTTAAGGTATCTCATAGCACAGATTCAGTGAACTCAAGCCTGTATCACAGAAGTTATCTATTGCCAAGCTATCCTGTATAGCAAGAGACTATCAGTAAACCCGTTTTATTTATTCTACTGGGAGTCAGTTATCATTGCACCAGCACCTAAACACACCGGCTACATACTCCTTGGATTACTCTTCTCTTTCTGTGGGTGGCAGTACCAACAGTCCGGGTGGGTCATCTTCCCACTCTGGACCACTGTGACAAGAACCCAATGCACCCATCTCAACCTGTCAGATCACCAACCATTTTAGGGGAACAGTATAGCCAGCCATCATTAAAGCAGGTATACCATCACACCTGTGTGCTGAGTTAGCACTGACCTCACAACAGTACAATCACTATATAGGCTATACTGCACTACCAACCACCATAGAATTGGCGTCACCGCTACCACCTCAGTGTATGACCAGTAGTAGAACACCACCAGAGTCCACCACAACAGTACATATCTACTTTTTTCTACAGATAACTTACTTGTTGTTATAAGAGCTGAGACTCAGGATCTCAGTCAGGGACATCATGGTTCTGCCTTTATAGATGGATCCTTCTGTGAGATGGAATCCTTGTTTGAAGTTCTTAATTTATTGGATTTTATTGGGTGGGACATGTGAAGGGCTGAGGGATTTTTGAGAAATGATAAAGGTTATCTCTTCCTTCATCTTTTTAGTAAAGGTAATTCACAGTATCTTAAGCGTTAAAGAAAATATGTCAGCACCCAGACCCAACCCAAGGTGCAGAGAGTGTACTGTAGGTGGGAGGACCCTTGTGAGCATGGTACCTTTTGTAAATACATTGAAGGAGTAGATTCTGTGCAATCTCAGGTCACATACTATAGTTAAAAAGGTTACATACACATACTATGGGTAACACTGCTTCCGAATGAGACCGGGGGGTATTGGTGGACAGCAAACTCCACTTTAGTGATCAATGCCAGGCAGCAGCTGCCAAGGCTAATAAAATAATGGGATGCATCAAAAGAGGCCGAGATGCTAAAGATGAGAACATAGTTTTGCCTCTTTATAAAACACTGGTCAGACCGCACATGGTATATACTGTGTACAGCACTGGGCACCTGTATATAAGAAGGACACAGCTGAACTGGAGCGAGTGCAGAGGAGGACAACCAGCGTCATTAAGGGAATGGGTGGGTTACAGGACCAAGACAGGTTATCGAGCTTGGGGTTATTTAGTTTAGAAAATAGTCATCTTAGGGGCGATCTGATCACAATGTACAAATATATGAATGGACAGTACAGAGATCTTTGTGATCTTTTTACTCCTAGGTCTGTAACCATGACAAGGGGGCGTCCTCTACGTCTAGAGGAAAGAAGATTTCATCATCAGCATCGACGCAGGTTCTTTACTGTACGAGCGGTGAGACTATGGAACTCTCTGCCACATGATGTTGTCAACATGGCCAGCAGACATTATTCATGGAGAAGAAGGAGGAGAAAGCAGTGGCAAAGTGTGCTAAAGTGCAGCACATACACCAAACCACTACACCTCTTTGACATTTCATTACAGACTAAGACCAGAGATTGCACAGAATCTACTCCTCGGACTGATTCACAAAACGTACCATGTACGATACATTTGTATAATGTATCGAATTTTTGTTAGAACGTAAGAATTCTGCCTATCCAGGAGACGAAGGGAATTGAGTGTGGGGGGGGGGGGGGTGATGTTTTTATTATACTTACTTAGTAGGGGGTGCGGGTGGAGTAAATGTAGTGTGCATAAAAAAATTTAAAGTTTGCATATGTAAAGGTGTACATTAATACAAAACAGGTGTGACCAATTTAGCTACTTCCTTAAATTTTAGTGCTACACTGATTAACCACGGAGCATATAAAACCTGGCTGACAGAAATTGAATATTGAAGACATATGATTCAATGTGTATAGAGTCCCAAAAATCAGGAAAATAAATTTTTCATTAAAGGGGTACTTCGGCAAAAATATTTTTCTTTCAAATCAATCAGAAAGTTATATACATTTGTAATTACTTCTATTTTAAAAAATCTCCAGTCTTCCAGTACTTATCAGTAGAGCTGATCGAACATCGGAAATTTTCAGGTTCTATCGAACTCGAACCTTCGTCCTTTGACTCCCGCTGCCTTCCCGTTCCATGGGAAAGGTGGATACAGCCCGGAACAGGGATACAGCCTAGTTAATAGGCTGTATCGCTGTTTTCCAGCCGGTACTAAGGCTGTCTCCACCTTCCCCACAGAACGGGAAGGCAGCGTAAGTCGAAGGTTTGAATTCCATAGAACCTGAAAATTCCCAATGTTCAATCATCTCTACTTATCAGCTGCTGTATGTCCTGCAGGAAGTGGTGTATTCGCACCAGTCTGACACAGTACTCTCTGCTGCCACCTCTGTCCATGTCAGGAACTCTTCAGAGCAATAGTGAATTCTCATAGAAAATCTCTCCTGTTCTGGACAGTTCCTGACATAGCAGTAAATTACAAATCTATAAAACTTTCCAAAGCCAGTTGATATGAAAGAAAAAGATTTTTGCCGGAGTACCCCTTTAATAATAAAAGTGACAAATATCAGTCAAGAAATTAGGAATTGGGGGTTAAAACTCCACAGAGATAAGAGGCAGAGAGTTTAGTCTTCTTATAGTCTTCTTGGCTCTATTTTTTTTTTTTCTTGGTATCCAAGGGATCCAGGTAGGAAGTGTCACGAGGTCATCGCCTTCATCAAGCAGCTGCCTAGAGGGAGAATCTGTAGCCAGGATGCCCAGAGGTTGCCATATTCAGATATCAGATACTTCTGATAGAATGCAGACCATGACATGTTGCCAACGGAAAATCTCAGAAGTCTTATTTTGGCCAGTATAGAGTAGAGCAGCAGTGTCAACTTAGCTCAGCCGTCCCTGGACCACATCAGGCGTTGAGTCATTCGACTTAGGACCCCTTAGATGCGTTTGATGATGATGGATGAGTATTGTTGATCTTCCAGATGAGAACTAAATATAGACTTTGCAGAAGGTAGATCTTCACGGGAGATGGTCGGCCTCCTAAGTAGATAAGTAGGTTTAATCTGCAGTTTCTGCTTTCCTAGTTCTTAAAAGTTAAGTTATAAAGATTTGAAGCTTTTTTTGTACTGTATAGGCTCGGAGTTTAAAAGAGTGCTAGTCAAGAAGCCTTGGGTACACTGGATCTGTTCTCTTTAGAGCCCAAGATTTGAGATTTCCCGTTTTATTTCTGCAAGTTCATTAAGTAAGGAAAAGTTTGAATCTCAGATATAGTTGAATCCCGTAGCCCAATATATTGGAGACGAATAACTGTTTTTTTTCTCCTTGGTTTGATTCCCCTGATGGAAATGAAATATAGATATATATATATATTGTAACGCCTGGAGTAGTGGATCCACTGGACCGGCACCAGCGATGGCACAAACCTCACCAGGGAGCGGAGTCTAAGGGGCCGCTGGTTTTCACCAGAGCCCGCCGCAAGGCGGGATGGACTTGCTGCGGCAGGCGACCCCCAGGTCGCTACCCCTGGCTTGGTTGCTGGTGTCGGCAGGCGAGGCGTGGCAGGAGATGGCACAGGCAATGGTCTGCAGGTGAGAGCGCACGTGACAGGCTGGACACGGGAACAGGTGGAGTGACAGGGAAACAGGAACCAGGAACAGGGACTTGGGACCAGGTAACGGACAGGACTCAGGAACAGGGACTTGGGACCAGGTAACGGACAGGACACAGGAACAACAGGGAGCTGGGCCAAACGCTATGGGAAGCATGTAGAGGCTCCAACACAGGGGACAGGGCATGCTGGGATTTATAGGGGAGTGATTAGGTGCAACTACCAATTAGGAGCGCACTGCCCCTTTAAATCTGAGACAGCCGGCGCGCGCGCGCCCTAGGAGGCGGGGACGCGCGCGCCGGCCGGCACAGCGGGAGACAGGAGCGTGGAGAGGTGAGGCGCCCCCCGGGGCCGAGGTGATAGCAACGCCGGGTCCCCGACTATGGACACCGGCTGCTGCATGGGGCAGGAAGCGGTCGCGGCGGCGGCCCGGAACGCGGGACGCCGCCGCGGCCGTGACAGTACCCCCCCCCTTTGGCCTCCCCCTCTTTCTTGCCTGCAGATGGCACAGGAAGCCACAAAGTCTTTGACATCTTGAAACAGACTAGGCCACCAGTAGTGGCGAGAGATCCGTTGGCCGGTCTTACGGACTCCAGGGTGCCCGGCCTCCAACGAGGAATGACCCCACTTCAAAATACCTCTTCGAAGCGCAGGGTGAACATGAGTCTCTCCGGGGGGTACTCTCTGAGGCGAGGAGGTGACGACTGGTGCTAGGCGATCAGGCGGTAAAACATGGCAAGGGACTGTGGGTCTGTGGACGAGGACCTTCTGTAAGTTCTCCCGGTGGTGAGAGGACACGACCTTAGTCTTGGGTACGGAGAGAGGGTACACCTCGGCAGAGAAGGCATCCGCCGAGTCTTGGTCTTCTGCCGGTAGGTCGGGTAGAGGCTTGGCTGGGACAGGAAACGACATAGTACACTTGGTCTGAGGTGACCTGAGACACTGGTTGGAACAGTCCTGACCCCAACTGAGAATCTCCCCGGTTCTCCAGTCCAGTTGAGGGGCATGTTCTTGCAGCCACGGGAGTCCCAGGAGGACCGCGGGGGAAGAATGGGGCAGGACGTAGAAGGATATCTCTTCTTGATGTAAAGGACCCACCTGGAGGACTAAAGGTGCGGTCTGGTAGTACACACGGTCGGTAAGAATTTCGCCTGTGACCGAGGAGATAGACAGAGGCCTGGCTAGTCGGGTCACGGGTAGCCGCCATCTTTGGACCAATGTTGCCGCAATAAAACTGCCTGCTGACCCAGAATCGAGGAAGGCAGTAGTCTGATGATTTCGTCCTGAGAGAGTCCGGATGGAAACTGGCATAGACAGACTTGGAATGGTGGCATTCACACCTAGGGACACCTGTCCCACCGGACCTAGGTGCGAGCATTTTCCGGATGTTTGGGGACGTAGGGGACATCCCAGCCGGAAGTGATCGGAACCACCGCAATAGAGACAGAGATTCTGCTCCAGGCGCCGGATTCTTTCATCAGGCGTCAGGTGAGCCCGTTCCACCTGCATAGGAATCTCAGGAGAGGGTTGGGACATCGAAAGGTCAGGATTCTGGAAAACCGGCGCCAGCTGGGGATGGCGACGGGAACGGGTTAGTAAATGTTCATGCCGAACCTCCTCCTCCCTCTCCGAAAAACGAGTATCAACTCGGGTGGCCAGTAGAATGAGTTCGTTCAGGGAGGTAGGCAGGTCTCGGGCAGCGAGCACGTCTCTCACACGACTAGACAGGCCCTTCTTGAAGGTGGCCAATAGGGCGGCCTCGTTCCAGTCCAATTCGGCTGCCAGGGTGCGGAACTGGATGGCGTAGTCACCAACAGAGGAGCTGCCTTGAGAGAGGTTGAGGAGAGCAGTCTCGGCTGAAGAAGCACGGGCAGGTTCCTCAAAGACGGAGCGAAACTCGAATAGGAAGGCCCGGAGATTGGCAGCAACTGGATCATCACGGTCCCACAGTGGCGTGGCCCAGGCCAGGGCTCTACCTTCTAATAGGCTGATGATGAAAGCCACTTTAGAGCGCTCGGTGGAAAACTGACTACTCAAAAGTTCAATGTGCATGGTGCACTGAGTCAAGAATCCTCTGCACAACTTAGAGTCCCCAGAGTACTTGCTTGGGAGGGCCAGTCGGAGTGAAGAAGAAGCGTCAGGAGGTGGTGTGCGCTGGGCAGTAGTCTGCTGCTGTAAGGCGGCAGTGAGTTGCTGGATCTGCTGTGACTGCTTCTGGATTTGTTGCGCCTGCTGAGTGACCACTCTGGCGACATCACGGAGATCAGGCACCTCGCCGGGATCCATGGTTGGAGCCTACTGTAACGCCTGGAGTAGTGGATCCACTGGACCGGCACCAGCGATGGCACAAACCTCACCAGGGAGCGGAGTCTAAGGGGCCGCTGGTTTTCACCAGAGCCCGCCGCAAGGCGGGATGGACTTGCTGCGGCAGGCGACCCCCAGGTCGCTACCCCTGGCTTGGTTGCTGGTGTCGGCAGGCGAGGCGTGGCAGGAGATGGCACAGGCAATGGTCTGCAGGTGAGAGCGCACGTGACAGGCTGGACACGGGAACAGGTGGAGTGACAGGGAAACAGGAACCAGGAACAGGGACTTGGGACCAGGTAACGGACAGGACTCAGGAACAGGGACTTGGGACCAGGTAACGGACAGGACACAGGAACAACAGGGAGCTGGGCCAAACGCTATGGGAAGCATGTAGAGGCTCCAACACAGGGGACAGGGCATGCTGGGATTTATAGGGGAGTGATTAGGTGCAACTACCAATTAGGAGCGCACTGCCCCTTTAAATCTGAGACAGCCGGCGCGCGCGCGCCCTAGGAGGCGGGGACGCGCGCGCCGGCCGGCACAGCGGGAGACAGGAGCGTGGAGAGGTGAGGCGCCCCCCGGGGCCGAGGTGATAGCAGCGCCGGGTCCCCGACTATGGACACCGGCTGCTGCATGGGGCAGGAAGCGGTCGCGGCGGCGGCCCGGAACGCGGGACGCCGCCGCGGCCGTGACATATATATATATTTTTTTTTCATTATTGTATCATTTCATCAATTTTCAAATGCAAAGAATTCCCAATTAGGTCCAAATTAGTTTTAAAATTAAATTTTTTATACAATGATGAGAATGAATAAATAAATAAAACTAAAATGGACCTGATGAGAATTCTTTGCACTTTTAAAAATGCTACAATAATAATAAAAATATAAAAACAAAAATAACTACATTTCATTTCTATCAGGTGATCGGATCCAGGAAAAATCTGTTGCAAGTCTTTAGACAGGTGATTTACCCCTAGACCACAGCTCCAACACATTTGGGCTAGAAGATTCAACTATATCTCATAACCTGCCTACAGAGGACTGATCTGCAATCAGAGACACTGGCTGACAGCTGAGCGAGCTGGAGGCCAGGCAGCATTGTTTATTCATGAAGAAGAGGAAGGAGTGGTGAGGTGTGCCAGAGTGCAGCACAAATACTGAGCCACAACTCCTCTTTGAGATCCGAGGTTGTGCATAATCCACTACATGGACAAACTTCTTATAGTATTCATAGTGCCCCAAGGTATCAACTGGGTGCAGCCGCTGTTCACTGAGCAGGGAGGCATACAGTGTTGTGTCCCTGCTCCTGTAGTTATTTGCCTGAAGCAAATAAGAAAAGAAAATCTGAATCAGAAGAATCTGATACAATTTCTTCTCAGTTGACTTGCTCAGGTGTCTCTAACATGCAGGTCTTGAAGAACAATGAGATAAATAAATCTATTGTCATGTCACACTGGTGTTATTTATGCTATATGTGTCTACATGTGACAACCTGGAGGATGTAATATGGATTGCCTATGAGGGTTTGCGGAGCATGGAGTGAGAGTATACCCCTTTTGTATTACTAACGCTTAGAATTCTTGGTGACTATCGTGGACAGATGAGGATTGATGCTGCTGTATTCCGATACTGGTGCAGATGGTCTTCACGTCAAGAGTTAAACCATTAGGATTCATGAACAGGTTAAAATCACAGAGGGATTTTGTTGCGCACCCTTGAAAGGTCATTGAAAATGCGACTATTCCTGCAAATATACATATAAGAAGTGTTATTTATGTGTATTGGAAAATTTTAAAACTTTATCTGGAGAATCTTACAGTCTTTTAACTTTTTCGTACCTGTTAATTTTAATGTAGAGCGAATACACCTATTCTCCTCTCCTTTGCATTGTATATTACCGAGAGGGACATCCAGGGTAGAGCTGAGAGAAATATTGGATTCACAGATCAGTCCATTGGGGATAGAGCTCAGTTTTGGTACTAAAACCAAGAGAAATAAAAGAGGAGTATAACAGGTGTGCACCATACATGTATGAATCTACAATGTACAGAACTTCAGGTATATGGATGACTTACATGGAGGAATCAGAGGAGTACAGTCATCAGTCTTACAGCATGAACTGGCCACCCTGATTCGTGCATACTCAGCGCTCAGGATGCCATTGAAGTCACAGTAAGATGGGGCGGTGCATCTCCTGATCACACCTGTCTCCCTTACTCCACCTGCTAAGTAACACAAAAAACAAGCATTTTATTTTGACTAAAATGTAAAAAAAAAAAAAAATCATTTAATGGTCACTGTTTTTTCAAACCACTTCCCCCATTTGATAGTCTCTGTGAATCCTATCATAGTATCATAGTGTACCCCTCTGTACCCCAAATAGTAATAGAGTCCTCCTCTGTGCCCCAGAACAGTGTAACCTTTTTCACCTTGGTAGAGAATAAAGTTCTACAAAACACACAAAAAAAGTTATTCAGGTGACGTCTTCTTTAATCTAAGGGATCACTTTCCTGTTCCTTCTCTGTCAGGTCCAGACCATTGTGACGATTTCTTCCAGCTACAATTGATCTCTTCAGAACCTGCCAGACAAACATCTTAGGCTTTGCTATTTATCAGCAACTTTCCTTTTTCCTACCTATAGGCTCCCAGACAATTCTACTGGTGTCATGTGTAGTAAAATAAATAAGTGGGTTGCCCCTCGTATGTTGGATCCCCTACTTTGTCCCTCTATAGTAATAATGCCTCCTGCTGTGCCCCCACATTTAGTAATAGTGCCCCATACTGTGCCCTTATATAGTAATAGTGCCCCATGCTGTGCCCTTCATATAGTAATAGTGCCCCCTACTGTGCCCTCCATATAGTAATAATGCCCCTGCTGTGCCCTTATATAGTAATAATGCCCCCTGCTGTGCCCCCACTTTTAGTAATAGTGCCCCATACTGTGCCCTCATATAGTAATAGTGCCCCATGCTGTGCCCTCCATATAGTAATAGTGCCCCCTACTGTGCCCTCCATATAGTAATAATGCCCCTGCTGTGCCTCCATGTAGTAATAATGTCCCCTGTTGTGCCTCCATATAGCAATAATGTCCCCTGTTGTGCCTCCATATAGCAATAATGTCCCCTGCTGTGCCTCCATATAGTAATAATGTCCCCTGCTGTGACCTCCATATAGTAATATTACCCCCTGCTGCGTCCTCTATATAGTAATATTACCTCCTGCTGTGCCCTCCATATAGTAATAATGACCCCTGCTGTGCCCCTACATTTAGTAATAATGCCCCCTGTTGTTCCCCTCCATATAGTAATAGTGCCCCCTGCTGTGCCCTCCATATAGTAATAGTGCCCCCTTCTGTTCCCCATATAGTAATAATGCCCCCTGCTGTGTCCTCCATATAGTAATAATGCCCCTGCTGTGTCCTCCAATCCGTCAACGCAAGATTAGCTGAGAATCGGGCCTTCAATTCGCTTTGTTATGAGAAGGAAATTTGCAAAGAAACAAAATGGCGGCTGCACATGCGGTCTCAAGCATCACTGGGCAGAAGAAAGGGATTAACTTTAATCCCTAGTGCCCGTCCAATCAGCTGCCAGCCCCTCTGTCATGTCTACACCTCCCCCTTCATATAAGGCGGTTTGTTTCCAGAGGTGGCCAGTCGGCTGTGTGTGGAGGAGAGAACAGGATGGCAGCTGGTAGTTGAGAGTAGGGAGAGACTAACAGAGCTATACAGGGACAGAGAGGAGAGGAGGACATTATTTTACATTTAGAAACATTAAACTACAGTGACGGCTACCCAGTACACATAGGGTATAGAATAATGGATGTTTTCTGCACAGATGTCATTAAATTAATGATCCTGACAATCATTTTTTTGGCTGGGTTAACACTGAGGAATTCTCGCGGATTTTCAGACGGATTCTGCATCAAAATGTACGCGGAATTCGCCCGTAATTCCGCCCGTAAAGAGTGAACATTGTGAATGTACATTGACTTGAATGGTCTTTCCGCTTATTTGTTCACACAGTGGAATTTCCGCACTCAAAATTCCACTGAAGATCCGCTTTCCACCTGAACAACTATATGGGCGGATTCCGCTAGAGGAATCCTATAGAAATCAATGGGGCTTGAATTCTGTAACATGTATCAGCCTGAACTCACAGAGGATTGTCTGAATCAGATAAAATTGTAGCAACTCTTCTCTATGACGCCTGTTAGGTTACTATTTACTTTTCTTCTTTTTTTTTTTTTAGTCCTTGAATGTAAATGAGAATGGGCACAAATACTGACAACAAAATCCATCAAAAAGTTATAGAACTGATAATATTACATTGCACTTCATGATATGACTCACCAGCAGTGGTTACTAAGTATGTCGATCCGCAGCGATAACCTGAAGGACAAGTCACACTGGGGCCCGAGCACGTCAAGGATGTTTTAGACGCACACTCCGTGCATGAGAGAGCGCCACCTAGAGAGACATCACAGAGCACAGAGATCAGTCATCCTGTAACGTTACTGAGATCAGCAGATTATTATTATTATTATTATCATTATTATTATTATTATTATTAGAATTAAAACCTGCATAACCATATGTCCTAGGGGGGGGAGTAATAACCTGCAGCATCATATGTCCTAGGGCGAGTAATAACCTGCAGCATCATATGTCCTAGGGGGAGTAATAACCTGCAGCATCATATGTCCTTGGGCGAGTAATAACCTGCAGCATTATATGTCCTTGGGCGAGTAATAACCTGCAGCATTATATGTCCTTGGGCGAGTAATAACCTGCAGCATCATATGTCCTTGGGCGAGTAATAACCTGCAGCATCATATGTCCTTGGGCGAGTAATAACCTGCAGCATCATATGTCCTAGGGGGAGTAATAACCTGCAGCATCATATGTCCTTGGGCGAGTAATAACCTGCAGCATCATATGTCCTAGGGGGAGTAATAACTTGCAGCATCATATGTCCTTGGGAGAGTAATAACCTGTAGCAGCATCATATGTCCTAGGAAAGTAATAATCTGCAGCATCACATGTCTTAGGTGGGAGATATACTGGGGCAGTCACCAGTAGAGAAGGACTTGTACGTGTAGATAATAGACTACAGAACAGCACAATATCAATCAATTGCTTATAAGGTATCAGGGCTGCGCCGGCGACCCGTGGTCCGAGCCACCGCCGCACCCGCTTTCCCTTTCCTCAAACTGCTGCAGCTGCTGGAACCCATGTCTCACTGTCCCTCGTTCCTGCTCCCCGCTGTCCCTGCCTCCTAGGGCGTGCACGCTGGCTGTCACAGATTTAAAGGGACAGGTCACCCTTAATTGGTAGTTGCACCAAACACACTGACAATATAAATATCCCCACCTGTCCTGCCCTGACCTTGTTGGAGCCTCTGTATGCTTCCCATTAGCGTGTGGCCCAGCTCTCTGTTGTTCCAGCCCGTTGTCTCTACCCCCTGCGGTTCCCTCTCGTGACTGCGTTACTAGACCTTGGCGCTGCCTAATTCGCGCATGTGCCGTAGTGTGTCGGAGCAGCGCAGGAGCACTGAGGGATAAAGCCTATGCCCTCAATGGCTTAACTCAGTGCCGCTCCGACACACTACGGCACATGCACAAATCAGGCCACGGGAGCGTGGACAATGCACAGAACCAGGCAGCTAAAGATGACGTCGCCTGGAGGCCGGAGGATGGGCGCAATGAATATTTAAGAGGAGCTGGAAGGAGGTAGTGGTGAGGCGGGCCGAAGTGCGGCACAAACACATCACCACTACCCCTCTTTGACAGCTGTGCAGAAAGTTACGGCACAGATTGAGGACAAAGTACAGCACCGATCTAAAAAAGAAAGGTAACACACCGAGACACACACCTTCATCACACTGTCAGCACCTCAGAACCCAGAACAGGTGCTGACAGATTCCCTTTAAGGGGTTAATATGCAACAATTGTCAATGTGAAGATATAGTGTGGTTGTCCACTAAAAATGTTTATTTGTGAAGAAATCTAATAAAATCTTGTACTATTTGTTGGATTATATACAGACCTGTCCCGGTTTGGCAAGGGGTGCGGTGTAACTAAATTGATATTCCTGTGCCGCTTGTGTTTGGACTGTGTAATAGACAAGCACACAGTTCCAGTAGTGACAATTATTATTATTATTTATTTATTTTCCCCCCCCAGCAAATACATATTTTTTAACCTCTTCATGAACTAGGTCATTGGTGCCCAGATTTGGTGCAATGTTCCTCCTCGCCTTCAAAGAGCCATAGCGCTTTCATTTTTCTTCCTATAGGGCTGGTTGGGGTTCCATTTTTTGCACCATGATCTCTAGTTTTTATCAGTGTCATATTGGTGTAAAAGAAAAATTTTAAATGCTTTTTATTCATTTTTTTCTGGTATATAAAAAAAAAAGCAATCCTGGTCTTTCTTTTTTTTTTTTCATTTCATTTCCTCCTCCAGTCTCTTGGAGGCAGCTATATAATAGCTATACTTACTGTATCCAGGTCCAGTCTCCTGAAGGCAGCTATATAACAGCTATACTTACTCTATCCAGGTCCAGTCTTCTGAAGGCAGCTATATAACAGCTATACTTACTCTATCCAGGTCCAGTCTCCTGAAGGCAGCTATATAATAGCTATACTTACTCTATCCAGGTCCAGTCTCCTGAAGGCAGCTATATAATAGCTATACTTACTGTATCCAGGTCCAGTCTCCTGAAGGCAGCTATATAACAGCTATACTTATTGTATCCAGGTCCAATTTCCTGAAGGCAGCTGTATAACAACTATACTTACTGTATCCAGGTCCAGTCTCCTGAAGGCAGCTATATAACAGCTATACTTACTGTATCCAGGTCCAGTGTCCTGAAGGCAGCTATATAACAGCTATACTTACTCTATCCAGGTCCAGTCTCCTGAAAGCAGCTATATACCAGCTTTACTTACTGTATCCAGGTCCAGTCTCCTGAAGGCAGCTATATAATAGCTATACGTATTGTATCCAGGTCCAATTTCCTGAAGGCAGCTGTATAACAGCTATGGAATGGAAAGAAGGTGCGGATCCAGCACTCCAAAGTGAGTTAAAAATCTTGTATTTTATTCAATCATGTTAAAATACAGCAGAGCTATGTGTGCTGTGTGGCCCAGTAGATTTAATGTAATCTACTGGGCCACACAGCACACATAGCTCTGCTGTATTTTAACATGATTGAATAAAATACAAGATTTTTAACTCACTTTGGAGTGCTGGATCCGCACCTTCTTTCCATTCCATTCATCCATTGACGGCTAGCCACCGCCTGGAACCGTGCACCCTCCCTCAATGTATTGAAAATCGAACTACATAACAACAAGGTGAGCTGACCTTCATTTTTTTGCTTTCCATTGTTTATATAACAGCTATACTTACTCTATCCAGGTCCAGTCTCCTGAAAGCAGCTATATAACAGCTATATAATTACTGTATCCAGGTCCAGTCTCCTGAAGGCTGCTATATAACAGCTATACTTACTGTATCCAGGTCCAGTCTCCTGAAAGCAGCTATATAACAGCTATACTTACTGTATTCAGGTCCAGTCTCCTGAAGGCAGCTATATAATAGCTATACGTATTGTATCCAGGTCCAATTTCCTGAAGGCAGCTGTATAACAACTATACTTACTGTATCCAGGTCCAGTCTCCTGAAGGCAGCAATATAACAGCTATACTTACTGTATCCAGGTCCAGTCTCCTAAGGGCTGCTATATACCAGCTATATTTACTGTATCCAGATCCGGTCTGCTGAAGGCAGCTATATAACAGCTATACTTACTGTATCCAGGTCCAGTCTCCTGAAGGCAGCTATATAACAGCTATACGTACTGTATCCAGGTCCAGTCTCCTGAAGGCAGCTATATAACAGCTATACTTACTCTATCCAGGTCCAGTCTCCTGAAAGCAGCTATATACCAGCTTTACTTACTGTATCCAGGTCCAGTCTCCTGAAGGCAGCTATATAATAGCTATACGTATTGTATCGTGGTCCAATTTCCTGAAGGCAGCTATATAACAGCTATACTTACTCTATCCAGGTCCAGTCTCCTGAAAGCAGCTATATAACAGCTATACTTACTGTATTCAGGTCCAGTCTCCTGAAGGCAGCTATATAATAGCTATACGTATTGTATCCAGGTCCAATTTCCTGAAGGCAGCTGTATAACAACTATACTTACTGTATCCAGGTCCAGTCTCCTGAAGGCAGCTATATAACAGCTATACTTACTGTATCCAGGTCCAGTCTCAGTAAGGCAGCTATATAACAGCTATACTTACTGTATCCAGGTCCAGTCTCCTGAAGGCAGCAATATAACAGCTATACTTACTGTATCCAGGTCCAGTCTCCTGAAGGCAGCTGTATAACAACTATACTTACTGTATCCAGTTCCAGTCTCATAAAGGCAGCAATATAACAGCTATTCTTACTGTATCCAGGTCCAGTCTCCTGAAGGTTGCCATATAATAGCTCTACTTACTGTATGCAGTTCCAGTCTCCTGAAGGCAGCTATATAACAGCTATACTTACTGTATCCAGGTCCAGTCTCCTGAAGGCAGCTATATAACAGTTATACTTACTGTATCTAGGTCAAGTCTTCTAAAGGCTGCTATGTACCAGCTATACTTACTATATCCAGGTCCAGTCTCCTGAAGGCTGCTATATAACAGCTATACTTACTGTATCCAGGTCCATTCTCCTGAAGGCAGCTATGTAACAGCTATACTTACTGTATCCAGGTCCAGTCTCCTGAAGGCAGCTGTAAAACAGCTATACTTAGTGTATCCAGGTCCAATCTGATAAAGGCAGCTATATGATAACTATACTTAGGGCCCTATTCCATGGGATGATTATCGTCCAGATTATTGTTAAGTTGTTCGAATCTAAGCAATAATCGTTCGGTTTAATAGCAGTTAACAATTAACGACTAAACGAGAAATAAGACTTGGAACTATTTTTTAATTGCTCGTTCGCAAATGGTTCGCATTGAATAAGACGTTGTTCAGTAGTTCGCAAGAGTGATGACCACAATAGCGACGACAAGACAACCGCCAGAACGATCCTAAGTAACGACTGTCGTTCCATGTAAATGGGTGAACGATTTCAGGTCTTTCGCAATAGCGGTTATTTGGACCGTTAACGATTATGCGAACGATAATCGTCCCATGGAATAGGGCCCTTACTGTACACAGGTCCAGGCTCCTGGCCAGAACACAGTGTCTTGGCTCAGTGCAATCATTTGTTACATGACTTTATTGTCTTGGAGCAGATGGACGATACTTCCTGTATTTATTCTCTCTTCTTTTTCAACCAGCACAAGACTAAACATTTTCAGCCTTCAGGAGAATGGACCTGGATGCAAGTAAGTATAGCTTTGGTATCTTTGGACTCGCTGGAACAATTGCATCTCACCCTCAGATATTGTCCCACTGGGATGTCGGATATCACCATCTCAAAAAAAAAGTCTAAATGTCATGTGCCTAGTGAAGAAATGGAAATCATCTTTACAAATGTGGACGTTCTCCTACTACCCTAATAATTTACTAGTGATAGTTTATTTTTGGGGCGGAACATTGACGACATTTAGATTTTTGAGGACTTTGTCGATATCCTAAACCAAAACTAAACTTAAAATACAGGAGAAAACTTTTCATTTCTTCGCTTTAACAATTTACAAAAGTCAAACCTTGTCAAATCTTTCTTAAGCCTAACATCTAAAACCTCTCCCAATGGGCAAACCAGGGGGATGGTATCTGAGGGCTAGAAGCAATTTTTCCAGCAATCCCTACTGAAATCACAGAAATGTGTCCAGTTGATAAAAAAAAATCTACGAAATTAGACAACTGAATAATTCCAAGGGCCTAATATGTGGCATGAAGAGTGAATGTGACAAATTGTATGCGGGGAAGACAAAAATTCAGAAGACATATTTCTAAATACCTCAGCTCTGTTTGTACTTTGCAAGACACTAGAGATGAGCACACCGAACCCGAATATTCGGCATTTGATTAGTGGTGGCTGCTGAACTTGGATAAAGCCCTAAGGTTATGTGGAAATCATGGATATAGTCATTGGCTGTATCCATGTTTCCCAGACAACCTTAGAGCTTTATCCAAGTTCAGCAGCCACCGCTAATCAAATACCGAACGATCGGGTTCGGATCGACTCAAACCCGAACCTGGTTCGCTCATCTCTAGAAGACACTTATCTTTTTTGTCACATTCAGACATGTGATGGAGGCCTGTATAATAATCTACGCTTCTGGGGAATTTTCCAGTTGAAACTAGAACAATGAAAAAACAATTTGGACAGAACCGACCGAACGCTATAATATTCCTATATCTATAGTTCTATTGCTTATTATGTGGTACATTCCATCCCATCTTTCCTTTTTTTATCCTCTCTATTTGCATTTATAAATAATAAAAAAAAAAAACAAATAAAAAGGGATTATTAACCCAATCAGACAAAATGACATTTCAAAGTCTGAAACGTTCGGTCCTGGAAAATAAGGTTGAGACATCGGGGACCTCAGACATTTTTGGGTGAAACATAAAAAACAGACAAGAACAACTCCACCATTTATCACCAACCATACACAAAGTGTACCATATCTACCGGGGAGGTTACCATCCTCCTCTGTGTTGTTATATTTCCTGGCTGGTGTCCAAGTGACATCTTCTCGCTCTATGTAGGGCCGATGTGTAGAGTCTCTGAGGGACGGCATGTTTTATGGAGTGGCCATAAATTATACTGCCTACTACACACTACTGACACCACTGACCCTCTGACCTGCAATGATAGCTGAAGACAGATACAGAATGCAGGGAAGTCAGGACTGCAAACACTCTGCAGGTATTGTTATTGTGATATGGTGATCACTACCCCTTTATATGGAGCACAAGGTGTAATGGTAGTATGACCATGAATAAGATCACCAGGAGTAGTCACAATGCATTAAATCTTGTATATGTCAGGGAAGTTTAGTCTTTAAGAAGCAATTAAGAGGAAAGAATTTTGGTGGAAACTTCCAAACGTTTTCTGTCTTGCCGTCACCAAGGATGGAAAGTAGAGCCTGACCAGGGTGATTTATGGTGGAGCTGGATTGTCTGTGCACTTATTATTATAAGCTGCAGGTTTTCTGCATTCACACCTTACTTACTTCTGATTTCCAATAGGCTTGGGGAAGGGAGGATGATAGGGAGGTGTGGCAACTCGTATGGTGTTGGTGGTGGGGCGCGCCATTTCAGTTTTCTCCTCAGGGAGAAGAAAAACTAAAACCAGCCCTGGCTCATTGGCCAATATCGGCTCAGTTGTCCATACTCCCTAATTTCTCTTTCCATTTCAAACTCTCTCTTTTTTTAGGCCTGACATTGCCTCCCCTGCTAAAAACAGAGCAGATTCACTAAATAGGGAGGTACCAGACAATAAGTTTCAAATCTTGAACCTTTCTACAGTCACTCTCACTGATGAACAAGAAAATCAGCTATAGAGTGGTGGGGTCTTTCCTCTACACCTATACACAGGAGTTGGTTGGGATAAAAGGAAAATCTTTTGTAACTTATCTACTAAGAAACAAGGAATGTTGGAGAAATTACTTACAAACAGTGACCTTATCATACAACCTTCTGATAAGGGAAAGAACATTGTACTTACGGAAAAAAGTCATTATGTCAGAATAAGGATGACAGTACCTACAGGAATCTACCTGATGACCCCACTGAGGATTTTATGAATGACATGAAACTGTTGTTTGAGACTAAGAGAAAAGATTTTATTTATACTAAAGGATATAAGTTAAAGGGTATTCCGCACATGCCCTTTAAAAAAAAAAAAAAATTCTAAAGTACTTTGGTCTTAATCACGGACCCTCCCCCATTCCCCCCCCCCCCCAAGTTTTTTTTTAATACCCATCCCACTCTCCATGGTGCTTCCATTCCTTCATTTAAAGTTTTTGTGAATGCTGGACTATTTTGAAGAAGGATCCGGCTGAGAAACTACATCTCCCAGCATGCTGCCTATCTCCTTTATCACTGTCAGTTCGAGAGTGCCGCATTGCTCGGTCATTAGGGCAACTTCATAATTGCAAATAACAATAATCATATTATCTCTGTGGGGATGGGGACGCTGAGTACAGCTTGTCGCATTTATAATGCAGGCAGTGAACAAATTATACATGATTTATGCAAATTAAGGAGGCTCCTGTGCATGGATGAGGACATTAAAGAGGTGGTGGGCCCTAAAGCAAGTGTCACTCTCCAGAGGGGAAAGAACCTGAGGGATCTATTAGCCCAAAGCCACTTCTTAGCATTCATGGGTTGGCCACTGATTGGTAGATATCTTATTCATGCCCGCCATGATGTCACATTTGCAGATAGTACAAGATGAGACAATCTTAAGCCCATCACCATTAGCTCTATATCCTGATGACACCTGGTTGTTAGGAAGGTGCCCTTACTGGTGCTGTCCCACAGCAATATATGTCCCTCTAGAAATATAATTGTAGATATAGTACATACTGTAGCTATTTTTTTTTTTTTTTCAGATAACTTACTTGTTGCTATAAGAGCTGAAAAGAGACTCAGAATCCTGGCCAGGGACGTCATGGTTCTGCTTCCATGAGATCGAAACCTTGTAGGTTCTTATTTTACTAGTGTTTATTGGGCAAGACATGGGTAGGGCTGGGAATTTCCAAGAAATGAGAATCCGCCTACTAATAAACACAAGCTAACGTTACTTCCTCCTTGATCCTTCTTTGTCATATAGTAAATGCAATCCACAGTATCTTCAAAAAAGCTTCTTCTATCAATTTGAATGATGTGAAGATATACTGAAGCTCTTGCAGAGTGTAGCTGCTTATAAAATGTAAGATGGTCTCCTGTCTCATGTCTGGAGTTGTAGATCCACTGGACCGTCAGGCGATGGTGTAAGCTGCACCAGGGAGCGAGTCTAAGGGGCCACTGGTCTTCCCCAGAGCTCGTGGCAAGGCAGGATGGACTTTCTGCGGCAGGGGACCCCCAGGTTGCTCCCCTTAGAGGAGGTGGGCAAGGTACAGTAGGAGACAATGTAGACAGGCAGGAACACAGCAGGAAATACTGGCAGGACTCATTGGCAGAAACCACAGGCAACAAAGCTTGAACTACAGTGCTTAGGGTTAGGATGCAGAGGCTCAAACAAGGAAGCCAAGGCAGGTGCACAAATTTATAGCAGAGATCATCCAATTAAAGGCGTACTGGTTGGAGAGAGAGGCGGGGCTAGCAACATGTTAGGCTAGCTGCACGCACCTCGCTGCTCCTCTGCTCCTGCCGAGACATGAGTTGGCTTGCTGTCTGATGGGATGCCGGCTGCCCGGTGAGGGGTGCCTGGGGATGCCGGTAGATTAGATGTGGAGAAGGGGTGACTGCGGAGTGGCGGAGGAAGGTGCGAGGTAACCGGGCAGATTAGGTGGACTTAACGAGAGGGAGACTCCCGCTTTGGCCAGTGAATGCAGGAGGCTTGGTGCCGCCGGATCAGGCAAGATGGATGAGCAGCCCTGGAGGGCCCCAGAGACTCTGGAAAGGCCCGGGAGTCAGCAGCTACAATGGGCCTGCTCTGATTGGTCGGAGTGTCCGGAGCTGGGCGGACCCATAAAAAGGAGCCCGGCAGAGACCAGCTAACATGGCGACAGGACGCCAGGACGCTGACACCTCGTGGCACTGCTATTTCCATCCGGTTGCACTTTTTACACCCTGCTGCACCCTTCTATAAGGTAGCATTTGCATTACTACCCACTCCAGCTGCATGGTCAGGACGGTCATTGCTTGTGCAATATGGCTTATGGTGGAAGTTTTTATTTGCCTTACCCACCTCTGCTTTTACCTTCAGCTCAACTGCCCCCTCCTTTCCTCCCCTCTGAGAAGAACATTTTGACTGGAAGGGCCTTTGAATTATCTCCCTTGCTGGCCAGCTGCCTGGTAAGTCAGGCTATTGGACCTAATGACTCACAGCCGACCACATGAGACTTCTGGATTGCCTCTGCCTAGGGAGCTAAAAACTGTTTTTGTCTTGGTGGTTCTGACATTTCATTTTCTCTTCCTCCCCTGGACAGGGTAATCCTTTCCTGGGAAGAAGTCTCTCTGAAGTGGAGCTATATTTCTGCAGTTTCTGAAGACTTATTTGCTTTGAGAACAAAGTACATGGACTACTGACTAACTTGAGCTTTCCAACTGCCTCTAACAAACAGAGCAGTGTGTCAGACTGGAAAGAATCACCACTTCCTGCAGGACATACAGCCATACATTCCTTACTAGTGATGAGCGAATACTGTTAGATCAAATAGATATTCGATCGAATAGTGAATTATTCGAATATTCAATATTCGTACGAATATGCCGCGAATATTCGATAAATATTCGATAAGCGTTCAAATAATAGCTCAAACTCACCCAGATTGGAGAAATATCTAAAAACTCATTGTTTTTCTTTGATAACCCTAAAGAGGTTAGGTCCTGGCTAGATGGGGAGGGAATGGAGTGAGTAAGTGTCTTTCTTTGTATCAGATGTTAAATAAGTAATTTAAACCAGCTACAACTATAATTTCGTTATGTTTTATGTATTCTTAGGCAGGGGCAGGGATTGGGGCAGGTGGGAGGCGTGGCATAGGTGAGGGTTGTGGGAATTTCTGCTCACAACAGTGGGGGGCGGAGGGAGGAGGGGTGGCTGGGGGGAGGCGTGGCGGTCCCCGAGAGAGGGAGGAAGTGTCCCCCCCCCCTCTTTTCCTAAATGGCTGGTCATACTAGGTTATTAAGCTGGAATGTCCAAGGAATGGCAGATAGAGTAAAGAGAGCGGTAATTACTGAGGTTATAAATAAACACCTACCTGTTATAATCATACTTCTAGAAACACACATAACTAGTGAAACTGTTGGCTCTATTAAAAGGAAATGGGCAAAATTAGAGTTCCACTCTTTTGGCTCTTCCTATTCCTCTGGCATTTCGGTATTTATTCATAATAAGATTAAATTTACTATTACCCACAGTAAGGTGGATGATAAGAGGCGGTTTATATTTCTTCATGGTAAATTGGATGGAAATAATATTGTTCTAACATGCATTTACATTGCTCCCCCTTTTAGGAATGATGTGCTCTTAACATTGGTCCAGTTCCTGATACTTCCTATGATGCTCTGTTTATTGTTGGAGATTTTAATTGTGTAATGAATAATGCGAGGGACAGGTAGTACTCCAGCTTGGGGCAGTGCTCAGGTGGATCCCCTCTTCAAAGATTCTGTTCTGAAATGGGATGGTTTGACGCGTGGCGATGCCTCTATCCGGATAATAATTTGTTTACCTGTTACAGTACCTCTTACGTTGCAGTGTCGAGAATCAATCTGGTTCTCTGTAATAATATGGGTTTGAAGTTGATAAACAAGATTAAAAATCGAACCTCGAACAATTTCTGATCATACCCCCCTGTTGGTGGACATAGGTTGTGGAACAGAGACCTCTGGTCCTCTCCCATGTAGAGTTAATCCTTATTGGTTGTCTGTTTTTAACTGTGATGAGTTTATCAAAAATGAACTTGAGGTCTTTTGGAAGATTAATAAAAACTCTGCAGATCTTTTGGTTGTGTGGGACGCCCTGAAGGCTTTTTTGAGGGGCGTACTATTCAAGCAAATTTGCTGAAAAAAGAAATCCTTTTCCTAAAAGAAATCAGGACTCTTGAGGGGGGTGGAGGTGGCTGCTCAGAAATATGATCAAACCCTACAGCAGGATGATTGGTTAGGGTTGCAGTCTGCTCAGAAGAAATACTCCAAGTTCCTTAAGGAAAAGGTACAACCTAAACAATTCTTCCAGGGTCAGAGGAGGTATGTTGAAGGAGGCAAACCGAATAAAATACTAGCTAATATTCTTAAAGACCAAAGAAATAGGCAAGATATAACTAGTATAAGGGGGAGGGATGGTCACCTAGTAACGGGTAAGGCAGAGATAGAAAAGGAGTTTTTGAATTACTTTACCTCAATATAGAGATCGGGCAGTTCGGCCGGGGAGGGAGAGATTAATGACTTTTTGAGTTCTCTAGATCTTCCAGCTCTCCAGGAAGACTCTCGTGATATGTTAGATCGTGACATCTCTTTTGAATTGCTGGAAGAGGCATTAAAATCTATTTCTGGTAATTCCTCCCCAGGCAGTGATGGTCTTCCTTTCCAGATTTACAGAAATTTTTCTAGCTCTCTCCTTCCCATGCTGCTTGAGGTTTTTAATGAATCCTGTAAGAGAGGGAAACGTCCACTCTCCATGAGGGAAGCACAGATAATTGTTATCAGCAAAAAAGGAAAAGATCTTTCTGAAATGGGGTCATATGGTCCCATTTCTTTACTTAACACAGATGTTAAATTATTTGCCAGAATTATAGCCAGGAGATTGACTGGTGTGATTCGGACCTTAATTGGCCCTGAGCAAGGGGGTTTTATTCCAGGTCGTACTGTACATGACAATGTTTTAAGAGTATTAGCCTATATCCCGGGTTCCCGCTCCATCCTTTCCCTGGATGCCACTAAGGCGTTTGACAGGGTGGAGTGGGATTTTCTCTGGGCGACTTTAGATAAGATGGGGCTAGGCCCTCGGTTGGTGGGTTGGATTCGTACCCTATATGATTCCCCCCTTGCGAGATTGTCTATTAATGGTCGCGTGTCAGAATCTTTTCCTTTGAGCAGAGGTACCCGTCAGGGGTGTCCCCTCTCTCATTATTTGCTATTTATTTTGAACCTATGGCAGCATGAGTCCGGCAGCGCTCTGAATTTAGAGGCTTTGGGATGGAAGGAGCGGAAAGTAAAATCCTTTTATATGCGAATGATCTGTTATTGTTTGTAGTGGATCCTGTTAACACTATTCCTGGTATAATTACTTCACTGGAAGGATTTGGAGCCTTATCAGGATTTGAGGTGAATTGGAGTAAATCATGTCTTTTACCTAGAGATGAGGAGATTGGCGCCCCTATAGGAGAGTTGCGTATTTTAAAAATGTCAGACCCCCTTGAGTACTTGGGTATCAAGCTTACCTCTAAAGGAGGCTCCTATATGACCGCCAATCTGATTCCTTTCATGAATGGATTGAATAATCGAATTGCCATTTGGAAAAAGCTTCCATTGACCATGGCTGACCGGATTGCTATAATAAAAATGGTTGTCCTCCCTCAGCTCTTATTTTATTTTGGCTCTTCTCCCATCTGGATTGGCAATAGGTGGATTAAAAAAATAGAAATATTGCTTGGTGGTCTCATTTGGGGAAGGAAACGGGTTCGCCTGAAATATTCAGTGTTTAGCACTCACAAAGAGGAGGGAGGTTATTCTCTGCCCGACTTTAGGAGGTACTTTTTGTCTTGTCACTTAGCACTCATCACACGGGGTGGAGAGGATACCTTTTTTCAATATTGGGTTAGACACTTTAAATTAGAGGATCTGTTTGGATTATTGAAGTCAGGTAATCTGGGCTCAGTTCGAACTGACCTGACATTATGTCAGTTGGCAAAAAGGGTATGGGAGGAGACTAGAAGATTAGCACTAGATAAGGGGTATTTGAGTTGCACCCTAATCTGGGGGAATGTAAACCTCCCAGAATTTGGGAAAATTCACAACAATCCATTTTGGATTAATAAAAAACTTCTGTATTTGTCGCAGCTATTTTTGAATGGGGAAATTCGTCATTTTGATGATCTTAGTAAGGATTTCTCACTGGATGGGAAACACAAGTTTTTTTTATGTTCAGCTCTCTCACGCGGCTGGCTGCACGTTAACTAAGGAATTTTTTTGGCCCACTAAGAGTAAGGTACTATTAATGTTGCAAGGTATGGGATCCAATACCAAGAAAAGTTTATCTTTTATTTATAGGTACATAACACTAAATTCACAATATGAACATGGTGACAGATTTGCTTACCGATCCAGGTGGGAAAAGGAGCTAGGCCCTCTGAGTGAGGACACCTGGAGCAATATAGTGAGTAATGTACAAAAGGTTTCACTTTCAGAGGGTCACAGGTTGGTTCAATTTAGGATTTTGCATGCATCGTACTATTCCCCATTACTGCTTTCTCGTATGGGAGGAAGAAATGACTCCTCTTGTCCGAGATGCCAGGAGGAATGTGCGGGCCTGGGTCATATGTTTTGGGGGTGCCCCACTCTAGGCAAATACTGGGAGGGGATTTTTCATTTCTTGGAGACGAAGTTTAAGTTCCCCAGAGATAGCAGTATTAGGAGATTCACCTAATGTGAGAGATGATATTATAAGAGGTTTGATTATTAAATGTTAGTTTTACGCTAGATTAGTTTTTTCTAAGGAACTGGATAGCCCCAGGGCCCCAACGTCTACTTAATGGGAAAACCTGATAAACCAAGTTTATCAATATGAAAGGATTTGGTATTCTGGAAAGGGAGCTAGAGGGAGGGGGAGGTTCCAACGTCTTTGGAAAAATTGGCAAGTGACACCTGATATATAAACATTGTTTATTTATTTAATTATTTTGAAGAAAAATAAAATGATGGGAAGGATATTTTTTTTTATTTTTATTTATTTTTTTTTATTTTTATTTTATTTTTTTTTCTCTCTCTCAGGGCACGCCTGGGGTTGGGGGGTAGGGGTGGGGAGGACAGGGTTGGGGATAAGAGAAGGTATACAATGTGTAAAATTTTTTCTGTGAAAATGATTAGGGTGATTGCCCTTTAAGTTATAAATAGAGTATTGGTTTTTGCTATACCACTATGCTTGTGCCAAGGGATCTGGATACCGATACTGTTGTGGGTTTGATAAATTTGTGGGCCATAACGGTTATTGGTACTTGTATTTGAAATGTACACACTGTTCGAGTTTGTATTTGTACTTGAATTTCTTTTGTAAGAAATTTGTGCGTCAGTCCCCACCTCCTATGGCACACAAGTGCCCTGGGAGCAGAAGCGGGGAGAGGAAAGGCACCCTGAGGGTCTGAAGAGGAGGTGTCACCAAGCCCTGCATGTGGGCTTTGGCATCCTTTGAAGAGACCGAGCCAGGGGAGTGAGCAGGGTAGAGGCCTGGGGCACGGGGTGCCACCACAGCTCTGCCACCTCCCTAATAACTAGTATCACTTCACCAGAGGAGTCATCTGGATATAGAGCTAATGGTGACACTAATTGCCTTTTACTATCTCCAAATGCCTGAATAGTATAGGGGACTGTAAAAAAAATCCCACCTACTATAGATTTGTCCAATTAATAAAACAACCAATAAATTGTGCCCTGTGAGTGTATGAGGGCGGTATAGTACCCTTATTATTCTAGGAGTGAACGTCTCGCACCAACAGAGATCATGTAACCAAACATAGAGATGCATTGCCGAACAGGGAAACTTACCCCACAATTGGAGGTCAGAGAGACCCTCTTTACCCTCCTGCCCCTTCATCATACTACTACCCCTCTCATCCTCCTGCACCGCCATCATCATTATACTACCCCTCCATCCTCCTCCTACCCCATCATACTACTACCCCCTTCATCCTCCTGCCCTTCCTTCATCATAGTAGTACTGCAGTGTCCCAGAACACGCTGTCTGTTTCTCACAGTTTATTTCTGCTATTACAGCCATGCCTGTTCTGGAAACTATTTGCACTGCAACTGTGACTATATAGTCCCTATTATTCTCAGGTTCCTGTATATTGTACATGCGTTTAACTCTGTGCAGTGGTATGCAAAGGCTGAGGATCACGTGACCATGCCCTGTAACCATGGTTCCTCCAATGGCCGTCGAGCTTTGGCCAGGAGTACCATGTGACTTCCCCTTGCTAGTTAGTTCCGGCCCCTGCTCCCAAGCAAGGAGGTTGTGTGTTTGTGTCTCTCTTCACCTTCAGAAGAGTGGCTGGTGCTCTGCTGTAACAGATCCTGGCTGTCCGTCTGCTCAAGTGCCTGGAGTATCTTCTCATCTGGGTGTCGTTCCTGTTATTCATCTCCTCATCAAGTCAAGATTCATACCGCAAGTACTCTAAATCCACCCAGCATCTCTATTCCTTTCTCACTACTACTCCCATCATCCGGCACGTTTCACCTCAGCCTATGCAGCACCACCTTAGCTCTGTCTTTATAAGTCTGCTATATACCCGGTTGCATCCGGAAGAGACCTCAGTTACAATAAAAGTGTAACCACCGCTGTTACTGAACCCTGGCATTGGTGTCCGTTTACTGGTGCCCTGACTAGGTACAGTGAAGAATCGCATGCCCAGTAGCAAGTATACCTCAGTATCTGCAGACCGGTCCCTCAGCTGTGCCATCCTCAGGCCCTATACTGTGACAATCCTATACCCTGCAGCTGCCCCGGGTCCTGCCCGCTCACAACACCTGCACTGCGAAGTGACCCTCACGGGTCAGGGCATCGCAATACCCCTCTCATCCTCTTGCCCCTCTTCACCATACTACTACCCCCTTCATCATTGTCCTGCCCCTTCATTTGTATTGAAAAAAAAAAACTATACTAAACTCACCAGTATGGTTCTTCTAGTCCCCCAGTGACTCCTCGCCCTGCTCTGCATGAGTGAATTCACTCACGCCAACAGGGGGTGGGGCTTCCCATGACGGGGGCGGAGCTTCCCGGGACATGATTTTGCTCAGAATCGTGACAGTCCCGGCAAAACTACGGGGGAGGGGTAAGCAGAGCAGAAGCTTCCAAGTAAAGAGAAGGCAGAAAGTGGCACTGACACTGCACTGCAGTGGCGCCTGGTCAGCCAGTCTGAAGTGGTCCATCAGCCTCTCACTCTTCTTTGGTAAGGCCCGTGCGGCGCTGGAGTGACGTCTGCACGTCATTAGTGCATGACGTGCATGCGCTGATGCGGAGCCTCTTGTGGCTGGAGGCATAACGCTGCCTCCGGCCACAAAAATGATTGGCACAGCCAGGAGCCAATGGTTCCTGATGCTGTGCCAATCACATCCTGGCCCTGGAGGAACTGTATGCGCTCATCAGGAGTGTGAGCGCACACAGTTCCGACATGCAATGTAAGGGATGAGGTGGGGGCTGGAGCCAGGGATCCTCCTCCACCAGCAGGGCTGTTGAGGGTCTGACAGCTGTGGCAGAGTCCGACGCTGGGGCCCACTGAGGACAGGCAGCATCACTCTGGCTGTCTGGGGGCCCCAGCTGCCGGATGGTCAGTGGGAGTGGGGGAGGGACCCACCGGAGTCCGGAGTCCTCCGATGGCCCAGTCCGACACTGGGTAGTACCAGTAGCGGATCACAATAGGTTCTTTTTGGGCGGTAGCCCGGAGCCCGGAGCTCCTGGAGGGCCCATGGCCACCCAAAGAGACTTATACTTTCAGTGGTGTGTTGTCTCCTGGCTACAGTTCTACCATGATTTGCAAAAAAAAAAAAAGCTGCTTTTTTACTGCAATTTGTACAAATCAGGGCATAATGACATTATTTATCCTGTACTATGAACACCACGCTACAGCTGCCATACTTACAGTGGGATGAGGGGGGCCAGGCTTGGTGAACAGCCCACGGTGTAAGGTAAAGTTAATCCACCCCTGGATAGTACTAAGTAAGATGTGTTTTAGGTATAGTACAAGACCTGAGATACATATGGATATGAAACCCTAATGGACATATACAGAGGGCACATTGTGAACCACAGATGATAGAAGTGTAACCAAAAAAGATAATGTAATAAAGGTTAATGGTGTCATGATGTTATATCCCAATAATTTATGAGGATGACTATAGAAACCCCAGGGGAGAAAACCTCCTATATGATCAGGCTACATACAGAGAGGATGTCAAAATGGAGATATGGTCTCAGTCATCAACCAAGGTATACATGTATGGTGTCATGGCTTGGACGCCAGAGCTTATGTGCTGGGGTCTGAATATTTCACTACTCGCTCATCTCTAATAAGCACATATACTACATGTAATAATACAGGATAAGCACATATACTACATGTAATAATACAGGATAAGCACATATAATACATGTAATAATAAAGGATAAGCACATATACTACATGTAATAATAAGGTATAAGCACATATAATACATGTAATAATAAAGGATAAGCACATATACTACATGTAATAATACAGGATAAGCACATATACTACATGTAATAATACAGGATAAGCACATATACTACATGTAATAATACAGGATAAGCACATATAATACATGTAATAATACAGGATAAGCACATATAATACATGTAATAATAAAGGATAAGCACATATACTACATGTAATAATACAGGATAAGCACATATAATACATGTAATAATAAAGGATAAGCACATATACTACATATAATAATAAAGGATAAGCACATATAATACATGTAATAATACAGGATAAGCACATATACTACATATAATAATAAAGGATAAGCACATATAATACATATAATAATAAAGGATAAGTACATGTAATGAAATTTCATCAAGGCTACGGCCGTTAGAAAATGTGCAGTCACTTAAAAACAGTGTTATTGCATAGAATGACCATTCCCAACATCCTCCTTAGCCCTTGTACGGATGAGGGTTGTAGTTCCAGAAATGTGTAGTCTTGAAAAAACACAATTTCATAGGATAATTACTCCCAGCATCCTCCTTAATCTTCGTACGGATGAGAGTTATAGTACCATAGCTGCCAGACTGATAAAACTGGGGGAGGAGGTAGTGTTATGAGCTGTTACTGATGCAAATGTTCTACAGATGAACCAGTGTTCCTTTATTCCTTTATTATTACATGTAGTATATGTGCTTATCCTTTATTAATACATGTAGTATATCTGCTTATCCTTTATTATTACATGTAGTATATGTGCTTATCCCTTATTATTACATGTAGTATATGTGCTTATCCCTTATTATTACATGTAGTATATGTGCTTATCCTGTATTATTACATGTAGTATATGTGCTTATCCTTTATTATTACATGTAGTATATGTGCTTATCCTTTATTATTACATGTAGTATATGTGCTTACCCCTTATTATTACATGTAGTATATGTGCTTATCCTTTATTATTACATGTAGTATATGTGCTTATCCCTTATTATTACATGTAGTATATGTGCTTATCCTTTATTATTACATGTAGTATATGTGCTTATCCCTTATTATTACATGTAGTATATGTGCTTATCCCTTATTATTACATGTAGTATATGTGCTTATCCTGTATTATTACATGTAGTATATGTGCTTATCCTTTATTATTACATGTAGTATATGTGCTTATCCCTTATTATTACATGTAGTATATGTGCTTATCCTTTATTATTACATGTAGTATATGTGCTTATCCTTTATTATTACATGTAGTATATGTGCTTATCCTTTATTATTACATGTAGTATATGTGCTTATCCTGTATTATTACATGTAGTATATGTGCTGTGCTTATCCTGTATTATTACATGTAGTATATGTGCTTATCCTTTATTATTACATGTAGTATATGTGCTTATCCCTTATTATTACATGTAGTATATGTGCTTATCCTTTATTATTACATGTAGTATATGTGCTTATCCTGTATTATTACATGTAGTATATGTGCTTATCCTTTATTATTACATGTAGTATATGTGCTTATCCTGTATTATTACATGTAGTATATGTGCTTATCCTTTATTATTACATGTATTATATGTGCTTATACCTTATTATTACATGTAGTATATGTGCTTATCCCTTATTATTACATGTAGTATATGTGCTTATCCTGTATTATTACATGTAGTATATGTGCTTATCCTTTATTATTACATGTATTATATGTGCTTATACCTTATTATTACATGTAGTATATGTGCTTATCCCTTATTATTACATGTAGTATATGTGCTTATCCTTTATTCTTACATGTAGTATATGTGCTTATCCTGTATTATTACATGTAGTATATGTGCTGTGCTTATCCTGTATTATTACATGTAGTATATGTGCTTATCCTTTATTATTACATGTAGTATATGTGCTTATCCCTTATTATTACATGAAGTATATGTGCTTATCCCTTATTATTACATGTAGTATATGTGCTTATCCTTTATTATTACATGTAGTATATGTGCTTATCCTGTATTATTACATGTAGTATATGTGCTTATCCTTTATTATTACATGTATTATATGTGCTTATACCTTATTATTACATGTAGTATATGTGCTTATCCCTTATTATTACATGTAGTATATGTGCTTATCCTTTATTATTACATGTAGTATATGTGCTTATCCTTTATTATTACATGTAGTATGTGTGCTTATCCTTTATTATTACATGTAGTATATGTGCTTATCCTGTATTATTACATGTAGTATATGTGCTGTGCTTATCCTTTATTATTACATGTAGTATATGTGCTTATCCCTTATTATTACATGTAGTATATGTGCTTATCCCTTATTATTACATGTAGTATATGTGCTTATCCTTTATTATTACATGTAGTATATGTGCTTATCCTTTATTATTACATGTAGTATATGTGCTTATCCTTTATTATTACATGTAGTATATGTGCTTATCCTTTATTATTACATGTAGTATATGTGCTGTGCTTATCCTGTATTATTACATGTAGTATATGTGCTTATCCTTTATTATTACATGTAGTATATGTGCTTATCCTTTATTATTACATGTAGTATATGTGCTTATCCCTTATTATTACATGTAGTATATGTGCTTATCCCTTATTATTACATGTAGTATATGTGCTTATCCTTTATTATTACATGTAGTATATGTGCTTATCCTGTATTATTACATGTAGTATATGTGCTCATGGTTGTATGGGATTCATATATGTTACCACAAGGGCGCTGCGGGTTTTTTCACTGATTTGCTGACATCACCCTCTGATTCTCCAGGTTTATATTTTTACATTATTTTTACTGATCTGTCATAATGTTTTAGTTTGTTTCTTTTAAATATTAAAACCTTTATACCTTAGCTCTGCTTTGAGGACTGATAAGTTTATTGCTCAGGCGGCAGATTATATGAAGTGGCCATAAATGATTCTGTCTGCTACACACCACTGACTTCATTGACCCGTGACCTGCAGTGATAGCTGGATACAGAGGTCAAGACTGCAAGCACTGTGCAGGTATTGTTATATGTGTCACACACCACTACACTACAAGTGATCACTGCCCCTTTATATGGAGCACAAGGTGTAATGGTAGTATGACCATGAATAGGATCACCAGGAGTAATCACAATGCACTGGCTTCTGTATATGTCAGGGGCTTTTCTTGGAGAAGCAATAAAGATGGAATAATTATTAACACTGCTGGAATTGGAAACTTTGAAACTTTTTCTGTCTTGTCCACATCAAGGATGAAAGGTCGTGTTTTTACAGGGTGATTTATGGTGGAGCTGGATTGTGTGTATGCACTTCTTATTAGCTGTAGGTTTTCTGCACACTCACCTTACTTATGATTTTCAATAGACTGGGAGGGCACTAGTGGGGGGAACCATTTCAGGCAGCAGAAAACCTAGGACTGACCCTGACTCTTTGGCCAATATGGGCTCAGTTGCCCACAGTCCCTCAGCTCTCTCTTTCCGTTTCCAACTCTCTCTCTCTCTCTCTCTGCTGCCACCTCTGTCCATGACAGGAACTGTCCAGAGCAGCAGCAAATCCCCATAGAAAACCTCTCCTGCTCTGGACAGTTCCTGACACGGACAGAGGTGGCAGTAGAGAGCACTGTGTCAGACTGGAAAGAATACACCACTTCCTGCAGGACATACAGCCATACATTCCTTACTAGTGATGAGCGTATACTGTTCGATCGAATAGATATTCGATCGAATAGTGAGATATTCGAATATTCGATATTCTTACCAATATCCCGCGACTATTCGGTAAATATTCGATAAGCGTTCAAATCCTCCAGCTTCCAGTTTTACCCTTCAAATGGTCAAATAGATCTTTTTCACTAATCGAATACTTGTTCCCATAGACTTTAATGGGATCGAATATTCGATCGAATATTCGCGGGATATTCGTACAAATATCGAATATTCAAATATCTCACTATTCGCTCATCACTATTCCTTACCAAAAACGGCACCTTATCTCATCCACAAACAGCACCTAAACCGAAAGTGACATGGAATCTAAGTACACCCTCTTATCCTATCACTGTTCCTAAGTACTTTGATCTTAATCCTGCCCCCCCCCCCCCCCGGAGTTTCTTTTTTATACCCATCCCACTCTTCACATTGCCTTCATTCCTGAAGTTTTTGTAAATCCTGGACTGTGAGGATAGCACCGACCAGGAAACTTCACCTCCCAGCATGCCATGCGCCTCCTTTATCACTGCCAGATCGAGTGTGCCGCACTGCTATGTCATTAGGGAAACTGTATAACTGTAAATCTGGATTATGGAATTATCTCTGTGGGGATGGGGGACTCTGTACAGTATCTCGGAGTGGGGTCCACTGTCTTTTGTTGCAGATATAGGTCGGTATCCTGTATGTGTGTATGCACTGTGATAGATAACTGTAATACGCAACTCCCGCCGTGTCCCTGTTCTACAGTACACTGCTCAGGTTCAGCTTAAAGCTAAAGCTCTATGATGGGTTAACTGGTTATGATTGATTCTGTGTTATGGCCTATCACAACATTTATCTGTAAGATCCAATCCCTGTGGAGAGGACCTCACACAACACCCTTCCCTCACACACAGCCTATCAGAGGTCTTAGATCCTGACACAAGGTGGGTTTTGCCCAATCCTAGAGCTCCCTGGGGATGTAAGTGAAGATGTAGTTTCAGTTTCAGTTAGTTGTGCCTAGTCTGAGGAGGAGAGAGTGTAGACTAGTCAGGCGTCCAGAGAATGTGTTATCTAGTGATTACCAAAAGAGTTGTGTCTCCAGGGCTGTGTCTGGCTAGAATGCCTTTAGGCGAGTGAAAAAGATAGGGGATAACTTATCCGCACAGAAAGACTATCAGAGGAGAAAGAAGGAGGATTTTGTCTACAGTCAAGTCCAACCAGCAGTTAGCTAAGTGCACTATTCAAGCGAAGACTCTTCTGCAAGTCTCTAGTGTTCCTAGAGGGTCGCCTGGATAACTAGCTCTCCCAGGTTTGGGGCCCACATTCCCTGATCATGTGTTACTCTGTGCCCACAAGATACCCAAGGAGGAAGTTCCAACCCTGTAGAATCAGGCACTTTTCCATCACCACCCCCAAAGAGGTCAGAGTCCCTCTTGGTGAGAGCCATCGGGTCTGTAGTCATGTAGCTGCACCCTTCATACATTATACAGTCAGTAGTCATGTAGCTGCACCCATCATACATTATACAGTCAGTAGTCATGTAGCGGGCACCCATCATACATTATACAGTCAGTAGTCATGTAGCTGCACCCATCATACATTATACAGTCAGTAGTCATGTAGCGGGCACCCATCATACATTATACAGTCAGTAGTCATGTAGCTGCACCCATCATACATTGTACAGTCAGTAGTCATGTAGCTGCACCCATCATACATTGTACAGTCAGTAGTCATGTAGCTGCACCCATCATACATTATACAGTCAGTAGTCATGTAGCGGGAACCCATCATACATTATACAGTCAGTAGTCATGTAGCTGCACCCATCATACATTGTACAGTCAGTAGTCATGTAGCTGCATCCATCATACATTATACAGTCAGTAGTCATGTAGCTGCACCCATTATACATTATACAGTCATTAGTCATGTAGCTGCACCCATCATACATTATACAGTCAGCAGTCATGTAGCTGCACCCGTCATACATTATCAAATTGATCAAACAGCATGATATATAAGGGAAAAAAAAACCATGAAGAAATTCGATGATGCTAGATATTTAATATTTGCACTTATTATATAGCACCTACTTCCCATAATAAACTTCCATTAATAATTTCACCGCAGAAAGAGGGGAAGGTGGTGATGGTTGTGGGGGATTGATCTGATGCTTAAAATACATTTATATCTGTGAGGATTTGCTATAGGCATACCAAATATAACTGGTCAAAGAGGCATACACGTTAGTGTACATTAGCAGGCACTCCTTTCGTTTGACAGGAATCTCTGCTCCTTTAGGACCAGTTCACATAGAGTAAAAGTGGCGGAATTCTGCAGCAGAGCTCTCTGCCGCGGAATCCCGTGTGCTGTCTGTTTCAATGGAAGTGCTCCTGCCCCTCAGCTTCTCTGGATCTCCGCTCAAAGAATTCATATGGAGAACTCTACAGCGGGATTCTGCCACTTTTACTCTGTGTGAACTGGCCCTTACAAATCAAAAATGAGCCTTCAAAGTCTATTGGACAGCCATCCTACAGCATACGTTTTGCAGCTTTTGATGATCAGCTTGCAGTAACTCCAGTCTCTGGAATATTGGGTTACTATGAATAGGTCCAAACTGGATAAGTTCCATGAATAGGCCTTACTGAATAAGAATAGGGCCCCTGCATGGAGCTCATCCGGCATAGTTGTATCCATAGTCATCTGATCTCTCAGTGGCAGCAGCAGCAACTAAATGAGAAACACTTTAAGTTGCCTGTCATATTCAATTTGGATTTAAAGGCTGATTGAGATAGTCTAAAATATATAGGAGCAGGGATTCCTGTCAAGAGATAGGAGTGCCTGCTCATGTATAGTGTAACCCTCACTGCTCAGTTACATTAGCTAGGCTGGGCTCAGAGAAGGGAAGTATATAGGGAACATTTGTCTGAAGCAAATAAAAAGAAGACTGATTTAGAAGAATCAATGCAGTGCAATTTGTTCTGAATTAATTTGTTCCGTCATCTCTAAAGTTAGGCAAGGAAGGCCATTCTTCATGAATTTCAGATGAGAAATGACTTGACTTATGAAAATTGCAGGTTTTTGAAATTGATTCTTTAGTTAAACTTAAAATGTTTTTGAAGGGGCCTCCGAGATCACAGAAGGATTGTGTTGCGCACCCTTGAATGGTCTCATTTGTTGGGGCCGGTCCTGCAAATATACATATAATAAGATTTACTTTAGATATATCGTCTATGCATATTGGCAAAATACTCAGTACAAAAGTGATCGCTGGATTACTGTTAAGGCTGCTGGGTCCACACTACGTTTATGCAGTCCGTTTAACATATACATTTGAGAAAAAAAAAAAAAAAAGATAAAAATGGATGTAAAAATGGAAGCATTTGTGTGCAATCTCTTTGGATCAGAGTTCCATTATTTGAAAAAAAAAAAAAAAAAGTTAAAAACGAATACATTCCCCAGCGTACCAAAAATGTGGTTGACCATTCTTTTATGTACGTTACAGGTAACCATTTGAAAGAATGTTAAACAGATTGCAAAAAGCAGTGTGAACCCAACCTAATAAAAAAATACCTTATCTGGGGAATCTTACAATCTTTTAAAGTTTTACCTGATAATTGTTGACCTATCTGGACAATACAATTATCCTCATCATCTGCGCATTGTATTTTACCAGGAGGGGAAGTCAAAGTTGAGTTGAGATCTACAAAGGATTCACAGACTTTCTCATTGGGCTTAGGGCTCCGATTTGACACTAAAACTGAGAAAAATAAAAGAGGAGAGCAATAGGTGTGCACCATACTGGATATGTCTGACTCTACAGTATACAGAACTTTCATCATCTCCACTGCTCTTTGTTAGTTATCTTTTTATATCGTCGTCATCATCATCATCATCATCATCATCATCACAGTCATTTGGGTTAATCTGTGCAATCCTAGAGCTCTAAATCTAATAAACCATTTCCTTTCCTAAACTACAGGTA
Source organism: Dendropsophus ebraccatus (assembly GCF_027789765.1). Taxonomy (NCBI): domain Eukaryota; kingdom Metazoa; phylum Chordata; class Amphibia; order Anura; family Hylidae; genus Dendropsophus; species Dendropsophus ebraccatus. Next base: position 82,296,980 of record NC_091465.1, on the reverse strand, counting down.
TATGGATGACTTACATTCAGGAACAGAAGTAGAACAGTGATCAGTGTCACAGCATGAAGTAGCCACTTTGAGTCGTCCACTCACAAAACTCACTGTGCCTTTTTTGTCACAGTTGGATGGGGCGGTGCAGGTCCTGGCCACACCTGGAATCCTTTCTCCATCTACAAAGTAACAGAACAAACAAACATTTTATTTTCACGAACTGGAGAGAATGGAACGGCTGCACATCCCATCTATGGCTGATACTAATGCCGCCAGGCCTGTATTAAAAATCAACACCAGAGTGTCTGTATATGAATTGATCAAACCATATTGCCCCGTGTACCACCGCGCAGGTCCTCTGGTCCACACGGGTCCCTACGCTAACTCCACACCGTGTCGGTCAGCGACCGCCAACCCCGCAAAGCGTGCACGTGCAGGGAAGGGAGGCCATGGAACGGCCCTGCAACCCCAATGTCACAGGACCAGACCCAAAAAGCCCCACCAAAACCCAGCCAGCACCACCGGCGGGGAAGGCTGCCCCCAAACGACACAAGTATGGATATGGTATTACACTTACCATTGCTGCTCTCACAGAATGGGGAAGACAATAGGGTCCAGACATGTGAGCACAGACATATCCTGCTAATTTTGGTCATGACGGTCTTATAAAGGAGTGCTAGCTGTTCAGAGAGGGAGAATTGCAAAACACGAACTGGAGAGAATGGAACGGCTGCACATCCCATCTATGGCTGATACTAATGCCGCCAGGCCTGTATTAAAAATCAACACCAGAGTGTCTGTATATGAATTGATCAAACCATATTGCCCCGTGTACCACCGCGCAGGTCCTCTGGTCCACACGGGTCCCTACGCTAACTCCACACCGTGTCGGTCAGCGACCGCCAACCCCGCAAAGCGTGCACGTGCAGGGAAGGGAGGCCATGGAACGGCCCTGCAACCCCAATGTCACAGGACCAGACCCAAAAAGCCCCACCAAAACCCAGCCAGCACCACCGGCGGGGAAGGCTGCCCCCAAACGACACAAGTATGGATATGGTATTACACTTACCATTGCTGCTCTCACAGAATGGGGAAGACAATAGGGTCCAGACATGTGAGCACAGACATATCCTGCTAATTTTGGTCATGACGGTCTTATAAAGGAGTGCTAGCTGTTCAGAGAGGGAGAATTGCAAAACACGAACTGGAGAGAATGGAACGGCTGCACATCCCATCTATGGCTGATACTAATGCCGCCAGGCCTATATTAAAAATCAACACCAGAGTGTCTGTATATGAATTGATCAAACCATATTGCCCCGTGTACCACCGCGCAGGTCCTCTGGTCCACACGGGTCCCTACGCTAACTCCACACCGACACGGTGTGGAGTTAGCGTAGGGACCCGTGTGGACCAGAGGACCTGCGCGGTGGTACACGGGGCAATATGGTTTGATCAATTCATATACAGACACTCTGGTGTTGATTTTTAATATAGGCCTGGCGGCATTAGTATCAGCCATAGATGGGATGTGCAGCCGTTCCATTCTCTCCAGTTCGTGTTTTGCAATTCTCCCTCTCTGAACAGCTAGCACTCCTTTATAAGACCGTCATGACCAAAATTAGCAGGATATGTCTGTGCTCACATGTCTGGACCCTATTGTCTTCCCCATTCTGTGAGAGCAGCAATGGTAAGTGTAATACCATATCCATACTTGTGTCGTTTGGGGGCAGCCTTCCCCGCCGGTGGTGCTGGCTGGGTTTTGGTGGGGCTTTTTGGGTCTGGTCCTGTGACATTGGGGTTGCAGGGCCGTTCCATGGCCTCCCTTCCCTGCACGTGCACGCTTTGCGGGGTTGGCGGTCGCTGACCGACACGGTGTGGAGTTAGCGTAGGGACCCGTGTGGACCAGAGGACCTGCGCGGTGGTACACGGGGCAATATGGTTTGATCAATTCATATACAGACACTCTGGTGTTGATTTTTAATATAGGCCTGGCGGCATTAGTATCAGCCATAGATGGGATGTGCAGCCGTTCCATTCTCTCCAGTTCGTGTTTTGCAATTCTCCCTCTCTGAACAGCTAGCACTCCTTTATAAGACCCACATGACCAAAATTAGCAGGATATGTCTGTGCTCACATGTCTGGACCCTATGTCTTCCCCATTCTGTGAGAGCAGCAATGGTAAGTGTAATACCATATCCATACTTGTGTCGTTTGGGGGCAGCCTTCCCCGCCGGTGGTGCTGGCTGGGTTTTGGTGGGGCTTTTTGGGTCTGGTCCTGTGACATTGGGGTTGCAGGGCCGTTCCATGGCCTCCCTTCCCTGCACGTGCACGCTTTGCGGGGTTGGCGGTCGCTGACCGACACGGTGTGGAGTTAGCGTAGGGACCCGTGTGGACCAGAGGACCTGCGCGGTGGTACACGGGGCAATATGGTTTGATCAATTCATATACAGACACTCTGGTGTTGATTTTTAATATAGGCCTGGCGGCATTAGTATCAGCCATAGATGGGATGTGCAGCCGTTCCATTCTCTCCAGTTCGTGTTTTGCAATTCTCCCTCTCTGAACAGCTAGCACTCCTTTATAAGACCCACATGACCAAAATTAGCAGGATATGTCTGTGCTCACATGTCTGGACCCTATGTCTTCCCCATTCTGTGAGAGCAGCAATGGTAAGTGTAATACCATATCCATACTTGTGTCGTTTGGGGGCAGCCTTCCCCGCCGGTGGTGCTGGCTGGGTTTTGGTGGGGCTTTTTGGGTCTGGTCCTGTGACATTGGGGTTGCAGGGCCGTTCCATGGCCTCCCTTCCCTGCACGTGCACGCTTTGCGGGGTTGGCGGTCGCTGACCGACACGGTGTGGAGTTAGCGTAGGGACCCGTGTGGACCAGAGGACCTGCGCGGTGGTACACGGGGCAATATGGTTTGATCAATTCATATACAGACACTCTGGTGTTGATTTTTAATATAGGCCTGGCGGCATTAGTATCAGCCATAGATGGGATGTGCAGCCGTTCCATTCTCTCCAGTTCGTGTTTTGCAATTCTCCCTCTCTGAACAGCTAGCACTCCTTTATAAGACCCACATGACCAAAATTAGCAGGATATGTCTGTGCTCACATGTCTGGACCCTATGTCTTCCCCATTCTGTGAGAGCAGCAATGGTAAGTGTAATACCATATCCATACTTGTGTCGTTTGGGGGCAGCCTTCCCCGCCGGTGGTGCTGGCTGGGTTTTGGTGGGGCTTTTTGGGTCTGGTCCTGTGACATTGGGGTTGCAGGGCCGTTCCATGGCCTCCCTTCCCTGCACGTGCACGCTTTGCGGGGTTGGCGGTCGCTGACCGACACGGTGTGGAGTTAGCGTAGGGACCCGTGTGGACCAGAGGACCTGCGCGGTGGTACACGGGGCAATATGGTTTGATCAATTCATATACAGACACTCTGGTGTTGATTTTTAATATAGGCCTGGCGGCATTAGTATCAGCCATAGATGGGATGTGCAGCCGTTCCATTCTCTCCAGTTCGTGTTTTGCAATTCTCCCTCTCTGAACAGCTAGCACTCCTTTATAAGACCCACATGACCAAAATTAGCAGGATATGTCTGTGCTCACATGTCTGGACCCTATGTCTTCCCCATTCTGTGAGAGCAGCAATGGTAAGTGTAATACCATATCCATACTTGTGTCGTTTGGGGGCAGCCTTCCCCGCCGGTGGTGCTGGCTGGGTTTTGGTGGGGCTTTTTGGGTCTGGTCCTGTGACATTGGGGTTGCAGGGCCGTTCCATGGCCTCCCTTCCCTGCACGTGCACGCTTTGCGGGGTTGGCGGTCGCTGACCGACACGGTGTGGAGTTAGCGTAGGGACCCGTGTGGACCAGAGGACCTGCGCGGTGGTACACGGGGCAATATGGTTTGATCAATTCATATACAGACACTCTGGTGTTGATTTTTAATATAGGCCTGGCGGCATTAGTATCAGCCATAGATGGGATGTGCAGCCGTTCCATTCTCTCCAGTTCGTGTTTTGCAATTCTCCCTCTCTGAACAGCTAGCACTCCTTTATAAGACCCACATGACCAAAATTAGCAGGATATGTCTGTGCTCACATGTCTGGACCCTATGTCTTCCCCATTCTGTGAGAGCAGCAATGGTAAGTGTAATACCATATCCATACTTGTGTCGTTTGGGGGCAGCCTTCCCCGCCGGTGGTGCTGGCTGGGTTTTGGTGGGGCTTTTTGGGTCTGGTCCTGTGACATTGGGGTTGCAGGGCCGTTCCATGGCCTCCCTTCCCTGCACGTGCACGCTTTGCGGGGTTGGCGGTCGCTGACCGACACGGTGTGGAGTTAGCGTAGGGACCCGTGTGGACCAGAGGACCTGCGCGGTGGTACACGGGCCAATATGGTTTGATCAATTCATATACAGACACTCTGGTGTTGATTTTTAATATAGGCCTGGCGGCATTAGTATCAGCCATAGATGGGATGTGCAGCCGTTCCATTCTCTCCAGTTCGTGTTTTAAACATTTTATTTTGTTGTAAAATGTTGCAAACAACTTTTCTCCATTTGAGCCTTTGTCATTCCTAAAATAGTGTTCTCCCCTGTACGCCTTATAATGCCAGCATCCTCCTCTGTACCCCTGATAGTAAAAGTGTCCTCCTCTGTACCCCTGATAGTAACAGTGTCCTCCTCTGTACCCCTGATAGTAACAGCATCCTCCTTTGTATCCCTGATAGTAGCAGGGTCCTTCTCTGTACCCCTGACAGTAACAGTGTCCTCCTCTGTACCCCTGATAGTAACTGTGTCCTCCTCTGTACCCCTGACAGTAACAGTGTCCTCCTCTGTACCCCTGATAGTAACTGTGTCCTTCCCTGTACCCCTGATAGTAACAGTGTTCTCCTCTGTACCCCTGATAGTAACTGTGTCCTCCTCTGTACCCCTGATAGTAACAGTGTTCTCCTCTGTACCCCTGATAGTAACTGTGTCCTCCTCTGTACCCCTGATAGTAACAGTGCCCTCCTCTGTACCCTGATAGTAACAGTGTCCTCCTTTGTACCTCTTATAACAACAGTGTTCTCCTCTGTACCCCTGATAGTAACAGTGTCCTCCTTTGTACCTCTTATAACAACAGTGTTCTCCTCTGTACCCCTGATAGTAACAGTGTCCTCCTTTGTACCTCTTATAACAACAGTGTCCTCCTCTGTACCCCTGATAGTAAAAGTTTTCTCCTTTGTGCCCCTGATAGTAAAAGTGCTCTCATCTGTGCCCTACTTTGTCACTACACAGTATGTATTCCGCTATGTATGTGTATACAATGTACAGCAGTCATCATACACCTTAATCCCTACAGGTCCTTCACCCTGTGGAAGTTCACCTGTGTTTTTCTATTTTAAATCTGCAGCATAAGAATTTTGTTGTCGGAAATGTTGCAGACTCAGAACTTATTCCCACACTCCATAATCCACAGAGGTTGCGGAGCAGGAAGCTGAGTGGAAATGTCCTGTGAAGATTTAAACACTTACAGCCCTCTCAGCATCATATTCATACATTATGCTCGTAATCGAAGGCACTAATATAAATATATATATATATATATATATATATATATATATATATATATATATATATATATATATGTTAAACTGTTAAACCCCTGCAAAATGTAACCAGAGATTATACCTTATAACACAACTCACCAAGAGTGAATTCTGTGTAAAAGGATCCGCACACTTGTTCTGCAGGGCAGTCCACACTGGTGTCCGAGCACTTCCAGCCTGTAAAAGACCTGCACTCCGTACATGAGAGAGCGGAACCTAGGGAGACATCACACAGCACAGTGATCAGTCATCCTGTAATGTTACTTAGATCATCACACATCAGGAGCTAACAGATGTCCTACACAGCTCTTACCTCCTGGCTCTGTTCACACATAGTACTGTATTTCCATCAGGCTATTATCAACCGAAACTACAAGTGGCACTGACAGGGTGAAATTATAATAGATACATTTGCATGGTGTAGGGATGGCCGAACCTGCCGAACTCTCGGCAAGGGTGGAGGGTGGATATAGCGGGAGGACTGCCTGGAAAACTGGGATACAGCCACAGCCATAGGCTGTATCCCAGTATTCCAGGCGGTCCTCCCGCTGTATCCACCCACTGCACGGAGCGGCCAGACAGCGGGAATCTGACCATCGGACCATCCTTAGTCTTGTGTTATCAACCCACTCCTGGTTTTGGTTGAAAGAAGACAGGCGGAAATACTATATGTGAATATAGCCTTATATTGTTCTACCTACCAGGTAAAGAAGAGGTAATAGATTAATAGATGAGGAATTTGTTGCAATAACTTACTTGTTGCTATTAGAGCTGCGAGGAGACTCAAGATTCCGCTCAGGGACATCATGGTTCTGTTCTTCTGGTCCTGATGGGAGATGGATGGAAACCTCAGCTGTGATTCCTAATTTATAGGCCTTTTCTTTGGGTGTGGGAGGATCTGCCCAAATGAAACCTATTTTGCATTCACCGTGATACAAGGTATTTTCCAGAAGAAGCCTATGATGTAATGGATGCTGAATATCAGGCCACCTGCCAATGCTTAAAGGGAAGCAAAAGACCCTTTACACAGGCCGATCATCGTTAAATAGTGTTTCTAGAAATTTCTATTCAATCAATAACTGGCAGCTTTTCTTGTGCGGCGCTAAAAGACATACAAGGAATTGTAGTGACTAGAGATGAGCGAACTCTTCAAAAGTTCGGTCCGACCGGACTTTCAGATTTTTTTCAGAAACTTCGGTCCAACCAAATTTCGGATTTCTTTGGATTTCATAGTTTAAAGCATCTACTGTATATGATACGGGGGTAGTGTATTTGGTTGAATTTAGGGCTCTACATGTCAGTAACATCATTATCTTTTCGATATCTCAAAGTCATTTTTTTTTTTAGACTTCAATGTTCACCATTACAGGGTCTATGCAGGAAATTCACCATTACAGGGTCTATGCAGGAAATTCACCATTACAGGGTCTATGCCGGAAACTCACCATTACAGGGTCTATGCAGGAAACTCACCATTACAGGGTCTATGCAGGAAACTCACCATTACAGGTTCTATGCAAGAAACTCACCATTACAGGGTCTATGCAAGAAACTCACCATTACAGGGTCTATGCAGGAAACTCACCATTACAGGTTCTATGCAAGAAACTCACCATTACAGGGTCTATGCAGGAAACTCACCATTACAGGGTCTATGCAGGAAATTCACCATTACAGGGTCTATGCAGGAAACTCACCATTACAGGGTCTATGCAGGAAACTCACCATTACAGGTTCTATGCAAGAAACTCACCATTACAGGGTCTATGCAAGAAACTCACCATTACAGGGTCTATGCAGGAAATTCACCATTACAGGGTCTATGCAGGAAATTCACCATTACAGGGTCTATGCAGGAAACTCACCATTACAGGGTCTATGCCGGAAATTCACCATTACAGGGTCTATGCAGGAAACTCACCATTACAGGGTCTATGCAGGAAATTCACCATTACAGGGTCTATGCAGGAAACTCACCATTACAGGGTCTATGCAGGAAACTCACCATTACAGGGTCTATGCAGGAAATTCACCATTACAGGGTCTATGCAGGAAACTCACCATTACAGGGTCTATGCAGGAAATTCACCATTACAGGGTCTATGCAGGAAACTCACCATTACAGGGTCTATGCCGGAAACTCACCATTACAGGGTCTATGCAGGAAACTCACCATTACAGGGTCTATGCAGGAAACTCACCATTACAGGGTCTATGCAGGAAACTCACCATTACAGGGTCTATTCAGGAAACTCACCATTACAGGTTCTATGCAGAAGAAAGGTCACAAATGCAGTGAAGGAGCAGCAGTAGTCATTGAAAGCCAGTGGAGGTCCAGCAATAGTCATTTGAGGCCAGTACAGGAGCAGCAGTAGTCAAGATGGAGGCCAGGCAGGAGCAGAAGTAGCCAACATGGAGGACAGGCAGGAGCAGCAGTAGCCAACATGAAGGCCAGGCAGGAGCAACAGTAGTCAACAAGAGGGCAGGCAGGATCAGCAGTAGCCAACATGGAGGCTAGGCAGGATCAGCAGTAGCCAACATGGAGGTCAGGCAGGATCAGCAGTAGCCAACATGAACCAGGTATTTTTGTCTCTCAGCATAAGATGGATGTGATATACACTTTCAATCAGAAGGGTCCAAGCATAGAAATTGTGCTCCTTTTAAAGCAATACCAACATCACACAGGGGGTGGGCTAGTAAAAGATCCCTGATGATTGGATGTGTTCCGGGCATCATAGGAAAGCGCTCTTCCCGCCCGGAACAATTCCTGCTTTCTAGAATGGCGGCTGCCATTTTAGAAAGCAAGAAAAAAAAAATTGGAGTGGATTTCCAAAAATCCGAATCCAATCGGACTCTGATTTTTGGGAAAATCCGAACCGGATCCCAAACCGGGTGAACTGGTTATCTCATCTCTAGTAGTGACTGGTCAAAAAATACAACAAGGTCATGTTCTTACACTCATCCTTGGCCGAGTTTTTAGTAAATCAACCAAGGGGTGGATTAGTGGTGCGTGGTAGCCCCGCCCCCAGTGCACCAAACTACCTCATTTGAATATTGAATAAAGTCAAGATTTACTGCAAAAATCACAGAGGATAAAGGTAAGAAAAATAGCTGATGGAAACATATCAGCAGGAAGGAGTCTAATCTGCTGTTAGTTTTTCCATCTCCACTGATATAGTTACACTTGTAGAGTTCATATTTTTGTAGATACAGTCATTTAGTAAACTTGTCTCTTCTCCCGATAATTCTGCTCTGCTCTAAAAACAGTGGTCTGACTGGTGTGTATATATATGCAAAAGAACTCTCCAGAGACACCATCACAGGTCTCAACGTAGTGAGCTAGCCAGACCTTCCCTCTGGGAAGGAACAACCAAGCCAAGGAGTGTCTCCAGTCAAGGAAACCATCCACAGACAGCTGTTTCGGGGTATTTGCCCCTCATCAGTGTGGAGTAGGTTTCTGGCTAGTGAGAGCAATGCTAGTAAGTGCATGCAAAAAGGGATGATGGTTGACCTTAGGGAGATCAACCAAAAAACACCACAGAGACACCATCACAGGTCTCGATGTGAGTGTATTCTAGGACATTGCCCCCTGAGAAATCAAGTACGCAAAAGAACACTCCAGAGACACCATCACAGGTCTCAATGTAGTGAGCTAGCCAGACCTTCCCTCTGGGAAGGAACAACCGGACCAAGGAATGTCTCCAGTCAAGGAAACCACCCAAGCAAGGTATCCATTCACAGAAAGCTGTTTTGGGGTACTTGCCCCTCATCAGTGTAGAGTAAGTTTCAAGCTAATGGGAGCAATGCTGGTAAGCGCATGCAAAAAGGGATGACGATTGACCTCAGGGAGATCAACCAAAAAACACCACAGAGACACCATCACAGGTCTCAACCTGAGTGTATTCTAGGACATTGCCCCCTGGAAAATCAAATATGCAAAAGAACACTCCAGAGACACCATCACAGGTCTCAATGTAGTGAGCTAGCCAGACCTTCCCTCTGGGAAGGAGCAACCAAGCCAAGGAATGTCTCCATTCAAGAAAACCAACCAAGCAAGGTATCCATTTACAGACAGCTGTTTCAGGGTATTTGCCCCTCATCAGTGTGAAGTAGGTTTCTGGCTAGTGGGAGCAATGCTAGTAAGTGCATGCAAAAAGGGATGATGGTTGACCTCAGGGAGATCAACCAAAAAACACCACAGAGACACCATCACAGGTCTCGATGTGAGTGTATTCTAGGACATTGCCCCCTGGGAAATCAAATATGCAAAAGAACACTCCAGAGACACCATCACAGGTCTCAACGTAGTGAGATAGCCAGACCTTTCCTCTGGTAAGGAACAACCGGGCCAATGAATGTCTCCAGTCAAAGAAACCACCCAAGCAGGGTATCCCTTTACAGACAGCTGTTTCGGGATATTTGCCCCTTAATCCCTTTTTGGTGCGTATATATCGCCATAGTTGCCAACAGTAACAAATTTGCCTGCGCTATCGTAGTTTTCAACGCTCAGTCCCAGCAAATTAATGTTCACGTATGTCCCAGCATGCCTTACCCGTGACATAAAACTCCCGGGACATCCACTATGCCCAGCTCCAGGGTGGGAACATCACTTGTTTTTTTAGTTTTTACTTATGGGGGTAGGCCCACATTTAGTAGGGGATTACCTATACTTACAGGGAGGGGGGGTTGGGGTTCCTGGATAATGGATTTGACAGCAATAATGGTAAAAACAATACCTAAGGGGTTTACAGAAACTCCAGTTAAATCTCAACACAAGTTTTATCTTAAATGATGAATGGAGGTGTGGTCCTTTTACTAAATACATCATTGAAAAGGGGACGGGGCTTTATAAAAGATACGAATATGTCAGTCTTGATAAATCACCCCCTTGGTGTCTATATAGTCCAAGACTACAACAAATACAAAGAATGGGCACATGTAAAGTGCAACCCAATCAATCACTTTAGGTCCCTTATGATACCGTGGTGGAATACAACCTGGAAGACTCTTCCACCATGACATTACAAGTGACCTAAAGTGATTGAGTTCCATCTAGGCCTGTATTTATGATTGTTTCCTTCCCTCATCCCCATGGTGAGACATACACTGCGTAAGGAGTTTGTATTACTTTTGCCCTTTATTTATTAGGTTTATTGTCCTCTAGTTATTCTGGTGTATTGTATTGGACCCAATGTACAATACAAGTTTGTTGGTGTTTGGTATCTTTCAATAAATTATATGTTGTTGTACATTCATGAAACACTGTGGGGTGCACTTTACATGGGTTCGTTCTCTATATTTGTTGTGGTCTTTATCTATTTCTTGGATCACTAAGTGACCCCCTTCCTGCAGATATCTGGTCGAGCCCTCTTTCTGCTTTTGCGCACTGTATATTTTTGAGTCCAAAATAAACTTGCTCAGTCAGCAGGGTAAAGAGGAGAGCGTCCATCCATTTGTATGTAAGTATTGTAAAGTAACTAGGGCAGAAATCACGCATTTGTGGCCCATACTGTGATATGGCAGGGAGTGGGCGTTCTCCATGTGGTCCAATTCTGTCTAAAAAATGTAAATGTTAATATACTTTTGACTTATTAGTATGTGCAGTTAATTGTGTTAATTACTTCCTCCATAGAGGGTACTGATGGGGATTTCCAGTATTATATTAGAACCGTCTTCATTATGATAAACAGAATGCAAGTTAAGTATAGTTCCTTAGGAAGGATGTCAGGAACACCCAAAAAGAGTAGCACAAATTGTAGGGACAGAGGTGGACACCGATGGCAACAATCTGTTAAGCCTCACCATAACTTTATCATCCACCACCCTCCTGCCTTAAAGGCACACACAGGTATATCTGGGGACCACCAGTGGATCTGATCCTGAGTACAGATGAGCAAACCGGTTCGGCCGGTATGGGATCCGGGTAGGATTTTCCAAAAAGTCTGAGTCCGATCGGATTCGGATTTTTGGAAGTCCGCTCCGATTTTTTTTTCTTGCTTTCTAAAACGGCAGCCCCCATTTTAGAAAGCAGGAAGTGTTCCGGGCGGAAAAGCGCTTTCCCATGATGCCCGGAACACATCCAATCAGCAGGGATGTTGCACTAGCCCACCCCCTGTGACATCGGTATAGCTTTAAGTGCTATACAGATATCCAAGTACTATAGTGGCACCCTTGTGAGAGTGTATATGACATACGTTTCTTTCTCTAACCTCCTCCCTTGGCCTCTCCCAGCATTCTGACTCTCCATCCCACAAGGGTGGGAATACCTTGGACCTGGTCTTCTCCAGACTTTGCCCAGTTTCCCACTTTACTAACTTAACCACTGACCTCTCTGACCACAACTTCCTCTCCTTTATCATAACAAATTCTCGTCCTCCTCTTGACACCCCAACCTCACTCACATATAGGAACTTACGTGCTATTGACACCCAACAACTGCTAGATACCGTACAGTCATCATTGCCCCCCACCTCTTCCCTCTCCTATCCTAATTTGGCTGCCAAACAATACCACAACACCCTCAAAACCACCCTGGACAAACTTGCACCCCCTTTACCCCAAACAGCCCGACACAGACGGCCACAACCCTGGCACACATCCAGAACTCGTTTTCTTAGACGGTGTTCTAGGTGTGCTGAACGTCTGAGGAGGAAATCCAAGACAACAGCCAACCTTCTACATTACAAGTCTATGCTTAGAAGCTACTACTCTGCTCTTCACTCTGCTAAGCAATCTTACTTCACCACTCTGATCTCTTCTCTTTCCCATAACCCAAAACGCCTCTTTGATACCCTCAACTCTCTCCTTAAACCCAAACTTCAGACACCCATAACTAACCTCTGCGCTGAAGACCTAGCCAACTACTTCAAGGACAAAATAGACACAATCCGCCAGGAGATCATCTCCCAGTCCCCAGGTAATATTAATCCTATTCCCTCTCACTGTTCCTCCTCTTCCCTCTCAGCCTTTGAGCCAGTGACAGAGGAGGAAGTCTCCAGACTCCTCGCCTCCTCTCGCCCCACCACCTGCCCTAGTGACCCTATTCCCTCACACCTTGTCCAGTCTCTCTCTCCTGTTGTCACTACCTACCTTACTAAAATCTTCAACCTCTCCCTCTCCTCTGGCATCTTCCCCTCGACTTTCAAACACTCCGTCATCACTCCATTACTGAAAAAACCCTCCTTAGACCCCTCCTGTGCTGCCAACTTTCGACCTGTCTCTAATCTTCCTTTAATCTCCAAACTCTTGGAACGTCTTGCCTATTCCCGCCTAACCCGCTACCTTGCTGACAACTCTCTTCTTGACCCTCTTCAGTCCGGTTTCCGTCCTCACCACTCTACAGAAACTGCCCTGACTAAAGTCTCTAACGATCTCCTCTCCGCCAAATCTAAAGGTGACCATTCACTTCTCATCCTCCTGGACCTATCTGCAGCTTTTGACACTGTAGACCACCAGCTCCTCCTCTCCACGCTCCGCTCTATCGGCCTCAAGGACTCTGCTCTTTCCTGGTTCTCCTCCTATCTCTCTGACCGCTCCTTTAGTGTATCACGTTCTGGCTCCACCTCATCTTCTCTTCCCCTTACAGTCGGGGTTCCTTAGGGATCAGTCCTGGGCCCTCTCCTTTTCTCACTTTACACTTTACCCATCGGACAAATCATCAGCAAGTTTGGTTTTCAGTACCATCTCTATGCTGATGATACTCAGCTGTATACCTCCTCCTGTGATATCACCCCGCTATATACCATCTCTATACTGATGATACCCAGCTATATACCTCCTCCCGTGATGTCACCCCCGCTATATACCATCTCTATGCTGATGATACCCAGCTATATACCTCCTCCCGTGATATCTCCCCCGCTCTTCTTCAGAACACCAGTAACTGTCTGTCTGCCGTCTCTAACGCTATGTCCTCCCTATTCCTAAAACTAAACCTTGTTAAGACTGAGCTTCTTGTCTTCCCTCCCTCTGCTAAACACCCTCCACCTGACAGCTCCATCTCTGTCTGTAGTGCGACCATAGCCCCTACACAACAAGCCCGCTGCCTTGGGGTTATATTTGACTCAGATCTGTCCTTCACTCCTCATATCAAATCTCTTTCACGTTCCTGTAATCTGCATCTAAAAAACATCTCTAAAATCCGTCCCTTCCTGTCAGTCGAATCTGCTAAAACTCTCATTGTCGCTCTTATTCATTCCCGTCTTGACTACTGCAATTCCTTACTAATCGGCCTTCCTTCCTCTAAACTCTCCTCTCTCCAGTCCATTCTCAATACAGCGGCCAGGCTCATCCCCATGTCCAGCCGCTATACCGATGCCCCCCCCTGTGCCAGTCACTACATTGGCTCCCTATTAAACACAGGATACAATACAAAGTCCTCCTGCTCACCCACAAGGCTCTCCACAGTGCTGCACCTCCCTATATCTCCTCCCTCATCTCCGTCTACCGCCCTACCCGTGCCTTACGCTCCTCTTATGACCTAAGACTAACAACCACCTTAATCCGCACCTCTCACTTCCGTCTCCAGGACTTCACCGGAGCTGCACCAGTCCTATGGAATGCATTACCCAAGACAGTCAGACTCACCTCCAATACACAAAGCTTCAAACGTGCCCTCAAAACTCATCTATTCAAGCAGGCTTACCAGGTTCCCTAATTTTCACTGCTATTTTTCATTGACTACTGTTGCTCCTGCCTGGCCTCCATGTTTGCTACTGTTGCTCCTGCCTGGCCTCCATGTTGACTACTGCTGCTCCTGCCTGGCCTCCATGTTGACTACTGCTGCTCCTGCCTTGCCTCCATGTTGGCTACTGCTGCTCCTGCCTGGCCTCCATGTTGACTACTGTTGCTCCTGCCTGGACTCCATGTTTGCTACTGCTGCTCCTGTACTGGCCTCAAATGACTATTGCTGGACCTCCACTGGCCTCCAATGACTACTGCTGCTCCTTCACTGCATTTTTGACCTTTTTCCTGCATAGACCCTGTAATGGTGAATTTCCTGCATAGACCCTATAATGGTGAGTTTCCTGCATAGACCCTGTAATGGTGAGTTTCCTGCATAGACCCTGTAATGGTAAGTTTCCTGCATAGACCCTGTAATGGTGAGTTTCCTGCATAGACCCTGTAATGGTGAATTTCCTGCATAGACCCTGTAATGGTGAGTTTCCTGCATAGACCCTGTAATGGTGAGTTTCCTGCATAGACCCTGTAATGGTGAGTTTCCTGCATAGACCCTGTAATGGTGAGTTTCCTGCATAGACCCTGTAATGGTGATTATTGAAGTCTAAAAAAAATTGACTTTGAGATATTGAAAAGATAATGATACTGAAATGTTACTGACATGTAGAGCCCTAAATTCAACCAAATACACTACCTACATATCATATAGATGCTTTAAACTATGAAATCCGAAGAAATCCGAAATTCGGTCGAACCAAACTTTTAAAAAAAAATCCGGAAGTCCGGTCGGAACGAACTTTTGAAAAGTTTGCTCATCTCTAATCCTGAGGACCACCAATGAAGGACCGGTGAGAAGTGACAAGTCATTAACAAGACATTGTTAATGACCAAGTATCCAGTAAGCCATTACCCCAGAATATACAAATATTATCACCAAATACTTTGACCAGTATCACTATACAAAGACCAGTATCCCCCCATAATCTGACCCATATAAAGATAGATACCAATGGTAAACAGGTTCTGTTGAACAATAGAAAAATAGAAAATTGTCAGCAGAAAAATACCATTTTGTCTATCTAGTCCATCCTTTTATTATTTCCCTTCTTATTATCTACAGATAGATATATGTTTATCCCAGGCAGGTTTACTGTATTTTGTTATTGTAGATTTTTCAACCACATCTGATGGAAGTTTGCTCCAAGCATCTACAGTGCAGTTACATCCAGTGTCTCACAGGGGGCATCTTCTCTGATTTGAGTCGCTCAATTTTCCTTTTCTTCTCTATCTTGCTTAGCCATCATGAAGACTTCTTATGTTGACAACTTGTTTACAAAGAATCTGCCAGACAAACATTTTAGGTTATTTGCTCCAGCACCATCATCACCTCTATACAAAGTCCCCATCTGTACTGCTCCACACTGTAATAGTGCCTGCTGTGTGCCTCCATGTAGTATGTTGACCTAGTTTGGGCCCTCAAATAGTACACAGGCCACTTAATGCCCTCATATAGTAATAGGGCCCCCTCTGTAACCCCATATAGTAGTCAGGCCTCTTTGTGCCCCATATAGTAGTTCAGCCTCTCTGTCTTCATATAGTAGTCAAGCTTCCCTGTATGCATCTATATAGTAGTTAGACTTCTCTGCACCACCCTGTAGGTAATCCACGACCACCCTATCCCTCCCCACTAGAGAGCATCCCCACTGTTAGGAATTAATCCCGCTCGATCGCTATTTATTACTTATGGAGGAAGAGGAAAGGGGGGGGGGGGGGGATAATCTAGATACTATCAATTCTGTAAAGTCCAAATTAGGCGGTGAGACTGGCCTAAAGTTCTAGGAGATATCAGAAGGCTTACATGGTCTGGGGTGAGTTACGATCAGGGCTTTAAGGAACTCCCTAGGTAAATTTCCATTTCTGAGAATATATATATATATATATATATATATATATATATATATACACACACTCACCGGCCACTTTATTAGGTACACCATGCTAGCAACGGGTGGTCTTCTGCTGCTGTAGCCCATCTGCCTCAAAGTTTTACGTACTGTGCGTTCAGAGATGCTCTTCTGCCTACCTTGGTTGTAACGCTTGGCTATTTGAGTCACTGTTGCCTTTCTATCAGCTGGAACCAGTCTGCCCATTCTCCTCTGACCTCTGGCATCAACAAGGCATTTCCGCCCACAGAACTGCCGCTCACTGGATGTTTTTTCTTTTTCGGACCATTCTCTGTAAACCCTAGAGATGGTTGTGCGTGAAAATCCCAGTAGATCAGCAGTTTCTGAAATACTCAGACCAGCCCTTCTGGCACCAACAACCATGCCACGTTCAAAGGCACTCAAATCACCTTTCTTCCCCATACTGATGCTCGGTTTGAACTGCAGGAGATTGTCTTGACCATGTCTACATGCCTAAATGCACTGAGTTGCCGCCATGTGATTGGCTGATTAGAAATTAAGTGGTAACGTGCAGTTGGACAGGTGTACCTAATAAAGTGGCCGGTGAGTGTATATATATATATATATATATATATATATATATATATATATATATATATATATATTTTTTTTTTTTTTTTATTATTTTTTATAAAGATGTGGGGTTAAAGTGTTTGGTTGCTTAACCCATCAGGTTCAAGGTTTTTTTCTGAAGGGAGGGATTTTATAGTTTCTTCTATTTCTATCTCTGTCATATCCATGGTATCCAAAGGGCCACATACGGTATGATATATTAAAGAGGAGTTGCTACTAGAGATGATCGGACAGTGAAGGAGCAGCAGTAGTCATTGGAGGCCAGTGGAGGTCCAGCAATAGTCATTTGAGGTCAGTACAGGAGCAGCAGTAGCCAACATGGAGGGCAGGCAGGAGCAGCAGTAGTCAACATGGAGTCCAGGCAGGAGCAACAGTAGTCAACATGGAGGCCAGGCAGGATCAGCAGTAGTCAACATGGAGTCCAGGCAGGAGCAACAGTAGTCAACATGGAGGCCAGGCAGGATCAGCAGTAGTCAACATGGAGGCCAGGCAGGAGCACCAGTAGCCAACATTGAGGCCAGGCATCAGCAACTGTAGTCAATATTTGTGTCTCAGGCAAACACGTATGTCATATACACTCTCACAAGGGTGCCACTATAGTACTTGGATATCTGTATAGCACTTAAAGCAATACTGACGTCACACAGGGGGTGGGCTCGTGCAACATCCCTGATGATTGGATGTGTTCCGGGCATCATGGGAAAGCGCTTTTTCTGCCTGAAACACTTCCTGCTTTCTAAAATGGGTGCTGCCATTTTAGAAAGCAAGAAAAAAAAATTCGGAGCGGACTTCCAAAAATCTGATTCCGAACGGACTCGGACTTTTTGGAAAATCCGACCCGGATCCCATACCGGCCGAACCGGTTCGTTAATCTCTAGTTGCTACACCAAAGATACCTGTAAGTGTGAAGTGTGGTTGATAAGTGCATTAATGTGTGAGTGGACATACAGTAGGTTGGTATTTCAGATGAAACTCCGGAACTCCCCTGATCTAAATATTGTTCCTTTTACTGCAGTCCTCGAGGTCCGCCATTTTTGTTATTAGATTAGTTACCTCATCTTCCAAAATGTGGTAAGAGTCCATGAGTTCATTGTGTGAACTGGTAAATTCTCCAAATGTGTTCTCTATATGGTCCACATGCATTCTCTAGTCATCTACAGTAACCTATAAGTGGTGCATAAGGCATACCTTCCAAGTGTCCCTCTTTTGGAGGGACAGTCCCTACTTATAACCCACGTCCCTCTGTCCCTCTTTGCCCCTTACATGTCCCTCTTTTTGACCTAGGAATTCCATTTGCATTAATAAACTTTCTAAGTTGCTCTAGAAAGTGTCCGGTTTCTTACTGTATAATAGACCCAAACTTGCATATTATTCCATCATGTGGTGCAAGATGGATCCTAAAAATTGTTATATTCAGATGAACCATGTGACATTATGGCCCCTTTCACACATCATGTCACACATGGGATAAACAATTAAGCCATTGTGCGTCCGTATCACCTATCTGACAGGGGTCCCTGCAAATGTGGACAGTTACTGAAACAAATAGTAATCCTGTCATCAGTAAGCCTGTCCATAATTACAGACAAGGTTACTATGTGTGAATGGGATCTAAGGATGCAGTCACACATACAGGATCTGCTGCAGATCCTGTATGTGTGATTGCATCCCTGAATTAAAAAGTATAGATATGTCCGTAAACATTTTCCTAGACTGAACCACAAGTGTCTCTCTTTGGCCGTCTAAAAAGTTGGGAGGTACTGTATGTATATAGGGGGTGCACATCTTGTTGGAATGATCACTACAGATCACAGTTCATAACTGTAGCCGACTGTATGTGTAATTTAGGAGTGCCCTTCCTTCCTCTTTAAACCTTTATGTGTAACACTCTCTTACATGGCATGTTTTTTTTTTTTCATTTTTGCCAGTTTCCTAGTTAGGCTGCATCTCCAGTATAAACATAGTTTTGCCTCTTTATAAATCACTGGTCAGACCACATATGGTATATACTGTGTACAGTTTTGGGCACCTGTATATAAGAAGGACACAGCTGAACTGTAGCGGGTGCAGAGGAGGCGACAAAGGTCATTAAGGGAATGGGTGGGTTACAGTACCAGGACAGGTTATCACGCTTGGGGTTATTTACACTAGAAAAAAGACGTCTTAGGGGAGATCTGATCACAATGTACAAATATATGAATGGACAGTACAGAGATCTTTGTAGTGGTCTCCTTACTCCTAGGTCTGTAACAATGACAAGGGGGCATCATCTACGTCTAGAGGAAAGAAGATTTCATCATCAGCATCGACGCGGGTTCTTTACTGTACGAGCGGTAAGACTGTGGAACTCTCTGCCACATGAGGTTGTCATGGCCGATTCATTAAATAAGATCAAGGGAGGCCTGGATTGTTTTTTTGAACAATATAATATTACAAGTTATGGGCATCAGATTTCTGGTGATACGTTGATCCAGGGATTGTTCTGGTTACCATTGGAGTCGGGGGGGAGTTTTCTCCCTGTGGTGGGGTGGTTGTCGTCTGCCTCATAGGGGTTTTTGTCTTCCCCTGGATTAACACAGTAGGGTTTCCCTACGTTGAACCTGATGGACTCTTGTCTTCTTTCAACCTTATTTACTATGTTACTATGTTACTATGTTACTAAACATGATGCCACTTCTTAAAATTCTTTATTGGTTTCATAATTTCCCTATTCCCATCCTCATGCAAAGAATTACTCAGCTTCAATGACTCTTTATGGGATTCATTTGAAAACACTAAAGAGCTACAGTACCCCATAGTACGCTGTGCTTACCACCTGCTAAGGGCTAGGATGCCCTGATCCTAAAAAATACTACCAAGCAGCAATTCTTGAACAACCATAATACTGGTGGCGCCATGATACTTCTAAACATTGGGTGAATATATATAATATAATAGTGACTTATTATGTGCGGCACGGCTCCAAGAGAAAGTTATTTCATCAGCTCTTCTCCCTGTAAGAGCAGCTATTAAGGTATGGACCCATCCCTCAATTAAGTCACCCCTCCTTCCCATTGGATATTTGGATATTCCCTTAACATTAATTCAGCTCCACGTTCCTGACAGGCGGTATGGATGGTTTCTAGGTGGCCTAAGAGAGTTGAAAAAAGCTTTTGGAGAATCAGGATTATCCACTATGAAATGATAATGTGTAGGTTCTCCTGCCCAAAAATAATTTCTATGAACACCTTCATTTACAGCACTTTACCATCTCCCTTCCTTCTTCCTCTTACTCCCCTGTTACACAATATGGACGTTACTTTAATAATCCCCTTGTACTATCTGAAGCTTAGAACTCTTTGAATATCACCTCCACAACTCTTTGAATATCACCTCCAACTACGGTCTCAAATGTTTTTACTTACTACTACAGTCTGCCATTGATCTAACCACTTAGAATCAGCCCATAAACTACAATAGATGGTATCTCATACCATACCGTCTGTCCAGGGGCGGTCTTGGCATTTCTGGGGCCCCAAGCGAAGTTATGTCTGCCCCCCCCCTCGACTCGCGTTCCAAAACAATAGACCACTGTGTGTTGCCCCCAGTAGTATATACCCCTTGTGCACTACCGCCAGTAATATATACTCCTTGTGTGCTGCCCCCAATAGTATATACCCCTTGTGTCCTGTCCAGCGGCCCTGTCCAGCGGTCTTGAGCACAAGAGCGGGGCGTGGGGGCCCCCCTGGATGTTGGGGGCCCCAAGCGGTCGCTTGGGGTGCTTGGTGCCAAAGACCGCCACTGCGTCTGTCTAAGATATATCCCACATGTCCTAACATATATTACCAATGTGATGTCAAGCAGGGACATCGACCTGGACCAGGCAGATAAAAGAGGACTTCCTCATAAGATGAGATCGCAAATAGCCTGATGAAGGCTCTATGAGATAACACTGAAACACGCTGAAAACGTGTTGTTTTTTTTATTATATACATTTTTATGCTACACATGTTTATGTCTTATTCACATTTAGCAGCATACGTGCATTTTTATTTTTATATTTTTGGTTAGTTGCACTTTCTTCTTATGAGGAAGTCTTCTTTTATCTGCCTGGTCCGGGTCGATGTCCCTGCTTGATTTGCACACACTCTGGTGACCGGATCGATAGTTGGGGTCCTCGGAGAGCTGTACCGCATCTTATCCATGCGATTTGTAGAGTTGTGCCTATAATATTGCACAACCATACCAGGGGATCGGTTCTTTCCTTGATAAGAAGCACTTGCCATTTTATACCCCCAAGAGGCCAAGAGCGTACCTCTGGGTACACTTACAGATTTAGAGTATGTGCACACTGCGGAATGGCGAAGGATAACCCTTCGTGCATTCCGCAGCTGGCACCCGCCGGGGGACTGATGCGGGCGCATGTCTCTACCCGTGTCATAGACTCCATTCTATGCACAGGTGGATTCCGTTGTCCATCCAAAGAATGAATACGTTGGACGGAGAGCGGAATCCTCCCGGGCATAGAATGGAGTCTATGACACGTGTGGAGACGTGCGCCTGCATCAGTCCGCCGGCGGGTGCCAACTGCGGAATGCACGAAGGGTTACCTGTCGCCATTCCGCAGTGTGCACGTACCCTTAGAGTGTATGTAGGAAGGGACACCTAAATGCAGCCCCCAGATGCCCCCCCCCCCCCCCCAATCCTTGGAACAAGTGGAAGATCGTCCGGGAACTGATCTTCCCACTGCTGGATAAAGGTTACCACCTGTACGGGGATAACTTTTATGCCAGCACCCCCTCTTCCGGTCCCTCGCTGCTCGAGCTACTGTAGCTTGCGGCACGATACGAAAATATCAGAAGTAGCAATAGAGCCCTAATATTTAGCAGCCATGGAGCGGACCCAGCGCTTCTGGATATGAAGGACCCCGTATCGCACCAGGGCAACATTTTCCAGGTGACGTCCCCCACACTGGAGAACGGGAGACCCCAGAAGAAGTGCAGAGTGTGGCGTAACAGGGGGATCAGGGAGGACGCCATTTTCCAGTGTGACACCTGTCCTGATCACCCCGGCCTCTGCATACTGGATCGCTCCAAGGCGTACCACACGTCATTGGAGTTCTACATTATCTAAATTCTGTCCCTTATTCCTATTTCAGGGGTCACGTTGATCCGGGGATTATTCTGATCGCCATTATGGAGTCGGGAAGGAATTTTTCCCCTGTAATGAGGCTACTGTCGTCTGCCTCACGAGGGTTTTTTGTCTTCCTCTGGATCAACACAGATTGAGTTTGATGGACACCTGTCATTTTCAACCTTATAAACTAATAATTGGCCTAATACCCCCAAATAAATTAGAATTGTCCCTTTTCCCCAGCTAAGTAGGTATGGCCGCCATTCCCATTAGAGGATGCCATGATGCAATTACAAGGCCTCTGTGCGGCCAGGACAGTAGAAACCCCCCACAAGTGACCCCATTCTGGAAACTACACCCGATAAGGAATCTAACAAGGGGGGCAGCGGGGATATGGCCCCCTGGTGACGGCCACATTTGGGACGTGAAAATGAAAACAATTGTATTTTTTATTTTCTCGGCACATGTTCTACGTAAGTGCCTGTCACCAGTGGGGTCCATATCCTCATTGCACCCCTTGTTAGATTCCTTATGGGGTGTAGTTTACAGAATGGGGTCACTTGTCGGGGGTTTCTACTGTCCTGGCAGCACAGGAGCTTTGTAATTGCGACATGGCCTCCATCCTCCATTCCAGCCTCTAAATGGCGCTCTGTCCCTTTGGTGGCTTGCCCTGTGCCCATATGGCACATTATGTCCACATGTGGGGTATTTTCGTACTCAGGGGAAACTACCCTACACGTTTTGTGTTCATTTTCTTTTTAACCCCTTGTGGAAATGGAAAAAATCAAGGCTAGACCAACATTTAGTGTAATTTGTGTAAAATTTTTACTCTAAATCATTAATCTTGTCATGATTTTTTCATTTTCACAAGGGGCTAAAAGATAAAAAAAAAACTAAATGTGTAGAGCAATTTCCCCTGAGTACGTAAATACCCCACATGTGGGCATAAAGCGCCATGCGGGTGCAGGGTAAGCCTCCGAAGGGAAGGTGCGCCATTTGGTTTTTGAAGGCTGGATTTGGATGGAATGGATTTCGAGGGGCCATGTTGCATTCAAAAGGCCTCTGTGTTGCCAAGACAGTTGAAACCCCCCACAAGTGACCCCATTATGGAAACTACACCCCTCAGGGAATGTAACAAGGGGTGCAGTGAGCATATGGACCCCACTGGTGACGGGCACAAATGTGGAACAATGTGGCGTGAAAATGAAATATTACATTTTTTACACTATAATGTTGGTTTAGCCTTGAATTTATCATTTTCACAAGGGGTTAAAAGAGGGGAAAAAAAACAAAATGTCTAGAGCAATTTCCCCCGAGTCCGAAAATACCCCACATTGTGACATAAAGCATCATGTGGGCGCAGGGCAAGCCTCCGAAGAGAAGGAGCGCCATTTGGATTTTGGAGGTTGGATTTGGCTAGAATGGATGATGAACGCCATGTTGCATTTACAGAGCCCTCGTGCTGCCAAAACACTGGAAACCCCCCACAAGTGACCCCATTCTGGAAACTGCACCCCTCAGGGAATCTAACAAGGGGTGCAGTGAGGATATGGACCCCCTTATGACGGGCACATTTGTGCCATGAAAGTGAAAAAATGAAATTTTTTACTTTTACGTCACATTGTTCCACATTTGTGCCCGTCACCAGTGGGGTCCATATGCTCACTGCCCCCCTTGTTAGATTCTTTGAGGGGTGTAGTTTCCAGAATGGGGTAACTTGTGGGGGGTTTCCAGTGTTTTGGCAGCACGAGGGCTCTGTAAATGCGACATGGCTCTTGAAATCCATTCCAGTGAAATCCAGCTTCCAAAAGCCAATTGGCGCTCCTTCCCTTTGGAGGCTCGTCCTGCGCCCGCTTGGCACTTTATGTCCACATGTGGGGTATTTCCGTACTCGGGAGAAACTGCGCTACACATTTTGTGTCTTTTTTTTCCTCTTATCCCTTTAAGAAAATGAAAAATTGAAGGCTAGAACAACATTTTAGTGTAAAAAATAAATTTTTCTTTTTTCACGCCATATTGTTCGGAAAATCTGTGAAGCACCTGTGGGGTCCAAATGCTCACCGCGCCCCTTGTTACATTCCTTGAGGGGTGTAGTTTTCTAAATGGTGTCCCTTTAGGGGTGTTTTTTTAGGTTTTGACACCCCAGAGCCTCTGCCAACCTGAAGTGGTACAGTCAGAAATGACCAAATATAACGTAGGCGTTGAAATTCACTAGGCACTCCCTTATATATGAGGCTTGTTGTTGCGTCAAATAGCGCAATAGGGCCACATATGGGGTATTTCTATAAACTGCAGAAACGGGGCAATCAATATTGGGGTAAATTTCTCTGGTAATAGGTTTATAATTATGAAAAATATTGGATTACAATAAAATCTCTGCACAGAAAATTAAAATTTTCAAATTTCTTACACACTTAGCTTTTATTTCTGGGACTCCCCTAAAGGGTTAAAACACTTTCTGGATGTGATTTTGCAGAGTGTGGGGGGTGCAGTTTCTGAAATGGGGTGCTTTGTGGGTCTTTCTAACATACAGGCCCCTCAAATACACTTTAAACCTGAACAGGTCCCTAAAAATATCTGATTTTGAAATTTTACTGAAAATTTGGAAATTTGCTGCTAATGTTTTAAGCTTCCTATTGTCTAAAAAAAATGAAAGATCGTTTAATAAATGCCGCCAACATAAAGTAGACATGTTGCTAATGCTATTTAATATATAATTTATGTGGTATAACCACTTTCTGTATAAGCAAAAAAGTTTCAAAGTTGGAAAAATGCAGTTTTTCAAATTTTTTCACATTATTTGGGTTTTTTTCATAAAGATTCATTATGAGTGTCGACTTCAATTTACCAGAAATGTAAAGTACAATATGTCACGAGAAAACAATCTCAGAATCAGCCGGATAGGTAAAAGCATCCCGAAGTTATTAATGAATAAAGTGACAATGGTCATATTCATAAAATTTGTCTCTGTCATTAAGGCCATTTCAGGCTCTGTCCTTAAGGGGTTAAACATCTTTCCAGTCGTTATTCACTGTTCCCTTTGGCATTATTTTGATTATGTGCTTTTTAATTAATAAAGATATCTTTTTTGTACATTGATTGTTTAGAGGTTCAGTTTTTCTTATCGGTTTATTGGTCTGCAACTAGAACCCAATATCTTTGTGTAAGTACTAAACACTAAGTCCTCCATCCGCATTACTAGGATCCATGGTCCCGGGTTGGGGGAGATCTGCGAGACTTATTTTTGGTTCATTTTGGTTGAGATTTGCAATCTCAACATCATGTGGGCCTGTGGGATTTGAAATGCCAGTTCTGCTGTTTAATCCCAGTTTGGCCCTGCTTAGATGGTGCTATACTCCATACAAATGTAAAGCCCCTATTCCACGGGCCGCCTGAGAGTAGCAAATGAGCGCTGTCAGCACTCGTTTGCTCCTCGTTCCCCGCTCGCGGGTGAGTGTGGGAGGGGCTGCGGGGAGGCTGCCCGGGTGATCGCTAGATTGCCCGGGCAGCCAATAGAGGACAGCGGAGGTCTGCTGCTGCCGCCCCCATCCCACGGAGCGGCGGCAGCAGATCGCTGCTACCACAGTTGTTTGTTTTTCAACATGCTTGAAAGACAAACGACAGCAACGATCAGCCGACATGCATGATGACGGTTGCCTTCTATTCCAAGGGACGATTATCCGCCGTAACAGCCAATTTCGGCCAAATACGGACGATAATCGTTCCATGGAATAGGGCCTTTGAGGTGGTCTTCAATGGGACCACTTGAGTGTATTGGATGGTTTCCAGATCATATAGAGATCAGATAGACAACTGGTGGATGCATTCAACATGGAGACGGGGTGAATCTGAGCAGAAGCATCATTTATTGGGCAGATCATCTCCTTATATACCCATCGCAGTGGGCGCACATACATGAATAAGCATTTTTGTAAGAATCAGGTACTTTTCCACCATGTGGCCACTGGAGTTATCCAGCACGTGATCTGTCAAACTCGAACATTGATTATTTCCCTTGTTTTTTTATATAATTTATTTGTGTTCACTTTTTATATTTGGTTATCAGTGGTAATTCAGACATCAGTTGCCTTATTCATCACAGGTTCTCTATCCTCGATACATGACATTTACTTCATCTGAACTGATTAACCATTTCCATCCCTCGCACAAGCTGCACTAGATCTATACACAAGAACATTGTTACTTACCTTGTGGGACGTAATATAACTAGGAGGTGAGGAACAAATAAGATGAGCAAAAACCTTACCAAGTGAGATAGATCCATCAATCTGCACCTTGCTCCACCACTAATAGCATCAGACCTGTTCATTTCTAATAATGTTGATTGATTAATTGTAAGCAGGAAATGGAAAACCCCAAATGAACCAGTTCCCTTAAAAAATTTGCATGGTGTTCTGTGTTATTAGTATAGGCTTCAATGGAAAGAGAAACCAGGAAGCTGTTAGATTCCGGGGGCGTCTAAGAGAGCTAGTGACCGGACAGGATGATGGAAATCCCAAAAAAAAGGGGGGGGGGGGCTGGAGTAAACCTGATGTACATGTTATATAATTGTGTTGTTTTGTACATAATGATTTATATCAGATTTAACCTAACAAAGATTTGTAATAATGGTGTAGTAGTATATGTAGTATATGGTGCTTGGGAGGGTCTCCTCCTTTTGCTGACTGGTGGAAAAGGTAAGTGGAAAAATGGTGGAAAAATGCTTTAGGGTAGTTTCACACCTACCGGATTTGCTGCTGATCCAGTACTATTCACCCCTATGATAGCACATACTCACAGCAGGATTGACTTCCCGCTGTGAGTAGGAGCTTTAACCCCATGCCGCCCACAATGCAGCCCCGCTGCCCGCATCCCCGCCCCCATCAGCTTGCCACCCGAATCCCCCATCCCCACCCCCATCAGCCCCGGCGCCTGCGTCCTGCAGCCCGCCGCCGAGAGCATACACTACCTGCTCGGCGGCGTGGCTGCAGAGAGGCTCCCGGCTCCGGTCCCGCACAGCCGATCAGTGCACGGCAGCACTGATTGGCTGAGCGGGACCAGAGCCGAGAGCCTCACTGCATGCTCTTGGTGGCAGGCTGCAGGATGGGGGCGGCGGGGCTGCGGGCGACGGGGCTGATGGGGGTGGGGATGGGGGATTCGGGTGGCAAGCAGATGGGGGCGGGGATGCGGGCAGCGGGGTTGCGTTGTGGGTGGCAGGGGGTTAAAGCACATACAGCGAGATGTCAATCCCGCTGCGAGCATGTGCTATCATAAGGGTGAATAGTACTGGATCCGCAGTGGATCTCGCTGCGAGTCCGCAACGTGAGATCCGCTGCGGATTTGGTAGGTGTGAAAGTACCCTTAAAGGGTAACTATCAGCAGGTTACACAAAGCGAACCTGCTGACTGCCCCCTAATGCTGACTGCACCCTAAGGGGTGTTGAAGTAGAAGCCATGTGTCTTACCTTCCTTCTCTGCACTGTTCCCATGCAGTTAGTAGTTGAATCCACGGACCGGAGCACCATTAGGAGCACTGACCCCCTATCATGCAGAGTGGGCCTGTCCCCTCCATTGATTATCAATAAAAGGAGCGGGTGGGCACGGTGCCATGGGGGCATTGCTCCTAAGGGTGCTCCGGACTGTGGATTTAACTGCTGACTGCCACGGCGCCAAGGAGGAAGGTAAGAAAATATACCTTCTTTCTCGACGCCCCATGCACATTAGGGGGCTGTCAGCAGGTTAGATTTGTTATAAAACAATTAGATTTACTATAATATGTTTTTTATTAAGATGCTTTTATGAAATGTCTGGGGTGCTGAGTAGGTAATAAAGATGTGGTTACTTGCTCAAACTGACAGGAAGTGCCCCGCTCATCCCCCACACACTTATCTAACCTTGTAACCTGCAGATTTTAACCACAAGAACTTTTCTTAATCTTTATACAGTAAGTGCTAATGACATTGTATGGGGCAGACATCATAGCAGCAGCCCTGGCTTGTGTTGTCTCCCTGCTGGCAGGAATATATGTTGCCATAACCTCCATGCTTGTGGTCCCAATTGATAAGAAATAATTTTCCTTACAGAGAATGGTAGCAAAAATGTTCTCTCCTCTATCCTTGTGTTATGTATTATAACTCACTTAATAAAATATGATTGAATCCTCCTCTATACATTTCTATTGTTGTGCTTTGTTAGGTATTTTAAGTTTTTTATGCAGGTGCAGGGTTGCTTTTTTGGAGGCATGACTGATCTGTAAGGTTTTCATTTCATGAGAATGCTCCAGGTCAGTACAGGTACCGTATGTTCACATCAAATGTTTGTACAAAACACTACAAAGATGGAAATCCTCAACAACGTAAAGATGTATATAGTTTTATCTGCCCCTGGGTGGTGTGTGTGTGCGTGTGTGTGTGTGTTTGTGTGTGTGTAGGGGGTGGCATGGGTTGTTTATAGGGACTCAGGTGTGGTGACCCAGTACAGGGACCTAAACTTGTATTGCACCTGAGTAAGATAACTCCCACGGGTTCACACACATGGGATGAGGTATCCACTGCAGTTAGTGTTTTCCCCACTAGGTGTCACTACTGTGTCTATTAACTTATTCTATTTAATCATACAGGTTGCCCTAGATCCCAACGACTGGTTCTTTATGTTCCACAAAAATCTTTCACAAAAACCAGTAGGGACCAATTTCTTATTAAAACTAACAACTCAGCTTTTATTGGTATGCAATAAAAATGTGTGATTTATGATTAAAAATATTGGGAAGTCTGATATATTTTGTTTTAATTAAATCACCGTGTGTGACAATTCAGGATGTGTATCTGTATATTCAGTAAGTATAACCGCTTTCTTACTGTATGTTGTGCTGTTGTCTGTTAGCCTCTAGGTGGCAGTGTTACTCTGCGGTGTAATTGTGTACACTGTATTCATTCATACAATGTATCCATCCATAAGGTGTTCATTCACAGAATTGAGGCAAACCGTCTAGAATGTAGTGTAGGGAGATGCTGCTATAGACTATGGATGGCAGACACCGTTCTTTGTTAGATAGTCACTCAGGAGTCAGTCTGTATTTTCATTGCACGCTCTCGGCACTTAGTTAGTTCACCATGGATAAACTCTGTAATGTGTAACAAGTAACTAATTTAGGTGATCACGGCGTTCACAGTCTTAGTCTTAGGAGTACTGATGAGCAGTAGTGCTACGACCGCTGGTTGTGGGTGAAACCCTACGTAGGCGCAGTATTCCTTCTCTAGGCTATAATTTGTCAATACAGTACTAGGCTATGTCCACACTACGTATGAGACCGGCCGTTCCGTGACCCTGGCCGGGTCACGGAACGGCCGGTCTCTGGCCGGATCATCTGGCCAGGTGATCTTTCTAGCCGGAGAGCTCTGATGCGGGCGTATCAGAGCGCGCCCGCATCAGAGCTTACCATAGCCCACAGTGAAGCGAGCAGCCAGAGCCGCTCGCTTCACTGTGTGAACTGACAGGTCTTTCTGCGGCCAGAATTCACTGAATTCCGGCCGCAGAAAACTGACCTGTCAGTTTTGTTCCAACGCTGTATGGGCTCCCGGCCGGAGCGTATACGATGGGTGTACGCTCCAGCCGGGATCCCATTGCTCAAAGGAATTGTTCCACAATGCAAAACTACGGCCGTAGTTCTGCGGGGGGAACTACGGCCGTAGTTTTACTTTGTGTGAACATTTTACTTACACCAGAGGGACAAGGCACTACCTTTTTAATTAAGATAACAGAGGGCGCTCTACCCAATATGGCATGAAAACATATACAACACAAACAAGAAAAAGAATGCCATAAACTGAAGAGGGTGGCACATCCAGAGTAAACAGACTATATCCAAAATATTACGTATAAGAAATATAGAAATCTTTTTTGATAAATAGAGCAACAGGTGCCGAACAAACACATTAAAATCATTTAAAACACACACAACACATAAGGGACTGTGCAAGATGAACACAGACCCAAAGATACCCCGACATGAACAATTGTAATGACCCCCCCCCCCAAATGGTATTATGGAACAGGCTGCTAGGTCAAAAATCAAGTGTGAAATCTACAAACCATGATGTGTGAGCCTATATCCTAGGATGTACTAACCAAGGAGTGGCAGAGTCTAAATTCAGCCATATATGGCTAACCATAAAAGAATTTGTATCTCCATAGAGGGAGGTCCATGTCGAGGTCCACTGAACCCCACGCGGTCCGTCTCAGCACCGAGACTTTCTCAAGGGTCACACCCTTGAGTGCAACTGCTATGATTTGGAAGGTGAGGGAGACTTCCTGGGCCAGAGTACAGGGCTGTAGACCACCATGTGCAGGCCATACCCCTCCTTCACTCCTAATACCACCCAGTACAGGGAGCTCTTAAACCAAAGCAATGCTCTTAAACCAAGTCACAATTTTGAAAAACTGTGAGCTCTTAAACCAAAACACTCTTAAACCAAAGTTACTCTTAAACCAAGGTACCACTGTGCTTAGTCAATTTTTAGCGGTGTGAGTGCTTATGCGCATGACAGAGCACTTGGTGAGTTTTTGATTGTTAATCCCTCTGCGCATGATCCCAGACTTAGTTTTGTTTGTATTCTTAGTAGTTTTACTGCGCTTATTTGGAGAACACATGATTCTCCACTTACACATTAGAAATACTGACTATTATCTGAACTGCTTGATGATCAGAGACTTTATAAGAAGGGAGGTATATATGATAGGCTCATTTGTGTTATATAGCTGTCATTGTCGCAGGATAGTAGTATCTTACTCAAACTGAGGTCGGAGTTCCATTCATTGGAAATAGTATGTCCTCTAGATTTATTGATGTCTAGAAAGGATTCAATTCCCAATAGAATTGCTCAATGATGATGTCTTCCTCTTGTTGCCGAGAAATAAGTTACTTAGTATATTAGTTTGAGAATTGTACTTCTCTCCACTAGGGGATTTATTACAACATTCCAAAAAGATCTTTCCCCTGAGGTTTTCACGTTACGTGTATTTTCTTTCTGAAAGATGACTATGCACAAGAATATCTTTTAAGTTTCTGCCCTGTCTGTAAGTGTTAGGATATTTATTTAGGACATCATGTAAGTCCTTGGCGGCTCTCAATACCGACCAATGACTTTTTTAGGTACTTGAAGTTGTTGATGGTCATTTATCCGATCATTCTGAGGACTGTGCTCTTCTGTATATGCCTCATTTAGGGTAGATCTAGGATAGCCTCGTGATCTAAAACTTTTGTGTAATTTTTTACATTCTTCCAGAAAATTCATGTCTTTACGACAATTACAGCAGGCACAAAGGTATTGTCCTGTAGGTATTCCAGGTCTAAGTGATCTGGGATGATGGCTTTCCCAGTGTAACAGACTACAGTGGTGTCTTGGATTAGGAGCATAATTCATTGCGGGACGGCGCTTGTAATCCAAATCACTCTTAAACCAAAGCAAATTTTTCTATAAGAAATCACTGAAATACAGACAATTGGTTCCACACCCCAAATATAATGATTTTTATTCTGAATAACATGTAGAACAGATGAAACAAACATTCCGTTTGTAGATACAGGATGGAGCTGCAGATCCCCATCATGAAGTAGTGTAGTACAACAGGCTAGAATAGAGAAGCAGGGCTGCTGTCAGAGGTCTCTGTGGTCACATGACAGCAATGGGAAAGGGGTGTGTTCAGTTGGACCAATCAGGAAGGGAGAATCACAGAGCTGTGCAAGTGGGCAGTGACAAAAACTTCTCTATACAGCCGTGTGAATGGCTGAATGTGAGTGCAGGCACATTAAAGCAGTGTGAATAGCTGAGTGTAAGTGCAGGTACATTATAGCAGCAGTGTGTATAGCTGAGTGTAAGTGCAGGCACATTATAGCAGCGGTGTGTATAACTGAGTGTGAGTGCAGGCACATTATAGCAGCGGTGTGTATAACTGAGTGTGAGTGCAGGCACATTATAGCAGCAGTGTGTATAGCTGAGTGTAAGTGCAGGCACAATATAGCAGCAGTGTGTATAGCTGAGTGTGAGTGCAGGCACATTATAGCAGGAATGGTGAGGATGGGAAACACAAGGACTGACAGAGACTGCAGGGAGCATGAAGGAATGAGTAGGGCAGATGTGGGCACATACTTGCAGCGCTCTCTGTCTGGGGAGAAAGGGGTTACAGCTATGAAGAGACTACCTCAACAGACTTGTCCCCTGAAACAAGTCCCAGCCTGAAGTGGATCTGCTATGATTTGGAAGGTGAGGGAGACTTCCTGGGTCAGAGTACAGGGATGTAGACCTCGCTATGCAGGCCATGCCCCTCCCCCCCTCCCCCTCCCACCCAGTACAGGGAGCTCTTACACCAAAGCAATGCTCTTACACTAATTTTGAAAAACAGTGAGCTCTTCTTGCAAAGTGCTCTTAATCCAAGTTAAACCAAAGTGCCACTGTATTAATTGCCATTTCTTTGTGGTACATTTTAGTTTCAATGCAATTTTGTTGGTCAATATCGATTGTGAGGTCTAAAAAGTTGATGCTTCTGCCTCCTACTTCACATGTGAAAAACATATCTTGTTGTTATTCAAATGTGTAATGAATTGTGTCAAAAATTCCCGTTCACCTCCCCCCCCCCAAAAAAAAAAAATATATTGTTGATATATCTTCCCCCCAAAAATGTGCTGTGTATAGGGGATATTCTCATCTGTGAAACAATTTGGTCTTCCAACCTTCCTAGAAACAAATTAGCCCATAGTGGGGCCTTTTGTCTGTTGATATATTGTGCCGTTAAGGGTGATGAATTTGTGCATGAGAATGAACCCAAGAAGGGATAGAGTGAATATATTGTGGTCCTGAATATTAACTTATTCTTTGCACAGCTGAAGTATGCCAAGGGTTAACTATCGTGTGTCACATGTTGTCCTTTACCCACTAACAGCTGCAGGTGCTTTCCCTCCTTTCTTCTAGCCTATCTTTGTCTCTTTCTCTCTCCACACACACAGCCCACCAATCACAGGCAGGGTAAGACAGACCTCTGTAGAAAGGACTTAGTTCCTGATGGGATTTATCTTGTTGGAGTTAGTTGTAGTCTGTATTCTCTGTGAGCAAGAGCAACACAGACAAGCCTTTGCTGAAGCAAGCCAGGGCCTGGCTTTGGCCAGGTCCTTTGACAGGGACACAACTAAGCAACCACAGTTCTTTTTTATGACCAACAGAAACACAATGCAGTGCTAGAACTCTACAAGGGGAGAGATTCTGCACAGAAAACACCTTTTCCACACCAGGATCCTCTACAAAGTGCAGGGCAGTTACCTCAGCAGTCAAAGGAACTGACCCCAGTGAAACAAAGCTATGGAAAGTCTGTGTATTCCACTGCACAGTGAAAGACGACCGCGAAGGCTTGGGAGTCGGCTTAGCCCAGATAACAAGGCCTTGGGCTCATATTACCCGCCTAGGACGGGTAGCCTGCAACTAAGGGGCAATAGGCGGTCAGACTATAGGTCATGTGAGTATGAGTATTCTCTATTTCTCTTCTAAACACCTCGACTGTTCCAGTCAAAGTACACTTCTAAATTGGACAAGACACCTCAGGCAACCCTTCTCTTCTACTCTCTCTACTGCAAGCTGTTATACAGTGAGTAGTCATGTAGCTGCACCCATCATACATTATACAGTCAGTAGTCATATAGCTGCATCCATCATACATTATACAGTCAGTAGTCATGTAGCTGCACCCATCATACATTATACAGTCGGTAGTCATGTAGCTGCACCCATCATACATTATACAGTCAGTCAGGGCCGGCTCCAGGTTTTTGTGGGCCCTTGGGGCGAGAGAGCCTCAGCGGGCCCCTTTGTATAGCGCACCTCAGCGCACACCTACCAAATAAAGTTTGACAAAATACTGAAAGAAAAACGTCATCCAGTAACTCACAGGTGACGTCTTCTTTGATCTGAGGCGATCGCTCTCCGTTTCCTTTCCATCTTGCCCAGACCTCCATGATGATTTTTTCAAGCTACAATTCATCTCTTCGGGACCTGTCAGACAAACATCTTAGGCTCCGCACTTTTCCAGCCACTTCCTTCCCTTTTTCCCACCCATAGACTCCTATACAGTTGTAACTCTGCTGTTTGGTGTAATGTGTAGTAAAGTAAGGAGGTTTGTAGTTCCCGTGCTGTACCCCCCATATAGTATTAATGTCCTAATGCTTTGCCCTCCATATGGTAAAGATGCCCTCTGTCACCATAGTTATATCCCCTGCTCCCCATAGTAATGTCTCCTGCCCCCATAGTAATATCCCCTGCTCCCCATACTAATGTCCCCTGCCCCCATAGTAATGTCCCCTGCTCTGTCCCCATAGAAATGTCCCCTGCTCTTCCCCCATAGTAATGTCCCCTGCTCTGTCCCCATAGTAATGTCCCGTGCTCTGTCCCATAGTAATGTCCCCTGCTCTGTCCCCATAGTAATGTCCCCTGCTCTTCCCCATTAGTAATGTCCCCTGCTCTGTCCCCATAGAAATGCCCCCTGCTCTGTCCCCATAGTAATGTCCCCTGCTCTGTCCCCATAGAAATGCCCCCTGCTCTGTCCCCATAGTAATGTCCCCTGCTCTGCCCCCATAGTAATGTCCCCTGCTCTGTCCCCATAGTAATGTCCCCTGCTCTTCCCCATAGTAATGTCCCCTGCTCTTCCCCATTAGTAATGTCCCCTGCTCTGTTCCCATAGTAATGCCCCCTGCTCTGTCCCCATAGTAATGTCCCCTGCTCTGTCCCCATAGAAATGCCCCATGCTTTGCCCCCATAGTAATGTCCCCTGCTCTGCCCCATAGTAATGTCCCCTGCTCTGTCCCCATAGTAATGTCCCCTGCTCTTCCCCATAGTAATGCCCCCTGCTCTGTCCCCATAGTAATGTCCCCTGCTCTGTCCCCATAGAAATGCCCCATGCTCTGCCCCCATAGTAATGCCCCTGCTATGCCCCATAGTAATGTCCCCTGCTCTGTCCCCATAGTAATGCCCCTGCTCTGCCCCATAGAAATGCCCCCTGCTCTCCCTCAACACAAGAAAATAAAAAAATAAAACCATACTCACCAGTAGCGAAATTTGATGGGGGGCAGAGGGGGCGGCCGCCCCCGGGCCCACTCTGGCAGGGGCCCACTGTGATCTCCAGAGATTATAATTTGACGCCGCTGTCCGCCGCTGTCCGCCGCTGCCCGCCGCTGTCCGCCGCTGTCCGCCGCTGTCCGCCGCTGCCCGCCGCTGCCCGCCATTGGATGGGTGAGTGCAGCCCCCCCCCCTCTGTTACCGGCAGCCCGATGCAGCCCGGCCCCGGAGGCTCACAGCTCCAGCCCCGCCTCCTGCATCTCTCTCCTCTCCTGCTCGTCGGCAGACGTGTGACGTCATCCGTTGCTGCCCGCCCGAGCAGGAGGGGAGAGAGATGCAGGCGCCGCGGGTCTGGAGCTGTGAGCCTCCGGGGCCGGGCTGCATCGGGCTGCCGGTAACAGAATATGTAAGCAGCTAACAGCACCGGACCAGAGAGGACCTGCTGGATCCACCAGAGGTGAGTATACTTTTGTTTTTTTGTTTTTTACATGAATGCTCATGTGGGAGCTTCACTTGGGGCCTATAACATGTGGTTACAGAGGGGGTCCTATACTATGTGGGGGCTGTACAGGGGAAAAATGCAATGTGGGGGGCTACAGAGGGATGCTTTTACTGTGTGGGGGGCTTCAGGGGGGGATAATATGTTGTGATTATTCTATGTGGGGGCTGGCTGCACAGGGACCTATACTATGTGGGGGGGCTACACTGGGGGGGGGGGGGGGGATAATATGTTATGGCTATACTATCGGGGGAGGGAAATATGTGGGGGCTGGCTACACAGTGAGTGACATCCCCGTATACTGTGCATATACTGAGTGACATCCCCCTATACTGTGCATATACTGAGTGACATCCCCCTATACTGTGCATATACTGAGTGACATCCCTGTATACTGTGCATATACTGAGTGACATCCCTGTATACTGTGCATATAGTGAGTGACATCCCTGTATACTGTGCATATACTGAGTGACATCCCTGTATACTGTGCATATAGTGAGTGACATCCCCCTATACTGTGCATATAGTGAGTGACATCCCCCTATACTGTGCATATAGTGAGTGACATCCCTGTATACTGTGCATATACTGAGTGACATCCCCCTATACTGTGCATATAGTGAGTGACATCCCTGTATACTGTGCATATACTGAGTGACATCCCTGTATACTGTGCATATAGTGAGTGACATCCCCCTATACTGTGCATATAGTGAGTGACATCCCTGTATACTGTGCATATACTGAGTGACATCCCTGTATACTGTGCATATACTGAGTGACATCCCTGTATACTGTGCATATAGTGAGTGACATCCCTGTATACTGTGCATATACTGAGTGACATCCCTGTATACTGTGCATATACTGAGTGACATCCCTGTATACTGTGCATATAGTGAGTGACATCCCTGTATACTGTGCATATACTGAGTGACATCCCTGTATACTGTGCATATAGTGAGTGACATCCCCGTATACTGTGCATATAGTGAGTGACATCCCCGTATACTGTGCATATAGTGAGTGACATCCCTGTATAATGTGCATATAGTGAGTGACATCCCTGTATACTGTGCATATACTGAGTGACATCCCCGTATACTGTGCATATACTGAGTGACATCCCCCTATACTGTGCATATAGTGAGTGACATCCCTGTATACTGTGCATATACTGAGTGACATCCCCCTATACTGTGCATATAGTGAGTGACATCCCTGTATACTGTGCATATACTGAGTGACATCCCCGTATACTGTGCATATAGTGAGTGACATCCCCCTATACTGTGCATATACTGAGTGACATCCCTGTATACTGTGCATATACTGAGTGACATCCCCCTATACTGTGCATATAGTGAGTGACATCCCTGTATACTGTGCATATACTGAGTGACATCCCCCTATACTGTGCATATAGTGAGTGACATCCCTGTATACTGTGCATATACTGAGTGACATCCCCCTATACTGTGCATAAAGTGAGTGACATCCCTGTATACTGTGCATATACTGAGTGACATCCCTGTATACTGTGCATATACTGAGTGACATCCCTGTATACTGTGCATATAGTGAGTGACATCCCTGTATACTGTGCATATACTGAGTGACATCCCTGTATACTGTGCATATACTGAGTGACATCCCTGTATACTGTGCATATAGTGAGTGACATCCCTGTATACTGTGCATATACTGAGTGACATCCCCCTATACTGTGCATATAGTGAGTGACATCCCTGTATACTGTGCATATACTGAGTGACATCCCTGTATACTGTGCATATACTGAGTGGCATCCCTGTATACTGTGCATATACTGAGTGACATCCCTGTATACTGTGCATATAGTGAGTGACATCCCTGTATACTGTGCATATAGTGAGTGACATCCCCGTATACTGTGCATATAGTGAGTGACATCCCTGTATACTGTGCATATACTGAGTGACATCCCTGTATACTGTGCATATAGTGAGTGACATCCCTGTATACTGTGCATATAGTGAGTGACATCCCTGTATACTGTGCATATAGTGACATCCCCGTATACTGTGCATATAGTGAGTGACATCCCCCTATACTGT
This sequence comes from Dendropsophus ebraccatus, assembly GCF_027789765.1. Classification (NCBI taxonomy): domain Eukaryota; kingdom Metazoa; phylum Chordata; class Amphibia; order Anura; family Hylidae; genus Dendropsophus; species Dendropsophus ebraccatus. Next base: position 82,259,387 of record NC_091465.1, on the reverse strand, counting down.
GCATATACTGAGTGACATCCCTGTATACTGTGCATATACTGAGTGACATCCCTGTATACTGTGCATATACTGAGTGACATCCCTGTATACTGTGCATATAGTGAGTGACATCCTTGTATACTGTGCATATACTGAGTGACATCCCCGTATACTGTGCATATAGTGAGTGACATCCCTGTATACTGTGCATATAGTGAGTGACATCCCTGTATACTGTGCATATACTGAGTGACATCCCCCTATACTGTGCATATAGTGAGTGACATCCCTGTATACTGTGCATATACTGAGTGACATCCCTGTATACTGTGCATATACTGAGTGACATCCCTGTATACTGTGCATATACTGAGTGACATCCCTGTATACTGTGCATATAGTGAGTGACATCCCTGTATACTGTGCATATACTGAGTGACATCCCCGTATACTGTGCATATAGTGAGTGACATCCCTGTATACTGTGCATATAGTGAGTGACATCCCTGTATACTGTGCATATAGTGAGTGACATCCCTGTATACTGTGCATATAGTGACATCCCCGTATACTGTGCATATAGTGAGTGACATCCCCGTATACTGTGCATATACTGAGTGACATCTCTGTATACTGTGCATATACTGAGTGACATCCCTGTATACTGTGCATATACTGAGTGACATCCCCGTATACTGTGCATATAATGAGTGACATCCCTGTACACTGTGCATATAGTGACATCCCCGTATACTGTGCATATAGTGAGTGACATCCCTGTATACTGTGCATATAGTGAGTGACATCCCTGTACACTGTTCATATAGTGACATCCCCGTATACTGTGCATATACTGAGTGACATCCCTGTATGTTGTGACTTTACTATGTGGGGGCTGGCTACACAGGGACCTATACTATTTGGGGGATACAAGTAGGGGGGAATAATATGTTGTGGCTATACTATGCGGGGGCTACAAAGGGGGATATACTATGGGCGCTACACAGGGGGAAGGGCTATACTATGTGGGGGGGCCTATATTATGTGGGACTGCACAGGGCATCTATATTATGTGTGGGGGGCTATATGCCTGACTACTATTTGGAGGCACATATTGGGCCTGATTGCTTATGTGGGAGCACAGAGGGGGCACTGTTACTGTGTAAAGCAATGGGGAATATAAGGTTATAATGAGGTATAAGGTTAGGATGATGCTAGAACGTGGAGCCTAAAGTGTTTGTCTCGCAGATTCTGGGGAGATGAGTGATGGCTGGAGAAATCTTCATGATGGGCTGAGCCAGATGAAAAGAAAAGGAAAAAACAGACAGCTTTCACTACCAAGAACGTCACTTATGATTCATGTAGGAAGACGCCTCCTGTAAGTCACTGGAAGTAACTGCACAATCATGCATAATCACTTTTTTGGTGCATTCACACGTACAGGATCTGCAGCAGATTTGATGTCGGGTTCCGTCATTGAGTAATAGAACAGGAAAAGAGTTGTCAGCTCACCCACTCAGTCTTGCTTCACCTGATGTGTGGATCTCCGTGATGTGGAAGCTCGCGGGTACTAATATTGGAGACCGCAGCCCGAATCATCCATGATAAGAAAAAATGTGTTCATCCGCAGCTTCATAAAATTCAATGGCTTTATTCAACGTCACAAAACATAAAATAACAGGTGATTTAAAAGACACGCCGACGCGTTGCAGGGTGAGAACCCCTTAATCATGGGGATGATTAAGGGGTTCTCACCCTGCAACGCGTCGGCGTGTCTTTTAAATCACCTGTTATTTTATGTTTTGTGACGTTGAATAAAGCCATTGAATTTTATGAAGCTGCGGATGAACACATTTTTTCCGTCATTGAGTAACAAAGCTATCTGCAGCATCAAATCTGGTGCATATCCTTTATGTGTGAACACACTCTTAAAGGGGTAGTTCACCCAAAAATTTTTTCTTTCAAATCAACTGCTGCCATGAAGTGCCAGAGATTTGTTAGTTACTTCTATTAAAAAATCTCAAGCCTTCCAGTACTTATCAGCTGCTGTATGCCCAACAGGAAGTTGTATTATTTCCAGTCTGGAGAGCAGGAGATGTTTTCTATGGGGATTTGCTGCTGCTCTGGACATTTCCTGACATGGACAGAGGAGGCAACAGAGAGCACTTTGTCAGACAGGAAAGAAAACACCACTTCGTGCTGGACACACAGCAGCTGATAAGTACTGGAAGACTTAAGATTTTTTAATAGAAGTGAATTACAAATCTCTGGCACTTCATGGCACCAGTTGATTTGAAAGAAATTATTTTTTGGTGGACTGCCCCTTTAAGGTCTGTAGATCCTTTGTATAGCTGGATCTCTACCTCTATTTGGTCACTGCTAGAGATGAGTGACCTTACAGTAAGTTCAGGTTCACATGAACCCAAATTCTCTGAACTTCATCTCTAGTCAATGCTGAGGTAGAATATTGCATTTTATATACTGGTGCTATAAAGGGAATATTATTTATAGACAGTACAGCAGTATTATCCAGTCACTGTATGGTGATGACGGCAGTGGTCATGGTATTATTTGTCCTGTGTATACTCCTTTTATTGGTATTACTTGTGTTCGTGTAGTGGATTTTATTCAGTGACAGTATAGTGGTATTAGTCATGTTGTTGTAATGATGGTAGTGGCCATAGTGTTGAGGTATTATCTGTTACTTGTATACTGTAATAATGGTAGTATCAGTCTCTTTATAATAGATTGGCCAGTAACAGTAATGATGATATTCGCTTCCTGTATACTGGTGTTTTTTGGTAACTATAATAGCTATTTAGAGATATACAGTATTATCATGCATAGAAAATTGTCTTACCAGTGCTAACATTATACAGGAAATGTGTAATATTATTTTACATATCCTACAAATTTCCCTAGGACCCTACTTATATATATTATCACTGCTGTAACCTGTTGTTGCATAATAGATAGATAGATAGATAGATAGATAGATAGATAGATAGATAAGTAGATAGATAGATAGATAGATAGATAGATAGATAGATAGATAGATAGATAGGAGATAGATAGATAGAAGATAGATAGATACAGTAGATAGATAGATAGATAATAGATAGATAGATAGGAGATAGATAGATAGATAGATAGATAGATAGATAGATAGATAGATAGATAGGAGATAGATAGGAGATAGATAGATGGATAGATAGATAGATGATAGATAGATAGATAGATAGATAGATAGATAGATAGATAGATAGATAGATAGATAGATAGATAGATAGGAGATGGATAGACTTGGCACCATTTCTGTAAATAAAAATGAGTTGAAATACAACACAACACGACCTAAGTGTGTTATGGTATGTGGGCTGGAGGGGTGTGAGTGCCAGGGCTGATTTTCAGTCCCAGTCCGGCCCTGCCCCCCCATGTCACTCCGCCGCGGCCGCCGCCATCTTAAGCTGATCGGGTGCACTGAGGTTGAGTATGGCCTCAGCGCACCACTGCTGGTACGTGCGCCGCCCACCTGTCAATCACTTCCGGCGCGGCGCTGTCCCTCTGGGTTCCGTCTCCCGCGCTCGCACCAGGTCAGTCACTTGCTGAACAGCATAGGAGCCGGACGGCCGCCTATGACTGCTGCTGCTGCACACAGAACAGGGGAAGGCCGACCTGGACATGTGGAAAACAGAGGTGTGCTGGACATGTGGAAAAGGGGTGGTGGTGCTGGACATGTGGAAAACAGAGGTGTGCTGGACATGTGGAAAAGGGGTGGTGGTGCTGGACATGTGGAAAAGGGGGGTGGGGTGCTGGACATGTGGAAAAGGGGGGGTGCTGAACATGTGGAAAAGGGGGGAGCTGAACATGTGGAAACAGGGGGAGCTGGACATGTGGAAACAGGGGGAGCTGGACATGTGGAAAACTGGGGGAGCTGGACATGTGGAAACAGGGGGAGCTGGACATGTGGAAACAGGGGGAGCTGGACATGTGGAAAACTGGGGGAGCTGGACATGTGGAAAACTGGGGGAGCTGGACATGTGGAAAAGGGGGGAGCTGAACATGTGGAAACTGGGGGGGCTGGACATGTGGAAACAGGGGGAGCTGGACATGTGGAAACAGGGGGAGCTGGACATGTGGAAAACTGGGGGAGCTGGACATGTGGAAAACTGGGGTAGCTGGACATGTGGAAAACTGGGGGAGCTGGACATGTGGAAACTGGGGGAGCTGGACATGTGGAAACAGGGGGAGCTGGACATGTGGAAACTGAGGGAGCTGGACATGTGGAAACTGAGGGAGCTGGACATGTGGAAACAGGGGGAGCTGGACATGTGGAAAACTGGGGGAGCTGGACATGTGGAAACAGGGGGAGCTGGACATGTGGAAAACTGGGGGGGCTGGACATGTGGAAACTGGGGGGGCTGGACATGTGGAAACAGGGGGAGCTGGACATGTGGAAACAGGGGGAGCTGGACATGTGGAAACTGGGGGAGCTGAACATGTGTAAACTGGGGGAGCTGGACATGTGGAAACAGGGGGAGCTGGACATGTGGAAAACTGGGGGAGCTGGACATGTGGAAACAGGGCGAGCTGGACATGTGGAAACATGTGGAAAGCAACCGAGCTTCAATACCACACACACACACAAGATAAAGACAGGAGTGGTGTTTTTTTTTTTCTAGAAGAGAGCAATCATGTTTTTCTTATCCTGAAGAACCTCTTTCATTTTATGTGTCTATATATGTAAATGTAGAAGCCTCTAACACTGCTCTTTATCTTAATTCACTATGAGTAATGGAGCAGAATATACCCTTTATTATTTAGAAAGCATTGTTGTTAAGTGAGGTTCCCTTTGGGTAACATAATCGGTTGGGGGCCCACTCAGACTTGCTCGCCCCCCCTAGGCTGAACCCCTAGCTACGCCCCTGATACTCACTAATCCGGGCGGGGGACGGGTCCTCATTACATGAGGTATACCGGGGGGAACTACAACTCCCAGCATGTCCAGCCTGTTAGTATAGGAGATCAGAGGACATCACAGGAGGAGGTATAAGAGGAGGACTACAACTCACAGCATACAGAGGAAAGTTATAAGTGAGCCCTGACCCCCTCATGTCACATGACAATGATCACAGGTCCTTCATCCATATGCAGCCTCTCCCGTTCTCAGCCCCGCCCCCTTATGACGTCACCACAGGTCCTTAGCCATTGCTTTGCAGCAAATACAGCAGGTCCTTGTAGCAACCCCCCCCCCACACACACACACACCCCCGGACTCAGGGTCGGCAGCAACCCCCCCCCAGGTGTCCTGAGGTTGGTGATGAGGCGGGCGTCTGGCTCACTGGTCGCGCAAGTGTCGGGGGCCCCCTGAGCGGCCGTGGGCCCGGGCACTTGCCCGAGTATGCCGGGTGCTGACGCCGGCCCTGCAGTCAGTAGTCATGTAGCTGCACCCATCATACATTATACAGTCAGTAGTCATGTAGCTGCACCCATCATACATTATACAGTCAGTAGTCATGTAGCTGCACCCATCATACATTATACAGTCAGTAGTCATGTAGCGGGCACCCATCATACATTATACAGTCAGTAGTCATGTAGCTGCACCCATTATACAGTCAGTAGGCATGTAGCTGCACCCATCATACATTATACAGTCAGTAGTCATGTAGCTGCACCCATCATACATTATACAGTCAGTAGTCATGTAGCTGCGCCCATCATACAATATACAGTCAGTAGTCATATAACTGCACCCATCATACATTATACAGTCAGTAGTCATATAGCTGCGCCCATCATACAATATACAGTCAGTAGTCATATAACTGCACCCATCATACATTATACAGTCAGTAGTCATATAGCTGCACCCATCATACATTATACAGTCAGTAGTCATGTAGCTGCACCCATCATACATTATACAGTCAGTAGTCCTGTAGCTGCACCCATCATACATTATACAGTGAGTAGTCATGTAGCGGGCACCCATCATACATTATACAGTCAGTAGTCATGTAGCTGCACCCATCATACATTATACAGTCAGTAGTCATGTAGCTGCATCCATCATACATTATACAGTCAGTAGTCATGTAGCTGCACGCATCATACATTATACAGTCAGTAGTCATGTAGCTGCACGCATCATACATTATACAGTCAATAGTCATGTAGCTGCACGCATCATACATTATACAGTCAGTAGTCATATAGCTGCACCCATCATACTATATACAGTCAGTAGTCATATAACTGCACCCATCATACATTATACAGACAGTCTGCATCGATCAAACAGCATTTTATATAAGAAGAAAGAAAAACCATGAAGAAATCTGATGATGCTGGATATTTAATGTATTGCATTTATATACTTAATTTCATAGCAGAAAGCATAGCACATGGGAACAGCGGTGTGGTTACAATATAGGAATAGTATTCTGCAGGGCAAACAGCGGCTGATAAGTACTGGAAGACTTGAGATTTTTAAATAAAAGTAATTGACAAATCTGTTTAACTTTCTGACACCAGTTGAAACAGGAAATATACCAGAGGGGAAAACTTTGATCGGGTCATGGAGTTCTTCAAGGAAAAAGGCTCAGGAAACATATCTTTGATTTTTTAAGGCAAATAGGGAAGGTTACAAGTTTAGTACTTGGGGTGGGGATTGCATTGATCTGAAGCTTAAAATACATTTAACTTTAGGAATATTCACTTTAGCCATAGCCTGTAAAATTCAATTTGGACCTAAAGGCTTATTCAGATAGTGCATAGTATATAAAAGCAGGGACTCCTGTCAAGAGATAGGAGTGTCTGCTCATACACACTATAGTGTAAACCTCACAGCTCAGTTACATTATATTGGCTGGGCTCAGAGAAGGGAAGTATACAGGGAACATGTGTCTGAAGCAAATAAAAAAACCTGAATCAGAAGAATCAATTCAATGCACTTTGTTCTGAATTGATTTGCTCGGTCATCTCTAATGTACAGCACTGAAAAAGTATCTTTGTGTTACTGTCTGTTTGGGGAGCATGGTGCCAGAATCTTATCAAATTTGTATTAATAAAACCTATCAATCTTCATGACTTTTATGGAGAGATGAGGATTAACCTGACTGTATCCCATCACTGGTGCAGATGCTCTTCACTTCGGCAATTAAATCTAAAAACTGTGCGGGTGAGCCCCCGATATCACAGTAGGATTGTGTTGCACACCCTTGAATGGTCGTCGTTGATGATGATAATGTGCTTACTCCTGCAAATATATAGATAAGAAATGTTATTTATGACATTGTCTATATGTGGAAAATACTCGTTTTTACTCGTACTTTGTTTTTTATAAGAAACGTTACAATCTTTCGAAGTTTTCGTACCTGTTATTTTTCCTGTATACTTAATACACCTGACCTCATCTCCTGTGCATTTTATAGTGGAAGGAGGAAGAGTCTCAATAGAGTTGAGAGAACCAGAAGATTCACAGACCAGTCCATTGGGCTCAGAGCTCGGTCCTGACACTAAAATTGAGAGAAATAAAAAGATAATAGGTGTGCACCATACTGGTTACATGTCTGACTCTGCAGTATGCAGAACTTTCATAATCTCCCTTCTCTTTGTTAGTTATCTTCTTATATTATCATCACAGTCATTTGGGTTAATCTGTGCAATCCTAGAGCTCTAGATCTGATTAACCATTTGTTTCCCAGACTACAGGTATATGGATGACTTACATTCAGGAACAGGAGGAGAACAGTGATCAGTGTCACAGCATGAAGTGGCCAATCTGATTCGTGTGTCCTCAGCACTCAAGCTGCCATTAAAGTGACACTTAGATGGAAGGATGCATGACCTAAGCACGATTGGAATCCTTTCTCCATCTACAAAGTAACAGAACAAACACGTATTTCATTTTTAGGTAAAATATTTCAAACAATTTCCCTCCTCTGTGATTCTCAGCATAGTGTCCTCCTCTGTACCCCTGATATCAACAGTGTCCTCCTCTGTACCCCTGATATCAACAGTGTCCTCCTCTGTACCCCTGATATCAACAGTATCCTCCTCTGTACCCCTGATAGTAACAGTATCCTCCTCTGTACCCCTGATAGTACCTGTGTCCTTCTCTGTACCCCTGATATCAACAGTGTCCTCCTCTGTACCCCTGATAGTAACAGTATCCTCCTCTGTACCCCTGATAGTAGCAGTGTCCTCCTCTGTACCTCTTATAGCAACAGTGTCCTCCTCTGTACCCCTGATAGTAACAGTGTCCTCATCCTCCTTACCCCTGATAGTAACAGTGCTCTCCTCTGTACCCTGATAGTAACAGTGCCATCCTCTGTACCCCTGATAGTAACAGTGTCCTCCTCTGTACCCCTGATAGTAACAGTGTCCTCATCCTCCTTACCCCTGATAGTAACAGTGTCCTCCTCTGTACCCCTGATAGTAACAGTGTCCTCCTATGTACCCCTGATAATAACAGTGTCCTCCTCTGTACCCCTGATAGTAACAGTGTCCTCCTCTGTACCCCTGATAGTAACAGTGTCCTCCTCTGTACCCTGATAGTAACAGTGTCCTCCTCTGTACCCCTAATAGTAACAGTGTCCTCCTATGTACCCCTGATAGTAACAGTGTCCAACTCTGTACCCCTGAGAGTAACAATGTCCTTCATTATATAATAAGAGTTTTAGTTTTGCAACACATACAAGACACTACAAGAGGGGAAGATGGTGGCACGGTGCACCTCCAGCCACTAGAGCACCCCTAATGCACATACTAATCTGGCCTGGCCCTGTGGCGCACAAGTGACGCTTTGGGGGACTGTGCCGGCCAGATGAGTATGTTGGGGGCGGGGGCATACAGTTATTTGCTGTGGGACCCCATGAATTCTAGTTACCCCAGATAGATAGATAGATAGATAGATAGGAGATAGATAGATAGATAGATAGATAATAGATAGATAAATAGATAGATAGATAATAGATAGATAGATAGATAATAGATAGATGATAGATAGATAGATAGATAGATAGATAATAGATAGATAGATAGATAGATAGATAGATAGATAGATAGATAGATAGATAGATAGGAGATAGATAGATAGATAGGAGATAGATAGATAGATAGATGATAGATAGATAGATAGATAGATAGATAGATAGATAGATAGATAGATAGGAGATAGATAGATAGATAGATAGATAGATAGATAGGAGATAGATAGATAGATAGGAGATAGATAGATAGATAGATAGATAGATAGATAGATAGATAGGAGATAGATAGATAGATAGATAGATAGGAGATAGATAGATAGATAGGAGATAGATAGATAGATAGATAGATAGATAGATAGATAGATAGATAATAGATAGATAGATAGATAGATAGATAGATAGATAGATAATAGATAGATAGATAGATAGATAGGAGATAGATAGATAGATAGATAGATAGATGATAGATAGATAGATAGATAGATAGATAGATAGATAGATAGATAATAGATAGATAGATAGATAGATAGATAGATAGATAGATAGATAGAAGATAGATAGATAGAAGATAGATAGATAGATAGATAGATAGATAGATAGATAGGAGATAGATAGATAGACAGATAGATAGGAGATAGATAGGTAGATAGATAGATAGATCATACTTAATAATATGACTCACCAGCTGTGGCTTCTACATATGAGGATCCGCATACTAATCCTTGAGGGCAGATCACACTGTTTCCCGAGCACGTCCAGTCTGTATGAGACCTGCATTGTGTACATGAGAGAGCATCACCTAGAGAGACATCACAGAGCACAGGGATCAGTCATCTACTGAGATCAGATGTATAATTCCCATCACACATCAGGAGGGAAGAGATGTACTGTTCTGTCTATGAGGAATAGAAGAGGTAATAGGTGAGGTATTAGCTGCAATAACTTACTTGTTGCTATAAGAGCTGCGAGGAGACTCAGGATTCCGCTCAGGGACATCATGGTTCTGTTCTTCTGGTCCTGATGGGAGATGGATGGAAACCTCAGCTGTGATTCCTAATTTATAGGCCTTTTCTTTGGGTGTGGGAAGATCTGCCCAATATCAAATTAAACCTATTTTGCATTCACCGTGATACAAGGTATTTTCCAGAAGAAGCCTATGATGTAATGGATGCTGAATATCAAGCCACCTGCCAATGCTTAAAGGGAAGCAAAAGACCCTTTACACAGGCCGATCATCGCTAAATAGTGTTTCTAGAAATTTCTATTCAATCAATAACTGGCAGCTTTTCTTGTGCAGTGCTAAAATTTATCACTATCGGCCGTGTTATCTGGCTGTTTAAGCAGGAGACATGCGAATTGTAGTTCAAAAGTTCGGTCCGACTGGACTTTTGGATTTTTTCAGAAAGTTCGGTCCGACCGAATTTCGGATTTCATAGTTTAAAGCCTCTATATGATACGGTGTAGTGTATTTGGCTGAATTTAGGGCTCTACATGTCAGTAACATCATTATCTTTTCAATATCTCAAAGTCAATTTTTTTTTTTTAGACTTCAATGTTCACCATTACAGGGTCTATGCAGGAAACTCACCATTACAGGGTCTATGCAGGAAACTCACCATTACAGGGTCTATGCAGGAAACTCACCATTACAGGGTCTATGCAGGAAACTCACCATTACAGGGTCTATGCAGGAAACTCACCATTACAGGGTCTATGCAGGAAATTCACCATTACAGGGTCTATGCAGGAAATTCACCATTACAGGGTCTATGCAGGAAACTCACCATTACAGGGTCTATGAGGGAAACTCACCATTACAGGGTCTATGCAGGAAACTCACCATTACAGGGTCTATGGGGGAAACTCACCATTACAGGGTCTATGCAGGAAACTCACCATTACAGGGTCTATGCAGGAAACTCACCATTACAGGGTCTATGCAGGAAATTCACCATTACAGGGTCTATGCGGGAAACTCACCATTACAGGGTCTATGCAGGAAATTCACCATTACAGGGTCTATGCAGGAAACTCACCATTACAGGGTCTATGCAGGAAGTTCACCATTATAGGGTCTATGCAGGAAACTCACCACTACAGGGTCTATGCCGGAAACTCACCACTACAGGGTCTATTCAGAAAATGTACCATTACAGGGTCTATGCAGGAAAAGGGTCACAAATGCAGTAAAGGAGCAGCAGTAGTCATTGGAGGCCAGTGGAGGTCCAGCAATAGTCATTCGAGGCCAGTACAGGAGCAGCAGTAGTCAACATGGAGGCCAGGCAGGAGCAGCAGTAGTCAACATGGAGGCCAGGCAGGAGCAGCAGTAGCCAACATAGAGGCCAAGCAGGAGCAGCAGTAATCAACATGGAGGCCAGGCAGGAGCAGCAGTAGTCAACATGGAGGCCGGGCAGGATCAGCAGTAGCCAACATGGAGGCCAGGCAGGATCAGCAGTAGCCAACATGGAGGGCAGGCAGGATCAGCAGTAGCCAACATGGAGGCCAGGCAGGAGCAGCAGTAGCCAACATGGAGGGCAGGCAGGATCAGCAATAGCCAACATGGAGGGCAAGCAGGATCAGCAGTAGCCAACATGGAGGACAGGCAGGATCAGCAGTAGCCAACATGGAGGACAGGAAGGAGCAGCAGTAGTCAACATGGAGGCCAGGCAGGAGCAGCAGTAGGCAACATGGAGGACAGGCAGGATCAGCAGTAGCCAACATTGAGGGCAGGCAGGATCAGCAGTAGCCAACATGGAAGCCAGGCCGGAGCAACAGTAGTCAACATGGAGGGCAGGCAGGAGCAGCAGTAGCCAACATGGAGGCCAGGCAGGATCAGCAGTAGCCAACATGGAGGGCAGGCAGGAGCAGCAGTAGCCAACATGGAGGCCAGGCAGGAGCACCTGAACCAGGTATTTTTGTCTCTCAGGATAAGATGGATGTGATATACACACTTTTAATCAGAAGGGTCCAAGTATAGAAATTGTGTGTGTATATATATATATATATATATATATATATATATATATATATATATAGCACTTTTTTAAAGATATAATGCTATACACCTGAACCAGGTATTTTAGTCTCTCAGGATAAGACGGATGGGATATACACACTATCAGAAGTATAGGACTTGTATATCTGTACTGCACGTTTTGGTTCTGTGCACCCTTTGCTGTCCTATGCCTAATCTATCTATCTTTCGCCCTCTCTATATTTCTCTCTCAATCACTAGATGTTTCTCCTCTCTGCTTTCCTAATCTTTCCTTTCCTTTCCCACAATATCTTCTCAGTAGTCTGTAGTACACAATAGCAGCAGCGGCAGACCGCTCCTTTTAAAGCAATACCAACGTCACACAGGGGGTGGGCTTGTACAAGATCACTGCTGATTGGATGTGTTCCGGGCATCATGGGAAAGCGCTCTTCCCGCCCGGAACAATTCCTGCTTTCTACAATGGCGGCTGCCATTTTAGAAAGCAAGAAAAAAAAAAATTGGAGCTGATTTCCCAAAATCCGAATCCAATCAGACTCAGATTTTTGGGAAAATCCGAACCGGATCCCAAACCAGGCGAACCGGTTCACTCATCTACACTCTACACTCCACCGACCTCTCTCCCTACATGCAGCTTTCAGAGACCCTATTGCCTGAGGAAGGTCCATAGCGGACCGAAACGTTGCACCTGGTCTCAGCTCTCATATTTTCTATGTATGGTTGGAGTAAAATACCGTATATCATTTTGCTAAAAAATAAACTTTTCACTTATTCTTGCAATATCGAGTGCCGTGGTTTTCTCCTATTCATCTCTAGTAGTGACCGGTCAAAAGATACAACAAGGTCATGTTTTTACCCTCATCCTTGGCGGAGTTTTTAGTAAATCAACCAAGGGGCGGATCAGTGGCGTGTGGTAGCCCCGCCCCCAGTGCACCAAACTACCTCATTTGAATATTGAATAAAGTCAAGATGTACTGCAAAAATCACAGAGGATAAAGGTAAGAAAAATAGCTGATGGAAACATATCAGCAGGAAGGAGTCTAATCTGCTGTTAGTTTTTCCACCTCCACTGATATAGTTACACTTGTAGAGTTTATCAAGGTAAATATTTTTGTAGATACAGTCATTTAGTAAACGTGTCTCTTCTCCCGATAATTCTGCTCTGCTCTAAAAACAGTGGTCTGACTGGTGTGTATATATATGCAAAAGAACTCTCCAGAGACACCATCACAGGTCTCAACATAGTGAGCTAGCTAGACCTTCCCTCCGGGAAGGAACAACCAAGCCAAGGAATTTCTCCATTCAAGAAAACCAACCAAGCAAGGTATCCATCCACAGACAGCTGTTTCAGGGTATTTGCCCCTCATCAGTGTGGAGTAGGTTTCTGGCTAGTGGGAGCAATGCTAGTAACTGCATGCAAAAAGGGATGATGGTTGACCTCAGGGAGATCAACCAAAAAACACCACAGAGACACCATCACAGGTCTCGATGTGAGTGTATTCTAGGACATTGCCCCCTGGGAAATCAAATATGCAAAAGAACACGCCAGAGACACCATCACAGGTCTCAACGTAGTGAGCTAGCCAGACCTTCCTCTGGGAGGGAACAACCAAGCCAAGGAATGTCTCCAGTCAAGGAAACCACCCAAGCAAGGTATCCATCCACAGACAGCTGTTATATGATATTTGCCCCTTAATCCCTTTTTGGTGTGTATATATCGCCATAGTTGCCAACAGTAACAATTTTGCATGCGCTATCGTAGTTTTTAACGCTCAGTCCCAGCAAATTAATGTTCATGTATGTCCCAGCATGCCTTACCTGTGACATAAAACTCCCGGGACACCCACTATGCCCAGCTCCAGGGTGGGGACATCATTTGTTTTTTTAGTTTTTACTTATGGGGGTAGGCCGACATTTAGTAGGGGATTACCTATACTTACAGGGAGGGGGGGTTGGGGTTCCTGGATAATGGATTTGACAGCAATAATGGTAAAAACAATACCTAAGGGGTTTACAGAAACTCCAGTTAAATCTCAACACAAGTTTTATCTTAAATGATGAATGGAGGTGTGGTCCTTTTACTAAATACATCATTGAAAAGGGGACGGGGCTTTATAAAAGATACGAATATGTCAGTCTTGATAAATCACCCCCTTGGTGTCTATATAGTCCAAGACTACAACAAATACAAAGAATGGGCACATGTAAAGTGCAACCCAATCAATCTCTTTAGGTCCCTTATGATACCGTGGTGGAATACAACCTGGAAGACTCTTCCACCATGACATCACAAGTGACCTAAAGTGATTGAGTTCTATCTAGGCCTGTATTTATGATTGTTTCCTTCCCTCATCCCCATGGTGAGACATACACTGCGTAAGGAGTTTGTATTACTTTTTGCCCTTTATTTATTAGGTTTATTTTCCTCTAGTTATTCTGGTGTATTGTATTGGACCCAATGTACAATACAAGTTTGTTGGTGTTTGGTATCTTTCAATAAATTATATGTTGTTGTACATTCATGAAACATTGTGGGGTGCACTTTACATGGGTTCGTTCTTTATATTTGTGGTGGTCTTTATCTATTTCTTGGATCACTAAGTGACCCCCTTCCTGCAGATATCTGGTCGAGCCCTCTTTCTGCTTTTGCGCACTGTATATTTTTGAGTCCAAAATAAACTTGCTCAGTCAGCAGGGTAAAGAGGAGAGCGTCCATCCATTTGTATGTAAGTATTGTAAAGTAACTAGGGCAGAAATCACGCATTTGTAGCCCATACTGTGATAAAACTACCTTATCCCATTGGTGTAGGGCAGGGAGTGGACGTTCTCCATGTGGTCCAATTCTGTCTAAAAAATGTAAATGTTAATATACTTTTGACTTATTAGTATGTGCAGTTAATTGTGTTAATTACTTCCTCCATAGAGGGTACTGATGGGGATTTCCAGTATTATATTAGAACCGTCTTCATTATGATAAACAGAATGCAAGTTAAGTATAGTTCCTTAGGAAGGATGTCAGGAACACCCAAAAAGAGTAGCACAAATTGTAGGGACAGAGATGGACACCGATGGCAACAATCTGTTAAGCCTCACCATAACCTTATCATCCACCACCCTCCTGCCTTAAAGGCACACACAGGTATATCTGGGGACCACCAGTGGATCTGATCCTGAGTACAGATGAGCAAACCGGTTCGGCCGGTATGGGATCCGGGTAGGATTTTCCAAAAAGTCTGAGTCCGATCGGATTCGGATTTTTGGAAGTCCGCTCCGATTTTTTTTTTCTTGCTTTCTAAAACTTCAGCCCCCATTTTAGAAAGCAGGAAGTGTTCCGGGCGGAAAAGCGCTTTCCCATGATGCCCGGAACACATCCAATCAGCAGGGATGTTGCACTAGCCCACCCCCTGTGACATCGGTATAGCTTTAAGTGCTATACAGATATCCAAGTACTATAGTGGCACCCTTGTGAGAGTGTATATGACATACGTTTCTTTCTCTAACCTCCTCCCTTGGCCTCTCACAGCATTCTGACTCTCCATCCCACATGGGTGGGAATACCTTGGACCTGGTCTTCTCCAGACTTTGCCCAGTTTCCCACTTTACTAACTTAACCACTGACCTCTCTGACCACAACTTCCTCTCCTTTATCATAACAAATTCTCGTCCTCCTCTTGACACCCCAACCTCACTCACATATAGGAACTTACGTGCTATTGACACCCAACAACTGCTAGATACTGTACAGTCATCATTGCCCCCCACCTCTTCCCTCTCCTATCCTAATTTGGCTGCCAAACAATACCACAACACCCTCAAAACCACCCTGGACAAACTTGCACCCCCTATACCCCAAACAGCCCGACACAGACGGCCACAACCCTGGCACACATCCAGAACTCGTTTTCTTAGATGGTGTTCTAGGTGTGCTGAACGTCTGAGGAGGAAATCCAAGACAACAGCCAACCTTCTACATTACAAGTCTATGCTTAGAAGCTACTACTCTGCTCTTCACTCTGCTAAGCAATCCTACTTCACCACTCTGATCTCTTCTCTTTCCCATAACCCAAAACGCCTCTTTGATACCCTCAACTCTCTCCTTAAACCCAAACTTCAGACACCCATAACTAACCTCTGCGCTGAAGACCTAGCCAACTACTTCAAGGACAAAATAGACACAATCCGCCAGGAGATCATCTCCCAGTCCCCAGGTAATAATCCTATTCCCTCTCACTGTTCCTCCTCTTCCCTCTCAGCCTTTGAGCCAGTGACAGAGGAGGAAGTCTCCAGACTCCTCGCCTCCTCTCGCCCCACCACCTGCCCTAGTGACCCTATTCCCTCACACCTTGTCCAGTCTCTCTCTCCTGTTGTCACTACCTACCTTACTAAAATCTTCAACCTCTCCCTCTCCTCTGGCATCTTCCCCTCGACTTTCAAACACTCGGTCATCACTCCATTACTGAAAAAAACCTCCCTAGACCCCTCCTGTGCAGCCAACTATCGACCTGTCTCTAATCTTCCTTTTATCTCCAAACTGTTAGAACGTCTGGTCTATTCCCGCCTAACCCGCTACCTTGCTGACAACTCTCTCCTTGACCCCCTTCAGTCCGGTTTCCGTCCTCACCACTCTACAGAAACTGCCCTTACTAAAGTCTCTAATGATCTCCTCACCGCCAAATCTAAAGGTTACCATTCACTTCTCATCCTCCTGGACCTATCTGCAGCTTTTGACACTGTAGACCACCAGCTCCTCCTCTCCACGCTCCGCTCTATCGGCCTCAAGGACTCTGCTCTTTCCTGGTTCTCCTCCTATCTCTCTAACCGCTCCTTTAGCGTATCACTTTCTGGCTCCACGTCATCTTCTCTCCCTCTTACAGTTGGGGTTCCTCAGGGATCAGTCCTGGGCCCTCTCCTTTTCACACTTTACCCATCGGACAAATCATCAGCAAGTTTGGTTTTCAGTACCATCTCTATGCTGATAATACCCAGCTCTATACCTCCTCCTGTGATATCACCCAGCTATATACCATCTCTATGCTGATGATACCCAGCTATATACCTCCTCCTGTGATATCACCCAGCTATATACCATCTCTATGCTGATGATACCCAGCTCTATACCTCCTCCCGTGATGTCACCCCCGCTATATACCATCTCTATGCTGATGATACCCAGCTCTATACCTCCTCCTGTGATATCACCCAGCTATATACCATCTCTATGCTGATGATACCCAGCTATATACCTCCTCCCGTGATGTCACCCCCGCTATATACCATCTCTATGCTGATGATACCCAGCTATATACCTCCTCCCGTGATATCTCCCCCGCTCTTCTTCAGAACACCAGTAACTGTCTGTCTGCCGTCTCTAACGCTATGTCCTCCCTATTCCTAAAACTAAACCTTGCTAAGACTGAGCTTCTTGTCTTCCCTCCCTCTGCTAAACACCCTCCACCTGACATCTCCATCTCTGTCTGTGGTGCGACCATAGCCCCTACACAACAAGCCCGCTGCCTTGGGGTTATATTTGACTCAGATCTGTCCTTCACTCCTCATATCAAATCTCTTTCACGTTCCTGTAATCTGCATCTAAAAAACATCTCTAAAATCCGTCCCTTCCTTACTGTCGAATCTGCTAAAACTCTCATTGTCGCTCTGATTCATTCCCGTCTTGACTACTGCAATTCCTTACTAATCGGCCTTCCTTCCTCTAAACTCTCCAGTCCATTCTCAATACAGCGGCCAGGCTCATCTCCCTGTCCAGCCGCTACACCGATGCTTCCCCCCTGTGCCAGTCACTACACTGGCTCCCTATTAAACACAGGATACAATACAAAGTCCTCCTGCCCACCCACAAGGCTCTCCACAGTGCTGCACCTCCCTATATCTCCTCCCTCATCTCCGTCTACCGTCCTACCCGTGCCTTACGCTCCTCTAATGACCTAAGACTAACAACCACCTTAATCCGCACCTCTCACTTCCGTCTCCAGGACTTCACCCGAGCTGCACCAGTTCTATGGAATACATTACCCAAGACTGTCAGGCTCACCTCCAATACACAAAGCTTCAAACGTGCCCTCAAAACACATCTGTTCAAGCAGGCTTACCAGGTTCCCTAATTTTCACTGCTACCCTCATACACCCCCCCCCCCACACACACACCTACCTCCAACACGCACACACACACACATACACACATACATATATACACACACACACACACACACACACATACACATACACACACACACACACACCAAGCATTTAAGCACTTAGACCTGTGCATGCAGGCATTGGCTGGTGACAGGTTCAGCCCACCCTTACCTGCACTGCCTTATTTATATAGATGGCCGGACCATAAGAACAATGATGCACTTTGCCCCTCTGCCATTTTGTCTCAAACCCCCTCCTAGTAGTATGTAGGCTGATGCATGCGAGCAGGGACCTCACTCCTCATGGATGGATAATTATATGTATAACTCTGTAATGTCTATTTTTGTCTATGTATGTACCCCCAGAATTGTAAAGTGCTGCGGAATCTGTTGGCGCTATATAAATAAAAATTATTATTATTATTATTATTACGTGTTTTCCTGAGACACAAATATTGACTACTGTTGCTCCTGCCTGGCCTCCATGTTTGCTACTGCTGCTCCTGTACTGGCCTCAGATGACTATTGCTGGACCTCCACTGGCCTCCAATGACTACTGCTGCTCCTTCACTGCATTTTTTTCCTTTTTCCTGCATAGACCCTGTAATGGTGAATTTCCTGCATAGACCCTGTAATGGTGAGTTTCCGGCATAGACCCTGTAATGGTGAATTTCCTGCATAGACCCTGTAATGGTGAGTTTCCTGCATAGACCCTGTAATGGTGAGTTTCCTGCATAGACACTGTAATGGTGAGTTTCCTGCATAGACCCTGTAATGGTGAATTTCCTGCATAGACCCTGTAATGGTGAGTTTCCGGCATAGACCCTGTAATGGTGAATTTCCTGCATAGACCCTGTAATGGTGAGTTTCCTGCATAGACCCTGTAATGGTGAGTTTCCTGCATAGACCCTGTAATGGTGAGTTTCCTGCATAGACCCTGTAATGGTGAGTTTCCTGCATAGACCATGTAATGGTGAGTTTCCTGCATAGACCATGTAATGGTGAGTTTCCTGCATAGACCCTGTAATGGTGAGTTTCCTGCATAGACCCTGTAATGGTGACTTTCCTGCATAGACCCTGTAATGGTGAATTTCCTGCATAGACCATGTAATGGTGAGTTTCCTGCATTGACCCTGTAATGGTGAGTTTCCTGCATAGACCCTGTAATGGTGAATTTCCTGCATAGACCCTGTAATGGTGAATTTCCTGCATAGACCCTGTAATGGTGAGTTTCCTGCATAGACCCTGTAATGGTGAGTTTCCTGCATAGACCCTGTAATGGTGAGTTTCCTGCATAGACCCTGTAATGGTGATTATTGAAGTCTAAAAAAAAATTACTTTGAGATATTGAAAAGATAATGATACTGAAATATTACTGACATGTAGAACCCTAAATTCAACCAAATACACTACCTATGTATCATATAGATGCTTTAAACTATGAAATCCGAAGAAATCCGAAATTTGGTCGAACCAAACTTTAAAAAAAAAAAAACGGAAGTCCGGTCGGACCGAACTTTTGAAAAGTTCCCTCATCTCTAATCCTGAGGACCACCAATGAAGGACCGGTGAGAAGTGACAAGTCACATTGTTAATGACCAAGTATCCAGTAAGCCATTACCCCAGAATATACAAATATTATCACCAAATTCTTTGACCAGTATCACTATACAAAGACCAGTATCCCCACATAATCTGACCCATATAAAGATAGATACCAATGGTAAACAGGTTCTGTTGAACAATAGAAAAATAGAAAATTGTCAGCAGAAAAAGACCATTTTGTCCACCTAGTCCATCCTTTTATTATTTCCCTTCTTATTATCTACAGATAGATATATGTTTATCCCAGGCAGGTTTACTGTATTTTGTTATTGTAGATTTTTCAACCACATCTGATGGAAGTTTGCTCCATGCATCTACAGTGCAGTTACATCCAGTGTCTCACAGGGGGTGTCTTCTCTGATTTGAGTCGCTCAATTTTCCTTTTCTTCTCTATCTTGCTTAGCCATCATGAAGACTTCTTCTGATGACAACTTGTTTACAAAGAATCTGCCAGACAAACATTTGAGGTTATTTGCTCCAGCACCATCATCACCTCTATACAAAGTCCCCATCTGTACTGCTCCACACTGTAATAGTGCCTGCTGTGTGCCTCCATGTAGTATGTTGACCCAGTTTGGGCCCTCAAATAGTACACAGGCCACTTAATGCCCTCATATAGTAATAGGGCCCCCTCTGTAACCCCATATAGTAGTCAGGCCTCTTTGTGCCCCATATAGTAGTTCAGCCTCTCTGTCTTCATATAGTAGTCAAGCTTCCCTGTATGCATCTATATAGTAGTTAGACTTCTCTGCACCACCCTGTAGGTAATCTTTTTTTAATAAAGATGTGGGGTTAAAGTGTTTGGTTGCTTAATCCATCAGGTTCAAGGTTTTTTTCTGAATGGAGGGATTTTATAGTTTCTTCTATTTCTATCTCTGTCATATCCATGGTATCCAAAGGGCCACATACGGTATGATATATTAAAGAGTAGTTGCTACTAGAGATGATCAGACAGTGAAGGAGCAGCAGTAGTCATTGGAGGCCAGTGGAGGTCCAGCAATAGTCATTTGAGGTCAGTACAGGAGCAGCAGTAGTCAACATGGAGGCCAGACAGGATCAGCAGTAGTCAACATGGAGGCCAGGCAGGATCAGCAGTAGTCAACATGGAGGCCAGGCAGGATCAGCAGTAGTCAACATGTAGGCCAGGCAGGAGCAGCAGTAGCCAACATTGAGGCCAGGCAGGAACAGCAGTAGCCAACATTGAGGCCAGGCATCAGCAACAGTAGTCAATATTTGTGTCTCAGGCAAACACGTATGTCATATACACTCTCACAAGGGTGCCACTATAGTACTTGGATATCTGTATAGCACTTAAAGCAATACTGACGTCACACAGGGGGTGGGCTCGTGCAACATCCCTAATGATTGGATGTGTTCCGGGCATCATGGGAAAGCGCTTTTTCTGCCTGAAACACTTCCTGCTTTCTAAAATGGGTGCTGCCATTTTAGAAAGCAAGAAAAAAAAATTCGGAGCGGACTTCCAAAAATCGGATTCCGAGCGGACTCTGACTTTTTGGAAAATCCGACCCGGATCCCATACCGGCCGAACCGGTTCGTTAATCTCTAGTTGCTACATCAAAGATACCTGTAAGTGTGAAGTGTGGTTGATAAGTGCATTAATGTGTGAGTGGACATACAGTAGGTTGGTATTTCAGATGAAACTCCGGAACTCCCCTGATCTTAATATTGTTCCTTTTACTGCAGTCCTCGAGGTCCGCCATTTTTGTTATTAGATTAGTTACCTCATCTTCCAAAATGTGGTGAGAGTCCATGAGTTCATTGTGTGAACTGGTAAATTCTCCAAATGTGTTCTCTATATGGTCCACATGCATTCTCTAGTCATCTACAGTAACCTATAAGTGGTGCATAAGGCATACCTTCCAAGTGTCCCTCTTTTGGAGGGACAGTCCCTACTTATAACCCCTGTCCCTCTGTCCCTCTTTGCCCCTTACATGTCCCTCTTTTTGACCTAGGAATTCCATTTGCATTAATAAACTTTCTAAGTTGCTCTAGAAAGTGTCTGGTTTCTTACTGTATAATAGACCCAAACTTGCAGATTATTCCATCATGTGGTGCAAGATGGATCCTAAAAATTGTTATATTCAGATGAACCATGTGACATTATGGCCCCAGTCACACATCATGTCGCATATGCAGATCATGCAGGCCACATGCACACATCTGTAAGTTGGGACATGGGATAAACAATTAAGCCATTGTGCGTCCGTGTCACCTATCTGACAGGGGTCCCTGCAAATGTGGACAGTTACTGAAACAAATAGTAATCCTGTCATCAGTAAGCCTGTCCATAATTACAGACAAGGTTACTATGTGTGAATGGGATCTAAGGATGCAGTCACACATACAGGATCTGCTGCAGATCCTGTATGTGTGATTGCATCCTTAAGTTAAAAAGTATAGATATGTCCGTAAACATTTTCCTAGACTGAACCACAAGTGTCCCTCTTTGGCCGTCTAAAAAGTTGGGAGGTATGTATATAGGGGGTGCACATCTTGTTGGAATGATCACTACAGATCACAGTTCATAACTGTAGCCGACTGTATGTGTAATTTAGGAGTGCCCTTCCTTCCTCTTTAAACCTTTATGTGTAACACTCTCTTACATGGCATGGCCTTTTTTTCATTGTTGCCAGTTTCCTAGTTAGGCTGCATCTCCAGTATACACATACTTTTGTCTCTTTATATATCACTGGTCAGACCACACATGGAATACTGTGTACAGCACTGGGCACCGGTATATAAGAAGGACACAGCTGAACTGGAGCGGGTGCAGAGGAGGGCCACAAAGGTCATTAAGGGAATGGGTGGGTTACAGTACCAGGACAGGTTATCACGCTTGGGGTTATTTACGCTAGAAAAAAGACGTCTTAGGGGCTATCTGATCACAATGTACAAATATATGAATGGACAGTACAGAGATCTTTGTAGTGATCTCCTTACTCCTAGGCCTGTAACCATGACAAGGGGGCGTCCTCTACGTCTAGAGGAAAGAAGATTTCATCATCAGCATCGACGCGGGTTCTTTACTGTACGAGCGGTAAGACTGTGGAACTCTCTGCCACATGATGTTGTCATGGCCGATTCATTAAATAAGATCAAGGGAGGCCTGGATGCTTTTCTTGAACAATATAATATTACAAGTTATGGGCATTAGAATTCCGGTGATACGTTGATCCAGGGATTATTCTGATCGCCATTGGAGTCGGGGGGGAGTTTTCTCCCTGTGGTGGGGCAATTGTCATCTGCCTCATAGGGGTTTTTGTCTTCCCCTGGATTAACACAGCAGGGTTTCCCTAGGTTGAACCTGATGGACTCTTGTCTTTCAACCTTATTTACTATGTTACCATGTTACTAATAATGATGCCACTTCTTAAAATTCTTTATTGGTTTCATAATTTCCCTATTCCCATCCTCATGCAAAGAATTACTCAGCTTCAATGATTTTTTATGGGATTCATTTGAAAACACTAAAGAGCTACAGTACCCCATAGTACGCTGTGCTTACCACCTGCTAAGGTCTAGGATGCCCTGATCCTAAAAAACACTACCAAGCAGCAATTCTTGAACAACCTTAATATTGGTGGCGCCATGATACTTCTAAACATTGGGTAAATATATATAATATAATAGTGACTTATTATGTGCGGCACGGCTCCAAGAGAAAGTTATTTCATCAGCTCTTGTCCCTGCAAGAGCATCTATTAAGGTATGGACCCATCCCTCAATTAAATCACCCCTCCTTCCCATTGGATATTTGGATATTCCCTTAACATTAATTCAGCTCCACGTTCCTGACAGGCGGTATGGATGGTTTCTAGGTGGCCTAACAGAGTTGAAAAAAGCTTTTGGAGAATCAGGATTATGCACCATTTACAGCACTTTACCATCTCCCTTCCTCCTTCCTCTCCCTCCCCTGTTACACAATATGGACGTTACTTTAATAATCCCCTTGTACTATCTGAAGCTTAGAACTTTTGAATATCACCTCCACTGCCCAACTATGGTCTCAAATGTTTTTACTTACTACTATAGTTTGCCATGGTGCTACCCACTTAGAATCAGACCATAAACTACAATAGATGGTATCTCATACCATACCGCCTGTCTAAGATATATCCCACATGTCCTAACATATATTACCAATGTGATGTCAAGCAGGGACATCGACCTGGACCAGGCAGATAAAAGAGCGCAACCAGCCTGATGAAGGCTCTATGAGATAACACTGAAACACGCCGAAACGTGTTGTTTTTTTTATTAAATACATTTTTATGCTACACATATTTATGTCCTATGTTTATGTCCTCTTTTATCTGCCTGGTCCGGGTCAATGTCCCTGCTTGATTTGCACACACTCTGGTGACCGGATCGATAGTCGGGGTCCTCGGAGAGCTGCACCGCACCTTATCAATGCGCTTTGTAGAGTTGTGCCTATAATATTGCATAACCATACCAGGGGAGCGGTTCTTTCCTTGATAAGAAGCACTTGCCATTTTATACCCCCAAGAGGCCAAAAGAAGCACTTTTGCATTTGAAACTGGATGATTGTGACCCTGCAGCTGCTACCATAGTAATTCATGTGCTTACAGTCACTAATGTGGTGTCCCACCACGGGTGTTTTCTCTTGGGCACCTGCCCTAAAGTCCTCACTCAAAGTGGTGGATGGAGTACCTAAATTTCCCCACTAGAGGTCTCCACGGTTTGTTTGTACTTATGCACAGCTGAATTTAATAGGTTAATTGTTTATGTCATGTGTTCGTGTGCTGACCACCAGTAGGTGCACTTTCTATCTGTCCTGTCCTGTCTGTCCTCTGTTACACACACTCAACCCCTGTAGGAGGAGTTAGAGTTATGCGATGACCTGGCCCCTGGGGGCCACTTCTGCAGTGCTGATGGTACGAGCGGGCAATGACCGGGGCAGCTGCAGGGGTTATACTTGTCACGGTATAGGCCTAAGGGGGGAACAGCTGTAGGGCCGGTCTGTGGAATCTGCGGGTGATGATGGGCATGCGATTCTTCGCTGCACTTAGTCAGGGCACCAGTTATTGGACACCAATGCCAGGGTTCAGTAACAGCGGTTTTATTATAGATGAGGTAACTAGTAGCAACAGTTCTGTCCGGATGCAACCGGGTATATAGCAGGCTTTGGCAAATAAAGCAGGAGTGGTGCTGCATAGGCTGTGAGAATACGTGCCGGATGATGGGAGTAGGAGTATGAGAGAAATAGCGTTGCTGGGTGGATTAGCTTGAGAATAATACTTGCTGTGAATCCTTGTAGCGATGAGGAGAGATAACAGAATGACACCCAGATGAGAGAGAAGGAACTCCGGACACTTGAGCAGGCAGATACAGCCGAAGACTTTAATACAGCAGAGCACTCGATCCACACTTCTAGTGGTGAAGTGGGAGCTGCAGAGAAGAAGCCCAACTCCTCTGAGGCAGGAGAGGGACGACACACATCCTCCTTGCTTGGAAGCAGGGGGAAGACTAACTTGTAAGGAGGAAGTGGGAGGTCACATGGTTGCTTTTGGCCAGAGCTAGTCGGCCATTGGAGGAACCATGGTTACAGGGCACTGGCACGGTCACGTGATCAACAGCCTTGCATACCACTGTACAATGCAATAATACACAGGAATACATGAGAATACACATGAGAATGCACATTACTAGAGAATACTAGGGGAAAACCAGCAGCAGTTGCAGTGCAAACACTTACCAGAACAGGCATTGACATAGCAAGAGAAATGGCCATAATAGGAGTAGTAGTCCTTGCGTGTTTTGGGACACTGCACACACACACACACACACACACATACACACACACACACACACACATACATACACACACACACCTACACACAAGTTAACTTAACCCCCTGGGGGCCAGATTGTCCATTTCAGAGCGAGGGGGAAGCTGGTTAAATACTCAAATCCCCTACTGATTTCAATGGGGCTCATTTCTCAAAGTAAAGTATTGAGAAATAGTCTACTCGAGTAACAAGCATCCAGGTATTTTGGTGCTCGCTCATCTCTAGTGATTGTCTGTAATACCAGGCGTGGCTGTGACTATATACAATATATAGAGCCGTGCTGCAATCACAACATCATGTGGGCCTGTGGGGCTTTGAAATGCCAGTTCTGCTTTTTAGTCCCAGTTCAGCCCTGCTTAGATGGCGCTATACTCCATACATGTGTAAAGCCCCTATTCCACGGGCCGACTGAGAGTAGTAAACGAGCGCTGTCAGCACTTGTTTGCTCCTCGTTTCCCGCTCGCGGGTGAGTGTGGGAGGGGCCGCGGGGAGGCTGCCCGGGTGATCGCTAGATTGCCCGGGCAGCCAATAGAGGATAGCGGAGGTCTATCCCACGGAGCAGCTGCAGCAGATCGCTGCAGCCACAGTTGTTTGTCTTTCAACATGGTTGAAAGACAAACGACAGCAACGATCAGCCGACATGAAAGTTGCCTTCTATTCCACGGGACGATTATCAGCCGTAACAGCCAATATCTGAATACGGCCGATAATCGTTCCATAGAGTAGGGCCTTTAAGGTGGTCTTCAATGGGACCACTTGAGTATATTGGATGGTTGCCAGATCATATAGAGATCAGATAGACCACTGGTGGATGCATTCAACATGGAGACGGGGTGAATCTGAGCAGAAGCATCATTTATTGGGCAGATCATCTCCTTATATACCCATCGCAGTGGGCGCACATACATGAATAAGCATTTTTGTAAGAATCAGGTACTTTTCCACCATGTGGCCACTGGAGATATCCAGCACGGATAATATTGATTATTTCCCTTATTTTTCTATATCATTTTTTTCACGTTTACTTTTTATATTTGGTTATCAGTGGAAACTCCTCACTGTCAGTGGTAATTCAGACATCAATTGCCTTATTCATCATAGGTCAGCCTTGATACTTGACATTTACTTCATCTGAACTGATTAACCATTTCCATCCCTCACACAAGCTGCACTAGATCTATACACAAGCACATTGTTACTTACCTTGTGGGACGTAATATAACTAGGAGGTGAGGAACAAATAAGATGAGCAAAAACCTTACCAAGTGAGATAGAACCATCAATCCGCACCTTGCTCCACCACTAATAGCATCAGACCTGATCATTTCTAATAATGTTGATTGATTAATTGTAAGCAGGAAATGGAAAACCCCTAGTGAACCAGTTCCCTTAAAAAATGTGCATGGTGTCCTATGTTATTAGTATTATAGGCTTCAATGGAAAGAGAAACCAGGACGCTGTTAGATTCCGTGGGCGGGTAAGAGAGCTAGTGACCGGACAGGATGATGGAAATCCGAAAAAGGGGGGGGGGGGGCTGGAGTAAACCTGATGTACATGTTATACAGTTGTGTTTTGTGCATAATGATTTATGTCAGGTTTAACCTAACAAAGATTTGTAGTAATGGTGTAGTAGTATATGTAGTATTTGGTGCTTGGGAGGGTCTCCTCCTTTTGCTGACTGGTGGAAAAGGTAAGTGGAAAAAATGTTGGAAAAATGCTTTAGGGTAGTTTCACACCTACCGGATCTGCTGCGGATCTCACGCTGCGGATTCACAGTGAGAACCGCTGCGAATCCAGTACT
The DNA here is from genome assembly GCF_027789765.1 of Dendropsophus ebraccatus. NCBI lineage: Eukaryota > Metazoa > Chordata > Amphibia > Anura > Hylidae > Dendropsophus > Dendropsophus ebraccatus. Next base: position 82,232,031 of record NC_091465.1, on the reverse strand, counting down.
ATTCACCCCTTGGTGAATTGACATCCCACTGTGAGTATGTGCTTTAACCCCCTGCCGCCCACAATGCAGCCCCACTGCCCGCATCCCCGCCCCCATCAGCCTGCCGCCCATATCCCCCATCCCCACCCGCATCCTGCAGCCCCCTGCCGAGAGCATAGATTACCTGCTCGGTGGCACAGCTGCAGAGAGGCTCCCGGTCCCGCACAGCCAATCAGTGCACGGCAGCACTGATCGGCTGTGCGGGACCGGAGCCAGGAGCCTCACTGCAGCCGCGCCGCAGAGCAGGTAATGTATGCTCTCGGTGGCGGGCTGCAGGATGGGGGCAGCGGGGCTGCGGGCGCCGGGGATGATGGGGGCAGGGATGAGGAATTCGGGCGGCAAGCTGATGGGGGCGGGGCTGCGTTGTGGGCGGCAGGGGGTTAAAGCACATACAGCAGGTTGTCAATCCCGCTGCAAATATGTGGTATCATAAGGGTGAATAGTACTGGATCCGCAGTGGATCTCGCTGTGAATCCGCAACGTGAGATCCGCTGCAGATCCGGTAGGTGTGAAAGTACCCTTAAAGGGGAACTATCAGCAGGTTACACAAAGCTAACCTGCTGACAGCCCCCTAATGTGAGAGGGGCGTTGAAGAAGAAGTCATGTGTCTTAGCTTCCTCCTCCGCGCTGTTCCCATGCAGTTAGTAGTTGAATCCACAGACCAGAGCACCATTAGGAGCACTGACCCCCTAACGCAACGAGTGGGCCTGCTTGTTCCATTATCAATAAAAGGAGGGGGTGGGCTCGGTGCGATGGGGGCATTGCTCCTAAGGGTGCTCCGCACAGTGGATTTAACTGCTAACTGCCCCGGTGCCAAGGAGGTAGGTAAGAGACATATGTTCTTTCTCGGCGCCCGTGCACATTAGGGGGCTGTCAGCAGGTTAGATTTGTTATAAAACAATTAGATTTACTATAATATGTTTTTTATTAAGATGCGTTCATGAAATGTCTGGGGTGCTGAGTAGGTAATAAAGATGTGGTTACTTGCTCAAACTGACAGAAAGTGCCCCGCTCATCCCCCACACACTTATCTAACCTTGTAACCTGCAGATTTTAACCGCAAGAACTTTTCTTACCTTTCCTTGACAAAAGATCCTTGTTTCATCTTATAGTTTTCATGGTGCCCTAAGCTACCAGCTGGGTGCAGAAAATTTTCAGAAGAATCTGTTCACAGATATTTATTTATTTATACGATAATTATGCTACACGTGTCTACATGTGATCGCTTAATAGATGTAATATGGATTGTCTATGAGGGTTCGGAGCAAGGTGCAAGAATGTATCAATATATCAACTTAGTATTACTAAAACTTAGAATTCTTGGTGACTTTCGTGGACAGCTGAGGATTGATGCGACTGTATCCCAATACTGGTGCAGATGGTCTTCGCGTCAGGAGCTAAATTTGAATAATTTATGGTCGGATTGTCAAAATCACAGATGGATTTGGTAGTGCACCCTTGAATGTTAATTAACCCCTTTAGGACCGGGCTAATTTTTGCGTTTTTGCGTTTTCATTTTTTCCTCCTTGTGCTCAAAAGGCCATAGCACTTGCATTTTTACACCTACAGACCCGCATGAGCCCTTATTTTTTGCGCCATTAATTGTACTTTGCAATGAACTTTTGCATAAAATATGCTGCGAAACCAGAAAAAAATTATATGCGCAGTGAAATTGCAAAAAAAAACCCTCAATTCTTTTTATTTGGGGGGGGGGGGGGGGGGGGGTCGTTTTTACGCCGTGTATCCTATGGAAAAACTGACATGTTATCAGTAGCGTAATTTGGTGGGGGCAGAGGGGGCGGATGCTCCCGGGCCCACACAGGCAGGGGGCCCACTGAAGATTTCGCCAGTTAATGCTGACCGCAAAAGCTATTGCTTTTGCAGACAGACTTAACAAATGTTTACTGGCTGTAGGTGGCCCCTGGCCATCATTTAGTGCTCCAGGGAGGCCCACACGGCTACCGAATGTTTTGTCTGACTATTTAGCTGTATGCGAGGAGAAGATACAGTTGAATGCAGCAGGGTGATTGACAAGGAGAGGAGAGCATTGGCTCTCCACCCTGCCAATCACTGTTGTGGCCAAAATAGGCTGTTCCCTCCCTTACAGCTGTGGGACATAGATGATGTCACTTGTGTGCTCACAGAGCAGGGAGAGAGTTGACATCAGAAGACTACAGTACTACAACCGCACAGCAGGTAAGTATGGCTTTTTTCCCCTTAGTTATAGAGGAGGATACCTATGTGAGTGGGTGGGGCTAACTCCTAGGAAGGATTTCATATATGGGGGTTGGGGTATGGGATGTCGTGGCTAACTTAAAAGGGGATACCTAATTTGGAGGTACAGTACAGTCTACTTACAGTGGTGGTGGTGGTGTCTAACCACCAGGAGCATTACCAGGTAGATTACTGCTGGGAAAGGGGGTGGCCACATGGGGAATACATACCAGGGGGATTACCTAGATGAGATGGTGCTGGAGGGGATGCCTACATGGAGGATACTACATGGAGGTCTAAATACTAGATAGATGCGCAAAGGGGTAGCTAACTTCTATATGAGGGCACAGAGGGCCCTAACTAGTACTACATGGAAACAGAGGAAAATAATAACTATATTGGGGCACAGAAGGCCTAACTACAGAGGGACCTCAATACTATATGGGGAAGCACAGGGAGGGTCTATCTTCTATAAGGATGAACAAGGGGGGATAATCTACTATGTTAGGATATAGATGGTGGGCTTTTTACAATATGAGAGCATAGAGGGACCCTGCAAACTATATGAGGGCTAAAATTGGGTCTAAATACTACATGGAGGCATAAATTGGCTGCTTCCATATACCCTGTACACCAGGATTATCAGGGCTGATTTCTCCTACATTTTTCATGTATTGTTTCTATGGATTTATAGTAATTATTCCTTTTAGTTATGTTGCAGTCTGGCTTTTTTGTATACAGGTTATTTAAGTTGCCTTGAACTGCATGGGACTATTTATTATTACCCAGCATTTGTACTATACATTTACTCTATTTGTACTCCTTTGGGTGTTGCTAATTTGGTCATTTACCATCAGCTATTGTGTAGTCCTCATGCTGCCCAATAGATATTAGACAGATAGATATGAAAAAAATAGATATAAGAATGGATGGATGGCTAGATAGAAAACAGAAACAGCGCCACAACTTCCTCTATGTTGTTTGTGGTATTACAACTTGTTGTAATCTCTTTTAGTGGAACTGAGCTGCACTACCACATCCAAGCTTTGGAGGAGAGTGGTGCTGTTTCTGGAAAAAAGGCAGCTATGTTTTAGCAATGCTGGATAACCCCTTTAATTTTTACACGGTTATATATGTGAGATGTAGAAAGTCTTTTCCACTGTTCTCAGTCTCTGTTCACTATGAATAATGTTTTAGAAAATACCCTATATTATTTGGAAATCATTGTCATCTGCTGAGGTTCCTTTTGGGTAACATACTGTAATTGGTTGGGGGCCCACTGAGGCTCACTCGCCCCCCTTAGGCTGAACCCCTAGCTACGCCCCTGCATGTTATATATGTTCCTCAAGTCGTTACGATTACAACGATATGTAACATGTATAACTTTCATTGTATCTGATGGCCTGTAAAAAATTCAAACCATTGTTACCGAATATATGTTCCTTAAAATCGCTCCATTCCCAGGCTTATAGCGCTTTTATCCTTTGGTCTATGGGGCTGTTTGAGGTGTCATTTTTTGCGCCATGATGTGTTCTTTCTATCGGTACCTTGATTGCGCATATGCGACTTTTTGATCGCTTTTTATTATAATTTTTCTGGATTTGATGCGACCAAAAATGCGCAATTTTGCACTTTGGGATTTTTTTGCGCTGACGCCATTTACCGTGCGAGATCAGGAATGTGATTAATTAATAGTTCGGGCAATTACGCACACGGCGATAGCAAACATGTTTATTTATTTATTTATTTTTATTTATAACCTGGGAAAAGGGGGGTGATTCAGACTTTTATTAGGGGAGGGGGCTTTTTACTATTAACAACACTTTTTTTTTTAACTTTTACACTTATACTAGAAGCCCCCCTGGGGTTAGGGTTAGTCCCCCCCTGCGGTTAGGGTTAGTCCTTCTGGGGTTAGGGTTATTCCCCCTGGGGTTGGGTTATTCCCCCTGGGGTTAGGGTTATTCCCCCCTGAGGTTAGGGTTATTCCCCCTGGGCTTAGGGTTACTCCCCGCCTGGGGTTAGGGTTATTCCTCCTGGGGTTAGGGTTATTCCTCCTGGGGTTAGGGTTATTCCCCCTGGGGTTAGGGTTATTCCCCTGGGGGACTTCTAGTATAAGTGCACTGATCACTAAAAACAGACGAGTGCCGAACCGGGGACGGCGCCATCTTGGAGCGGTCCCCTGCCTGCAGCAGTAACGGAGATCGCTCCTCCGGGACAACGATCAACGAGGAGCGATCTCCCCCACTAGACACCAGGGAAATGCTGCATCCGGTAATCGGATGCAGCTGTCATCTTTGATAGCTGCATCTGATTACCTTATTAGCGGGCACGCCGATCGGACCGTGCCCGCTAATAGCCGCGGCCCCGGGCTACATGAGGCACCCGGGATCGCGGCAGTTAAGAGCAGGGTCGCCGCGAGGCCCCGCTCTGAATGCCTGCACCCGCACGAGGACGTACAGTAACGTCCTTGCGCGGGAAAGGGTTAATGGTGAGACGGGTCCTGCAAATATACATGTGAACTGTTACTTACAGCATTGTCTATGCGTACTGGGAAAATCCCCAGTACAGAAGTGATCGCTGGTTTATTGTTAATAAGAAACTTTATCTGGAGAATCTTACAATCTTTGCTCCCTTTAAAATGAAGAGACAAGCAGTGTATATTACCAGGAAGGAGAACCCAGTGAGAGATCAGTCACAGATCAGTCCATTGGGAATAGAGCTCGGTGTTGGCACTAAGAGAAATAAACAGAGGATTATGATATGTGTACACTAGAGCAAGTAGTGAAATATTCGACTTCCGAGAATTCGAATCGAATAGGCACCGAGATTCGACTATTCGAACGAATATTAAATCCTATTATAGTCTATGGGAAAAAATTCTCTGCACTTGGAAATCCAAATTCGACCACTTGGAGGTCACCAAGTCCCCCATGAAACCTCCCTAAATGATGCCAACACCTCCGGAATGACACTGGGACATCAGGGGGAGCATGCCTGGGTGCACCCAACACCCCAAATCGCAGTATAATACCACTCTGCGCAGCTGCGAAGGAAAAATATTTGAAAACGCTTTTCAAATGTTTATGGCAATGTTCACACATTTCGTTCATATTTCTTGCGCAGCGTTACATACATGATTCCAATGTGCGTCCATAGAGCGTCATGTTATTCACGCGTATCACGTGCCCTTAGTGGGCTACTGGAACAACATGCATAATGTGCTCTTAGTGGGCTAAACCAGGGACGCTATAAGTCACTTGTACACACAGGGCACTGGAATGAATACACCTGCTGCTGATGCTGCTGTTATATCATCTATTTCTTAGCACTGAGAAGCTTTGGATTCAGAGCAGGGCCGTATTTGCCACTAGGCACCCGCAGGACACATTTCTTTTTTTATTTAATTTTTTTTTTTTTTACCCCCTAGTCGCCCCGCCGCTGACATCCGCGCCCGGGTGGTGCGGCGGGGGGGGGGGGGGGGGGGGGTCTTGTGATCAGTCGGCCGGGGGATCAGTCGGGCGGCAGGAACAGAGGCAGGCTGGGAAGGAAGGTCCCCCTATGAAGGGCCGGCGTGAGCTTCCGGCACAGACTGTCACACAGGCCGGAAGCTCACAGTGCAGCCCCGCGATGCCCGAACTTCCCTGCTCAGCAGCGGCGTGATGACGTCACACGCACGCTGCTGAGCAGGGAAGTTTGGGCATCGCGGGGCTGCAATGTGAGCTTCCGGCCTGTGTGACAGTCTGTGCCGGAAGCTCACGTCGACCCTGCATAGGGGGACCTTCCTTCCCAGCCTGCCTTTGTCCCTGCCGGCCGGCTAATCCACCACCCCCCCCCCGCTGGTCCCTCTGCCCCCCTCCAGCTGGTCCCTCTGCACCCCCCCCCCCCCCCCGGCTGGTCCCTCTGCCCCCCCGGCTGCCCCCCTGCCACCCCAGCTGCCCTCCCATCTTCTCCCCCTGCTCCCCCTCCCCCTGTTGCCCCAGCTGCTCCCCCTGTTACCCAGCTTCTCCCCCTTTCCCTGCCACCCCTAGTTGCTCCCCCTCCCTGTCGCCCCAGCTGCTCCCCCTGTTACCCAGCTTCTCCACCTTTCCCTGCCACCCCTAGCTGCTCCCTGTCGCCCCAGCTTCTCCCCCTGTTCCCCAGCTTCTCCCCTCCCTGTTAACCCGACTGCCCCCCTGTCGCCCCAGCTGCTCCCCCTGTTCCCCAGCTTCTCCCCATTCCCCAGCTTCTCCGCCTGTCGCCCCAGGTTCTCCCCCTGTCGCCCCAGCTTCTCCCCCTGCCACCCCAGCTGCCCTCCCATCTTCTCCCCCTGCCACCCCTAGCTGCTCCCCCTGTTCCCCAGCTTCTCCCCCTCCCCCTGTCACCCCAGACTATCCCCCTCCCCCTGCCACCCCATCTGCCACCCCATCTTCTCCCCCTGTCGCCCCAGCTTCTCCCCATTGCCCCAGCTTCCTTCATCGCCCCAGCTGCTCCCCCTGTTCCCCAGCTTCTCCTGCTCCCCCTGTCACTCCAGCTACTCCCCAGCTTCTCCCCCTCCCCCTATCACCCCAGCTGTTCCTCCTGCCATCCCCAGCTGCCTCCTTTCCCCAGTTACCCCCAGCTGCTTCCCTTCCCCAGTCACCCTGCTCTGCCCGCCTGCAGACGAGTTGTGGTCGGAGAAGTCATCATGATGGCTGCACCAGATGGAGAAGAAAGAAAAAAGTGAGCAACGGCAATCGGAGAAGACGTCACCTGTGAGTCATTAGTAACTGCACTGTAATCACTTCTATAGTGTGCAGAGCCTGGGTACCATTGGGGTCTAAATGGGTCAGTGTATGGTTTGCGGTAGTGTACTGACAGCCCTGCGGTCACTACAGTACACTAGCACAAACTTTTAAACTAGAATGCAACTACAACAGCTGCAGGTACTAAAACTCCCAGCATATCCTGAGGGCTGCAGACTTTCAGTACATGCTGGGAGTTGTAGTGCCTGCAGCTGTTGTAGTTGGGTCCTATACACTAGGTGCTTTGTGGGAGATCAGAATACATAGATCTGTGGGGGCTCAGTGCAGGGAAGTGACCCCAGAACATCACTAATGGGGGATAGAACAAAAACATCTCCCCCTATCCCCTATTAGTGATGTTCTGGGGTCACGTCCCTGCACTGAGCCCCCACAGATCTATGTATTCTGATCTCCCACAAAGCATCCAGTGTATGATGCACCTAGGACCCAACTACAACAGCTGCAGGCACTACAACTCCCAGCATGTACTGAGTCTGCAGCCCTCGGGATATGCTGGGAGTTGTAGTGCCTGCAGCTGTTCTAGTTGGGTCCTAGGTGCATTATACGACATATAAGAATACATAGATCTGTGGGGGCTTAGTGCAGGGAAGTGACCCCAGAACATCACTAATAGGGGATAGGAGTAGATGTTTTTGTTCTATCCCCTATTAGTGATGTTCTGGGGTCACTTCCCTGCACTGAGCCCCCACAGATCTATGTATTCTGATCTTCCACCAAGTCTCCTAGGACCTAACAGCTGCATGCACTACAACTCCCAGCATGTACTGACAGTCTGCAGCCCTCAGGATATGCTGGGAGTTGTAGTACAGTGTAGACAGATGTATTGCTGGACCTTCAGGGCTGATGGTTGTCACCCACAGATTGCCGCCACCAGGAGACTCTGCACACAGTGATTTATTAAAGGGTTGTCCTCTCAGAGACTACAAATCCCAGCATACCCTGAGAGCTGTATAAATGGAGGGTGTTCTGAGATTTGTCACAGATACAGATGAATTCAGGAAAGGAGCGGGTCAGCATGTCGCGTTTCACTGGTTCTATATTGGTGGGCCCCAGGTGCCCCAGTCCGACACTGGACAGAAGCGGTCCCCAAATTAAGTCCCCGCCCTCCTTCCTTCCTCCATCACGTCTGATGATGAGAAGAGCGGGCATCAAGCAAAAGGGCACCCCAGTACTACTGACAGTCGGGGGGTGCCGCTCAGTAGTACTGGGTGCTGGAGTGCCGGCCTGCCAGCTGTGCCAGGGTATACACCATGCATGTAACCTGCCAGTGCCGAGGGGAAGGGGGCACTAGTTCGCCGGGGGGGGGGGGGGGGGGGGGGGCAGCATGAACTCTAAATACAGGCCTGATTCAGAGATGACTTTTTCGCTGTATCTTAGCCCTGAGAAGGACTTTTGGGTTCTGTAGTAATCCTGCCTAATCAAAACACTACTAAAACCTATCTCTCCCTGCTCCAAGATCTCTCCCTGACTAGGTTGAAAGCTTATCTGCGGTCGAGAAGTGGAAGTCAAGTATTTAAGATTTGAGGTCATGTGGTTCAGCCATCCAATGAGGGTAGACGCCATATTCGCGCTGCGTGCGTATTCCCAGGGTCCCTCGCGGCCTCCCTGCATGGTCATTGGATTAAAAAAAAGCGCCAACTGCGATGGGAGGGCTTTTGAATGTTTCCCGCGTATTCGTCACACTACTCGATTGAATTTGAATCTTTTGAATACCGCAATATTCGATTCAATACCATCTCGATCAAATCGTATTCGCTCCTCTCTAGTGTACACCATACTGGTTAGGCTACACTTCCATCTTGATCCATTTTTTTTTTTAAATAATTTAAATCAATGGGATACAGATCCTGTAGTATAGTATACAGCAGCTTCCTTTTTTTGCATCTGTTTTTTTTTTTTTTTAAACATTCACATTTAGGCTAGGTTCCCACACAGTATGTACGCCCAGTACTTTGCAACCAAAACCAGGAGTGGATTGGAAACACAGAAAGGCTATGTTCACCTGCTGGTGAAATTTAGTGGATGGTTGTTATTCAATGGCAAATAATGTCTGTTATTTCAAAACAACAGTTATTGTTTTAAAATAACGGCAATTATTTGTCACTAAATGACGGCCATCAACTAAATTTGAACAGCGGGTGAACATAGCCTTTCTGTATTTCCAATCCACTCCTGGTTTTGGTTGCAAAATAATGACCAAAATGCTGAGCAAAAATACTGTGTAGGAACCTCGCCTTACGTGTATGAATCATGAAGTGCCCAAAGCTGATGCTGCCCTTGAAGTCACAATTAGATGGAGCGGATGACCTGTGCACAGTTCCACCTACAAAATAACGCAACAAACAAGCATTTATATTCTTACTAAAAAAAAAAAAAAAAAATCTTTAAATGGTGACTGTCATTTCAACGATCTACCCTATGATTCCTAACATTATGCCCTTCTCTGTACCCCTGATAGTAACAGTGTCTTCCTTTTTGCCACAGAATATAATAGTCTCTCAACAACTGTAGCGTCTTCCTCTGTGCCCTTCTGTCTTTGAGCCCCACTGTCTCAGGTTACTGATTGCACCTGTGACCTCTGTGACCCCTGTATATAACCCCTTCTACCTCCACATGCCATCTATAGTGGTGGACTGTAAATTATTCCCTAATGCTGGGCAGCCTTCACCCCTGGTACTGTTTATAGGAATATACAGTACTGTTCAAAAACTTTCAATGTTCATCTCTTGTTCTTCTCACAGGATATAACACATAACATTATATCAAAGTATAGGTTTTGTGACTTTAATCCTCTGACCTCTAACATGTGTGACAACTCTACTCCTGTCAGTACTGCTGCACAGACCTCAATATACTGCTGAGCACTGGGACTGGTTGTTAGCAGGTCAAACATAAGCAGTGAACTTTTACGTAGAGAGGGGGTTTCTAGGTTCCCCTGATTTATAGGCCCAGTTGCATCAGTGACCAATGTGACCCCCTATACCTAATCAACTATGCAGTGTCCCAGAGCGAGTGTGCCACAGCTCTTTTTCAGCACACCTATAGATCAGTACCAATGGCAGGTATACTCTGGGAAAAAGGTCCTACACTCTCCTTTTTTCTCCATTAGGTGTCACTATAGCCTATGTATTGTACTGCACAGCTGAAGGAAAAAGTACTTAAAGGGATATTCCAGGAGATTGCAGGGGTCCGACCTCTGTACCCCCTACTGACCTCCATATCGGGCCCCCGGCTTCTGTATTATGAATAGAGCCATGGATACAGCATGTGTCCCGGGGCTCTATTCATTCCTATGGAGCAACGGAAAGAGCAGAGTACGCCAGAAGAGTGTTGTACTCGGCTCCTTTCTATAGAAATAAATAGAGCAATGGGTTCCGTACCCGTGGCTCTATCCATAATACAGAAGCCGTGGCCCGATATCGGCGGGGGGTACATAGGTCGAACCCCTCGTGATCTCCTATTTTTCCCTTATCCTGTGGATAGGGGAAAAGTAGATTTTTTTTCTGGAATACCTCTTAAAGGGTTAACCATACATGTGTTGATTGTCACGTTTTTCATGTTTGATGCCACTGTGTTTGTCCATTCCTTAAGCTGGGTATCTCACACTGTCTGCATCTATCACAGGCCAGGGTTAGGGCCTTCTAGACTGTTCGTGCCCAATCACAGGATAGTATATGTTCTGAGGTAATCTAGATTGGGCCAGTTCTAGTCAGTGTGTTGCTGATAGAGTGTGTCTACAAAGAGTTCTCCTTCAGTAGTAACCTCTAGGGCCTGGCCAGGAGGCCGGATCCCCTGTGCAGGACTTTATGCAAAGACCTGTGTTGCTTATTCTTCAAAGCCTTATCCTTCTAGCCATGTCCGGCTAATGCCTAAGATGGTGAGGCTATGGTAAAGGGGACAAGGGACAACCCTATCTATGCTGGGAATCAAATATTCTTTATCCTAATTGTCACTCCAGTGACTAGGTAAGCGGGATAAAGCCAAAAACTCCACTGCTATTGCTAGGTTTCCTTAGGGGCCTACCCGACGGCTAGCTCTACCCACCAAGTGGGCTTACGTTCCTGGTCCTGTGTCACTCTGTGCCCACGAGGCAGCATTGGGCAGATGTTCATACCCGTGTGAACGGGTACTTTTTCTCTAAATCCCTTATAGTTGAGTACCATAGTGTGTATATAGAGCCCTACTACCCCAAGCCTGCCATCAGTCTACCACTTCCTCAAGTCGAGTCAGTCAGTGCCCCCCTGCTGCCATCTTGCTCTTCCCCTGGCCCCGTCCCGTAACCTTCAGCTGCCTATCCCCCTTCTCACATGTTACTGATAGTAAATCATACAGCATACTAGACATATCTAAGTGTACGCATCACTGCTAACCCCCACATACAGCATATGTGTACTGCTCGGGACTGTTTCCATGGAAACTACTTAGACAGGAAGGACTCCTGTCATTGTCCTTGTCCCTGCTCCTGTACAGAAAGCAGTGATGAGTTATTCATGTATTACTGAGGAGATAAGATGTCTGTTTAGGTGCTGGGTGATAGGCCCCATGTCCCTTGGTTTATTTGGTAATAAGAGTTATTTTTGCACTGTGTTGTATAGCTGCTGTGTGTAAGGATAATATAGCCGAGTATGTCCAGATCTGTGTTCAGATTGCCTAACTCTCCTACTATTGTATATAGAAGCTTGTACAGACGGAATGAGAAACATGAATGGAATGACTGTGTATACTATCAGGAAGTGGGACAAAGGCTAAAGCTGTAATAAACAGCACAACGTAACTAAAGTACAGACCCAAAACCAACCAGAGGTGAGATAGCAAGATATTAACTTTTAATACAAAAACTAAAAAACATCTCTACCCCTGGGCTAGGGGCATTGCTAGAATAACCTTTGGTTGATAATTGGCCTGTGTATAAGTGTCAGCGATTAATCTGAGGAGTAGACAAATGCCCATCTGTCACCGGATCGCCTCTTTTGTGTTGGCAATAAAATTTATCGCTATTGGACACACATCTCCCTGTGTAAACAGCAGATGTGTTGGCAATAGCAATAAATCTAAATGGCCGCACAAACGATACAGTGATCATTCATATGGCCCGGCTGTGAGATTGTTTGTGCCTTCTATAGGGAATGCAAATAAAAAGTTCACAACAAAAAGTTTACTGAAAGAAATTTTTATGGCTGATCAGCTGAAGCAGGTTTGTCACATTTAATAAATCAGCTGCAGCATTTCACTTCTTTCTAGATAAAATGAGATAAATGGAAGCCAAAAAGTTGGAAAAGTTTTGTGCAAATAACATTTGCCCAGACATATGAAAAGTATATGCAAAAAGCCATTTAAATACAATGATAAATTACCCCCAACTATTGTCTATAAATGCTACTAGGGCGTATGGAACTAGTGGATACATGAGAAAAAAGAGAGACTTGCTCTTGGTACTTTTTTTTACAGGGATTATCAAGGAATAAGAAAACATAACCACTTACTTCCAGAAACAGCTCAGCTCTATTGAAGTGAATGGAGCCTAGTTGCAATAGCACATACAGCCTGGGGACAGGGGTGGTGCTGGCTTTGGAAGAGCACAGCAATGTTTTTCTAATTCTGGAGAACCCCTTTAAAGTATACTGTTCATACACTTGCATCTGAGAGGATTAGCCCCTAACATGTCACATTGGTGTAGCTAGGCATCTGAGCAACCCTCTGTTTCTGATTGGTCATGCAGATCACATGATTTTGGCAACAGCCTTGAAGAATGCAAGATGCTCGGATAAATCACATCAAGCCATGTCCCAGACTGAAATTGGTTGGGTTGCATTAAGCTGCTTTTTTGCAATATTGATTCATACTTTCCCTCTATGAGGGGAGACAACTTCTTTTGGTGGCTTATCCCTTTGAGAACAAAGCAATCGGGCAGTAATTTGCCATCACATCTGATCCTGATCTCCACCCTTTCCGTGGACAGTTGGGAATCCCCTTATACCCTCAGGTAGCCGTACACCTTCAATAACTGATAAAATGATCACTTGGCTGACAGTTATCTCTCCCCTGTCCTTTTTCTGTCCTCCCCAGAAATACAGGAATATTTTGCACGATATGTATATATCCATAGTTATCTAATGTTCTGGCAGCAGAGTGACTACGCAAAAGTAACATAGTAAAAGGAACACTTAAAATTGGTTATCAAATTCAATTTGTAGTCATATTTTTAAAACAGCAGGGACTCCTGTCAAAAGATAGGACTGCCTGCTCATGTACAGTACACTACAGTGTATGCCTCACTGCTCAGTTATATTTGCTTGGCTGGGATCAGAGTCTTTGACAAGAGTCTGTGTTTCTTCTCATAGTTTCCATGGTGTCCTAATCTATCCGCTGGGTGCAGTAGATGGTTCACTGAATCTTTCAGCCAGGTGCAGCAGAAGTTCACTGAGCAGGGAGGCATACAGTGTTGTGTCACTGCTTCTGCGCTGATTTGCCTGAAGAAAATAGAAAAAAAATCAGTCCAGTCCATGACCACTTAGTAGATGTAATTTGGATTACCTTGGAGGGTTTGGGGAGAATGGTTAGAGAAATTATAAAATTAATATTACGAAAACTTATAATTCTTGATGATTTTCGTGGACAGCTGGGGATTGATCCGTCCGTATCCGGTCACTGGTGCAGATGTTCTTCACTTCGGTAGCTAAACCTAAAATGTTTATGAGCGGGCCGCTGAGATCACAGAGGGATTTGGTTGCGCACCCTTGAACGGTCTCTGTTGATGAGTACGGTTCTGTAAATATACAAATAAGAAGTTTTATCTATACGTATTAGAAAAATACTCAGTACCGAAGTGATCACTGGTTTAAAAGAAACTTTATCTAGAGAATCTTACATTCTTTGCTCCATTTAAAACTGAAGTAGAAAGTTCTGGTACCTGTTTGGTGACCTGTGTGGTGAATACACATATCCTCATCTCCTGTACATTGTATATTACCAGGAGGGAAAAGCTGGATGGAGTCGTGAGAAGCCGAAGATTCACAGATCAGTCCATTGGGGATATAGCTCGGTGTTGGCACTAATACCGGGAGAAATAAATAAATAAATAAATAAATAAAAAGAGGAGTATAATAGGTGTGCACCATACTTGTATACAGTACCAGTATACAGAACTTTCAACATTGACCCTTCTCTGTATAACTTACATGGAGGAACAGGAGGAGAACAGTCATCGGTGTCACAACATAAAATGACCATCCTGAATCGTCCATAACCAAAGCTCATGCTGCCCTTGAAGTCACAGTTAGATGGATCGGTGAACGTCCTGAGAACACCTGGAAGCCTCTCTTTATCTACAAAGTATAACAACAAAAAAACATTTTTATACCTAATAAAATGTAAAAAAAAAAAAATTAATGGTCACTGTCATTTCAAATAACTACCCTCCATTCACTGTAGTGTCCCCCTTTCTGCCCCCAGAATATAATTATAGTGTCCTTCTTTCTGCCCTTAGGCTGTAATAGTGTCATCTCCGGTGCCCCTTCACAGCAGGTGTTGCGGTACCACTGCGGCACTTGTCACGGGGGCCCGACTGGTAAATGCCGTCCCAGGTCCCAAACACACGCTCGATAAAAGGTAGTAGGTTTAATCCCTGGTGTGTGATAGTGATGCAGTGCAGATGAACCACAGAATCCAGGATAACGTAACCATTTAAATGATTTACTGGACTGGTTCTTAAAGTGACAGTACAGTTCAATATTTTTAAGTTTAGAGTATGTGGCTTGCAGAGTATGACAGCCAATCACTTGAAATACTGGGAGAAATTTTTGGAAAGGTTATACTTGAGTGAGAATAGTCTCCTTAGTAGTTTTAGGGGAACCTGTCTAGGCAGTTCAGAACTCTGTCAGGGCAACCTTAAGACTTGAATCTTTATAGACAGCCCTACTCATAGTTCAGAGAATAATACCTCATGCTCACAGAAATCCTGGAGTGCCAGATCCAGGAACATGGGCCCCGGGCTTGGACATCCAGGTGTAACTAATCCCTCAAGATTTCCTGAGAAGATTGAGCAAAGGTTCAGTGGGGTACTTCGGCTTTAACTGCTCTTTGCCACCACTAGGGATACTCATGGACAGCTGAAGGACTTCCTGAAAAAATGTTTGTAGAACATGGTCACCTTATCTGTAGTTGTTCCTTTTAGGGTTTAAGAAGCCATGCTGCTGTGAGGCTTACAAAGGAACAAACTCTATAGACTAGACTCCTAAACTACTGAACTAATCTGGACTAATCTGCTCCACCATGCATTAACAGGGATTTACTTATTTTTTTATCAGAGACTGGGCTTAGCCTCTCATTGTGAAAAAGAAACTGTGAGGTGACTCAACGTCCCATTGGTGGGAACTTTCTAGAATAAGTCTGCAATTGGCTAAAATGTTTAAAAGAAGTAAAATAAAACAAAATGTATATAAAAAAGGGACATTGTTTTAATCATGCTGACCAACTGAATACAGAGAACCTGCCAGTTTTCCTGCACTCTCCTAATTTGTTGGGTCTCCTACATTTACTTCAGATTTGGAACCTAATTTGGATTCAGAAGCGCCCTGATTTTCTTGTGATTACCAACCTAAAGGAGAACTCCAGGCCACATCTAAAAATCCCAGATGGGCAGGGGGTGGGGTGAACATAACAAAGAATCTAAACTTACCCATCCCAGTGCAGCGCCCCTGCTCATGGACCCCCGCCAACTTCCTCTACCTCACTCTCCTGTGACATTTTGTCCCATTTGGGTACTTCCCGCCAGGACGTGACAATGCAGGAAGTCAGGGAAAATTGTGAGCTGTTGAGCAGGGACTCCTATCAAAAGAAGAATTCCCTGTTCTTGTACAGCGTACTGAGTGGCTGGGCCAGGTGCAGAGTGCACAGTTCAGACAGGGACACTTCTGCCATGAGTATATGCAGAATATGGACAGCAGAGATTGTGACAAATGAAGTGTGGAGGGGGTAGCACTCCAGTTCAGGGGCCCACCGGTCCCCTAGTGGGCCAGTCTGGGCCGGTGCAGCCTGCATTTAACTGGAAGTGCTCCTCAGGAGCTCATATAGTTATATGGCAGGCATAGAACCTGATGGCTGTGTAAGCCTTTATGGAGCAGGGACCAGCGATTATTGTCAGTGCCAGGCCCCTTGGTCCTGGGAGGCCTACTTAGCAGTCATGTGGTATATCTGCCATTTAACTGCATGCACTCCTAAGGAGCCTGCATTTAACTGTATGTGCTCCTTACAGTTGTGCTCTATGCGGTTAAATGGCAGGCGTAGCACCCAGCGAACAAGTGGGCAGGACAGGAGCAGGGGCCTTGCCAAGTGCAGACGCCAGGGCCGGGACAAAGGGTAGGCAGACATAGGCGATGGCCTAGGGCGCCATCTAGTGGTAAATTACAGGGGGCGCAATTTGAATGTCCTTAAAATTTTTTTTACCAGGCTACTGTACTTCTGATGGCCGCCCCTCCGCCTCACATTCCTCCAGCGCCTGTCCTCACTCTCTCTCCCTCCCCCCGGGCAGACAGTGATCGCTCCTCCGCTCTGCCCTAAAGCAGCTGCAGGCTCCAGCCCTGCGCTGCCGAGCGCCGCCCCTCCACCTCACATTGCATCAGCAGTGTCAGCACCTGTCCTCACTTTCTCTCCTCCCCCTCCCCCAGGCAGACAGTATATCCCCCCACCCGACCTCACCCGTGGCACTGCATCCCTTCTCCACAGCTGAGGGCTCTAGTCCCGCGGTGGCAGACATCTACACACACTCCTCCTCCCTCTGCCTGGCTCTGGACCGTCTGACCAATGAGCTTCTTACTAATATGTCACATGATTTCTGGAGCCAAGGAGGAGAGAAGAGGAGTGTGGCAGGGGGAAGTAACCTGGTAAGCTGCTTCTAGATTAGGCAGTGAGGGCTACACTGAGGGGGTGTATGGAGATGTATATACACTGGGGGCTACACTGAGGGGGTGTATGGAGATGTATATACACTGGGGCTATACTATGTGAGGGGGTGTATGGAGATGTATATACACTGGGGCTACACTGAGGGGGTGTATGGAGATGTATATACACTGGGGCTACACTGAGGGGGTGTATGGAGATGTATATACACTGGGGGCTACACTGAGGGGGTGTATGGAGATGTATATACACTGGGGCTACACTGAGGGGGTGTATGGAGATGTATATACACTGGGGCTACACTGAGGGGGTGTATGGAGATGTATATACACTGGGGCTACACTGAGGGGGTGTATGGAGATGTATATACACTGGGGGCTACACTGAGGGGGTGTATGGAGATGTATATACACTGGGGGCTACACTGAGGGGGTGTATGGAGATGTATATACACTGGGGCTACACTGAGGGGGTGTATGGAGATGTATATACACTGGGGCTACACTGAGGGGGTGTATGGAGATGTATATACACTGGGGGCTACACTGAGGGGGTGTATGGAGATGTATATACACTGGGGGCTACTCTGAGGGGGTGTTTGGAGATGTATATACACTGGGGCTACACTGAGGGGGTGTATGGAGATGTATATACACTGGGGCTACACTGAGGGGGTGTATGGAGATGTATATACACTGGGGCTACACTGAGGGGGTGTATGGAGATGTATATACACTGGGGGCTACACTGAGGGGGTGTATGGAGATGTATATACACTGGGGGCTACACTGAGGGGGTGTTTGGAGATGTATATACACTGGGGCTACACTGAGGGGGTGTATGGAGATGTATATACACTGGGGCTACACTGAGGGGGTGTATGGAGATGTATATACACTGGGGCTACACTGAGGGGGTGTATGGAGATGTATATACACTGGGGCTACACTGAGGGGGTGTATGGAGATGTATATATACTGGGGGCTACACTGAGGGGGTGTATGGAGATGTATATACAATGGGGGCTACACTGAGGGGGTGTATGGAGATGTATATACACTGGATATACACTGTGGGGGCTATACTATGTATGAGGTGTATGGAGATGTATATACACTGGGGGCTACACTGAGGGGGTGTATGGAGATGTATATACAATGGGGGCTACACTGAGGGGGTGTATGGAGATGTATATACACTGGGGGCTATACTATGTGAGGGGGTGTATGGAGATGTATATACAATGGGGGCTACACTGAGGGGGTGTATGGAGATGTATATACACTGGGGCTACACTGAGGGGGTGTATGGAGATGTATATACAATGGGGGCTACACTGAGGGGGTGTATGGAGATGTATATACACTGGGGCTACACTGAGGGGGTGTATGGAGATGTATATACAATGGGGGCTACACTGAGGGGGTGTATGGAGATGTATATATACTGGGGGCTACACTGAGGGGGTGTATGGAGATGTATATACACTGGGGCTACACTGAGGGGGTGTATGGAGATGTATATACACTGGGGGCTATACTATGTGAGGGGGTGTATGGAGATGTATATACAATGGGGGCTACACTGAGGGGGTGTATGGAGATGTATATACACTGGGGGCTACACTGAGGGGGTGTATGGAGATGTATATACACTGGGGCTACACTGAGGGGGTGTATGGAGATGTATATACACTGGGGGCTACACTGAGGGGGTGTATGGAGATGTATATACAATGGGGGCTACACTGAGGGGGTGTATGGAGATGTATATACATTGGGGGCTACACTGAGGGGGTGTATGGAGATGTATATACACTGGGGGCTATACTATGTGAGGGGGTGTATGGAGATGTATATACACTGGGGGCTATACTATGTGAGGGGGTGTATGGAGATGTATATACACTGGGGGCTATACTATGTGAGGGGGTGTATGGAGATGTATATACAATGGGGGCTACACTGAGGGGGTGTATGGAGATGTATATACACTGGGGGCTACACTGAGGGGGTGTATGGAGATGTATATACAATGGGGGCTACACTGAGGGGGTGTATGGAGATGTATATACACTGGGGGCTATACTATGTGAGGGGGTGTATGGAGATGTATATACACTGGGGGCTATACTATGTGAGGGGGTGTATGGAGATGTATATACACTGGGGGCTATACTATGTGAGGGGGTGTATGGAGATGTATATACAATGGGGGCTACACTGAGGGGGTGTATGGAGATGTATATACACTGGGGGCTACACTGAGGGGGTGTATGGAGATGTATATACACTGGGGGCTACACTGAGGGGGTGTATGGAGATGTATATACATTGGGGGCTACACTGAGGGGGTGTATGGAGATGTATATACACTGGGGGCTATACTATGTGAGGGGGTGTATGGAGATGTAAATACAATCGGGGCTACACTGAGGGGGTGTATGGAGATGTATATACACTGGGGGCTACACTGAGGGGGTGTATGGAGATGTATATACACTGGGGGCTACACTGAGGGGGTGTATGGAGATGTATATACACTGGGGGCTACACTGAGGGGTGTATGGAGATGTATATACATTGGGGGCTACACTGAGGGGGTGTATGGAGATGTATATACACTGGGGGCTATACTATGTGAGGTGGTGTATGGAGACTGTATATACACCGGATATACACTGTAGGGGTATACTATTTAGGGGGTGTATGGAGACTGTATATACACTGGCTATACACTGTGGGGGATATACTATGTGAGGGGTGTATGGAGTTTGATAATTCCCCCCTAGGTGTATATATGTATATATATATAATTTTTTTTTAGGAGGGGGGGGCGCCATTTGCCTTCTCCGCCTAGGGCACCAAAACTCCTTGTCCCGGCCCTGGCTGACGCCCCCAGTGGCGGATTATAATCTGGGCGGTATGGGCGGCCGCCCGGGGCCCGAGGCTCTGGGGGGGCCCATGCCGCCCACTTTATTACTGTGCATGAGGTTACACAGCAGTACATCACTTTCGGGGCCCAGTGGATCCCTGAGTGATGTGCTGCTGTGGCGTGCTGTCCCTGGAGTCCGCGCTCCCCGCCCCCCGCCTCCAGCGCCGGATTGGCAGCAGCCGCAACCTCTGACCCCTGGCCTGACCCACAACATACATTGGCCGCCTTTAGTGAGCGGTACCTGAGGGCGCAGCGCCAGTGACGTCAACCGTGCACCGCGGCCGTCCGCCGCGGCGCCAAGCTCCTGCCCAGTATCAGCGCACAGAATTAAAACAGTCTGATGTGCTGTTTGGTGAAGTTCATAACAAACAAAAAGCACATTGGACTGTTAATTCTGGACTACTTCCCCATCATTGCTGACAGCAACTTCCATGATAAGAGTTGTACTCCAATGCTGCTAAAGGGTGATCTTTGCTCTCTTGCTAATTCATTCTGTACTTTCATATATATTGTTTTTAATTTCTGTATTTTTTTTATTTTAATACATTAAGGGTATGTTCATATCTCGTTTTTAGCTGCACGTCGGGCTACACGGCAGAAATCGGCCGACGGCCACATGACGGCCACAAATGAGCAGAACACAGTCACATAATGACTCCGTCCTGCTCATTAAAGTCAATGTGGCCGTCATGTGGCCGTCGGCCGCACATCGGGCTGCACAGCAGCATCCTTTTTTCACTGATTTCTTCCGTGTAGCCCGACGTGCGGCTAAAAACGACATATGAACATACCCTTATACGTGTTCAGTAATTACAATGGTGTTAATGGTGTTTTGGTGTGAAGTATTAATTCTTAGTTACAGTGGGGTAGGGGGGCCCAAGCTTGGTGAACAGCCAGGGGCCTATGGTAAAGTTAATCCGCCCCTTGACGCCCCCCCTAACTTTGCTTCTGATTCATAAATTTGAACCAAATGTGATTTGAGTTGAATCAATCTTTAGTTACATTGTATCAGCATAGACAATCCACTGTAAGCCAAAGCGTGGCACTATGACCTGTACCTGAATCTGCTACAATGTTTCAGTGCAGGAAAAATCTGAACTCCAGCCTGTATATCTCACAGGATTGTCTAACCACAACCGGAACTCCATTGCTGAGGTGCCTATTAGGTCTGTATGAATTAGATGTAAACAGCTAGGCATCTGTAACTTATACTAAAAGTTACAGAACAATGGCAATGGTAATGCTATATATATATATATATATATATATATATGTATGTATCTGCAAAGAGTTGCCGAAAATTATATCTAATAATTAGAGATGAGTGAACCGGGTTCAGGTTTCAGTTGATCCGAACCCCAATGTTCGGCATTTGATTAGCTGGGGCTGTTGAACTTGGATAAAGCTGTAAGGTTGTCTGGAACACATGGATCCAGCCAATGACTATATCCATGTTTTCCACATAACCTTAGCGCTTTATCCAAGTTCAGCAGCCACCACTAATCAAATGCCGAAAGTTCGGGTTCGGATCGACTCGAGCATGCTCCAGGTTCGCTCATCTCTATTAATAATATGACTCACCAAAAGTGAAAGCTGTGTAAACGGATGTGCACACTTGTTTTGGAGGGCAGATCACACTGTTGTCCGAGCATGTCCAGGATGTAAAAGACCTGCACTCTATACACGAGAGAGCGTCACCTAGAGAGACATCACACAGCGCAGAGATCAGTCATCAGGTAATGTTACTAAGATCAGATGTATAATCCTCATCACACATCAGGAGGGAAGAGCTGTCCTACAGGGATATACTGCTCTGTCTACCAGGTATAGAAGTGTTAATATTGAAACACATTATTATTATTATTATTATTATTATTATTATTATTATTATCTTACTTGTTGCTATAAGAGCTGAGAGGAGACTCAGGATCCCGGTCAGGGACGTCATGGTTCTGCTCCTGTAGACGGATCCTACTGTGAGATGGATGGAAACCTCGGTTGTGACTTCCTAATCTGGAGGCTTTTTTTCTTTGGGACGTGGGAGGATCTTCTCACTAAGGAATGAAACTGACAACAGGAAATACTAAGAAATTAAACGTAATTTATGTTTTACTTACCACCATGATACAAGGCAGAGCCAGAAAGAAGCTTATAGTGTGCTAAGTGCTGAATATCAAGCCTGCAAATGCTTAAATAGAAACTAACAGCAGATTAGAAGCTTCTAGTATGTTTCCATAGGACCGGAGACACTGAGGATGAAGGCCATTTTCTTACAGTATGTTTATGCCCAGCAGGTGCTTTTTTTTATTAATCTTCACTTTCTTCAAAGTGTAAATGAGATGTTTCAGTGAACTAGGGGATGGACGTCCCTCCTCAGTCCATTGTTCTGCCCCAAGGGGCGCCTGGTGTTATAAGCTAGGGCAGATGGCATGTACCACTTTGGCACATGTTACGGTGGCCTGGAGTTGTACTGTGTGTGCCCACCCCTGGATATACTATAACCAGCCAATAGTTAAAAAGGTTCAAACTTTTACTTGTAGAAACTTCTTAAAGGCACAGTACACAATAGAATAGTGTCTCTTGAATAGAGGTGTGATACAGACAGTTTGGAGCAGGGCCGGCATCAGCACCCTGCTTACCTGGGCAAGTGCCGTGGCCCACAGCATCCCTAGGGGCCCAATCCCACCAGGGCTGCTTTCATTCCACACTCAGACTGGGTGGTAGGTAGGGAACATTCACCTCCCTGCTCAGCCAGACAGTGTCTCCTCCGTGCTGTAGATCTGCCTGCTCTGCACTCCCTGCACCTTTCTACCCTGGCCTAGACCTGGTTAGAGGAGGCCAGAGCAGCAGAGAAGCTCAGCTCTCAGGCCAGGAGACTTGTGAGTATACAAAGGGGAGGGGTGGGGTGGGGCATGTTACTCCCCAATTGGTGCAAAACTATAACTCCAATCATGCACTGCTAGCAGGACATGATGGGAGTTATAGTTTGATAACAACTGAAGAGCCACTTATTGGGAAACAGTGATTAGTGAGACTGTATATTTAGTGTGGTGTTCTCTGACATATAACTTTCCAATTGCAGAAAAACTACAACTCCAGTCTGACACATTTAACATTTAACTTTTCTTAGACTTGAGCTTGACTTTGACAAGTGATGGTGACAATGGGCTGTCTGCAGGGGAGATTATAGGTTTTAGTCACTTTAGAGACACTTTCCCGCTGGGTCTGAAAAGGAGGGATGACCTTAGGGGGTCATGGGGGTGTGGCCTAAGTCATAGACCTTGGGGGGTGCACCAAAATCTGAGAAATCTGACACACTGCAAGCAAAGTAATAGTTGGTCTAATCTTAGGCTCCGTTCACACTGATCAAAATTGGCATCCTCCGTGTCATAATGGGAGTCTATGGGAGGCTCGCGCGGCTCATCTCTCCACTCTGAAGAATGAACGTGTTGACAGGAAGGCTGGCGGGATTCATCCGATGAATGGAGCTGTTATTCTCAATGGGCGTCGGACTCATCTCAGCAGCGCGCGCATCGGGCTTCAGACGGGGATATCTCAGTCCCGGGACCGGGTCCAGGAACGGGACTTGGCGAGATGGGGTAAGTATCTGGGGCTCTAGCGGGGGGGGGGGGGGGGGGTCGGGCGGCACGGGGGGTGACAGATTCCCTTTAATAAGGCTGAGATCACAATTCCACACTGATAAGGCTGAGATAACACTGCCATAGGCTCTGTATAAAGTCTCTGTCAGCAATTGATTCCCAGATCAGATCCCCCGTAACAATGTGACTGATCTGTAGGACCCAGTAATAATGGCAGTAGTAATGTCTAATATTAACCCCCCCCCCCTGTAGTCAGTAATAATGCCCACCTTCCCCAATAATAAATCCCTCTTCCCTAGTAATAATGCCCACCTTCCCCAATAAAAAAAATCCCTCTTTCCTAGTAATAATGCCCCCTTCCCAACAATAACAACCCCTGTGGCCAGTAATAGTGCCCACCCTGTAACTGGATGCAATGCCCTCTGTAGACAGATATGCCCCCTTTAGACAGAAAGGCCTATAGCCAGGTATGCCCCCAGGAGCTAGGTATGGCATTGGTGTGTCATAGTGCTGTTCCTCTGTTATTCTTCCTGGAAATCTTGGAATACATTGATCACAGGGTGTTAGGGCCTTATTACACAGAGAGATTATCGGCCAAATAGGCAGATATTGCTCTGTGTGATACAGACAGTGATCAGCCATAGAAGAGAAACTCATTAGCTGATCGCTGTCTTTTAAACATGTTTAAAAATCATCGGCTGCTGATCACGTATCCCAGCCCCCTGATTAAATGGAATTTATATATCCCAATCATACCCCCACTCTCCTCCCCCATTTAAGTGATTACACTGCAGTTACATCCAGGGACTCACAGGTGATGTTTTCAGCACAGTCCTCACCTCTATACAAAGTCCCCATGTATTATCCCACACAGTAATAGTGCCCACTCTTTGCCCATATAATAGGCCCTCACTGTGCCCCTCGTGGTATACATAGCCCCTTTTGTGACCTCATATGTTATATATAACCCCTCTGTGTCCCCATATAGTGTACATATACCCCTTCTGTGCCCCACATATTTTATATAGGCCTCTTCTGTGCCTCCCATATGGTGGTTATATGCCCCATATAGTCTTTACATTCCCCCTCCAGGGGCGGACATAGACTACAGAGGGCCCCTGTGCAAAAAATGTGCTTGGGCCACCCCATAACATAATTGTACTGCCACCCTTCTGCTTTAAAGGTACACACACAGATGAATGATATGTTCTCCCGAGTATCTGGGACATGTGCCCTGAATTCTCGTGAGGGCCCTACAGCACAGTCATCATGGTGCACTGGAGGAGCCTCTGGTGGGCCCCGTTGTCTGTGCTGTCCTGCAGTCGGAGCAGGTTCCAGCATTGAACTGATGCTGGAGACACTCAAACAAACAGTAAGAAGTAACATGTTGACTCGGTCCCATCCTGCACTGATCTGTATCTGTGACCACAACAGCCTTGTGAATAATAACTACAACTCTCAGAATGCCCATGCTCTCAGGGTATGTTGGCAGTTGTAGTTTCTTGACTTGTCTGTTCATATGTACTTAAACTCCCAGCATAGAGTGCATAGGGACAGGACTTTATTTAGGACAAGTGTACGGGTATGATAGTCTTGACATATCACCATACATATCACCACATATATCACCATACATATCACACCATATATCTCCATACATATCACCATACATATCACCACATATGTCACCACATATATCACCATACATATCACCACATATATCACCATACATATCACACCATATATCTCCATACATATCACCATACATATCACCACATATGTCACCACATATATCACCATACATATCACCACATAAATCACCATACATATCACCACATATATAACTATACATATCACCACATATACAACCATACTTATCATCACATATATCACCATACATATCACCACATATATCACTATACATATCACCACACATATCACCACATATATCACCAAACATGTCACCACATATATCAATACACATATCACCATACATACCACCACATATATCACCATAGACATGACCACATATATCACCATACGTATCACCTCATATATCACCACATACTGTATATCACCATACTTATCACCATACATATCACCAAATATATCACCATTCATATTACCATACATATCACCACATATATCATCATACATATAACCATACATAACTCCCCATATATCACTATACATATCACCACATATATCATCATTTATATCACCACATATATCATCATACATATAACCATACATACCATCACATATATCACTATACATATCACCAAATATATCACTATACATTTCACCACATATATCACCATACATATCACCATATATATCACCATACTTATCACCACATATATTACCATACATACCACCACATCTATCACCATACATATCACCATACATTATACCACATATATCACTATACATATCACCATACATATCACGACAAATATCACCATACTTATCACCACATATATCACCATACATATCACCACATACAGTATGTCACCATATATATCATTATACATATCACTACATCTATCACCATACATATCACCACATTTATCACCATACTTATCACCACATATATCACCATACATATCACCACATATGTCACCACATACATAGCCATACATATCACCACATATATCACTATACATATCACCACATATATCACCATACATATCACCACATATATAACCCTACATATCACCACATATATCACTATACATATCACCATATATATCACCACATATTTCACAATACTTATCACCACTTATATCACCATACATATCACAACAAATATCACTATACATATCACCACATATATCACCATACATATCACCACATATATCACCATACTTATTACCACATATATCACCACAAATGTCACCACATATATCACCATACATATCACCACATATGTCACCACATATGTCACCACATATATCACCATACATATCACCATATATGTCACCACATATATCACCATACATATCAACACATATATCACCATGCATGTCACCACCTATATCACCATACATATCACCACTTATGTCACCACATATATCACCATCCATATCACTACATCTATCACAATACATGTCACCACATATATGACCACATATATCACCATACATATCACCACATATATCACTATAGATATCACCACATATATCACCATACACATCACCACATATATCACCATACGTATCACCTCATATATCACCACATATATCACCATATTTATCACCATACATATCACCACATATATTACCATTCATATTACCATACATATCAGCACATATATCACTATACATATCACCTCTTAAATATCATCATACATAAAACCATACATACCACCCCATATATCACTATACATATCACCACATATATCGTCATACATATCACCACATATATCATCACACATATAACTATACATACTATCACATATATCATTATATATATCACCACATATATCACTATACATTTCACCACATATATCACCATACATATCACCATACTTATCACCACATATATTACCATACATACCACCACATATATCACCATACATATCACCATACATTATAGCACATATATCACTATACATATCACCACACATATCACAACATATATCACCATACTTATCACCACATATATCACCATACATATCACCATACATATCACCACATATATCACTATACATATCACCACATATATCACCATACAGATCACCAGATATATCACTATACATATCACCACATATATCACCACATATATCACCATACATATCACCACATATATCACTATAAATATCACCACATATATCACCATACATATCACCACATATATCACTATACAAATCACCACATATATCACCATACATATCACCACATATATCACCATACATTATACCACATATATCACTATACATATCACCACATATATCATCATACATATAACAATACATACCACTACATATATCACTAAACATATCACCACATATATCCCTATACATTTCAACACATATATGACCATACATATCACCACATTTATCACCATACTTATCACCACATATATCACCATACATATCATCACATATGTCACCACATACATAACCATACATATCACCACATATATTACCATACATATCACCACATATGTCACCTCATATATCACCATACATATCACTACATATATCACCATACATATCACTACATATATCACCATACATGTCACCACATATATCACCATACATGTCACCACATATATCACCATACATATCAACACATATATCACCATACATATCACCACATATATCACTATATATATCACCATACATATCACCACATATATCTACATAAATATCAACACATATATCACTATACATATCACCACATATGTCACCACATATATCAGCATACATATCACCACATATGTCACCACATATAGCACCATACATATCACCACATATGTCACCACATATATCACCATACATATCACTACATATATCACCACATATATCACCATTGAAATTACCATACATATCACCACATTTATCACTATACATATCACCACATATATCATCATACATATAACCATACATACCACCACATATATTACTATACATCTCACAACATATATCACCATACATATCACCAAACATATCACCACATTTATCACCATACTTATCACCACATATATCACCATACATATCACCACATATGTCACCACATACATAACCATACATATCACCACATATGTCACCACATACATAACCATACATATCACCACATATATCAGCATACATATCACCACATATATCACCATACATATCACCACATATATCACCATACATATTAATACATATATCACCATACATGTCACCACATATATCACCATACATATCACCATACATTATACCACATATATCACTATACATATCACCACATCTATCACCATACATATCACCACATTTATCACAATACATATCACCACATATGTCACCACATATATAATCATACATATCACATATATCACCATACATATCACCACATATATCACCATACAGATCAGCAAGTATATCACTATACATATCACCACATATATCACCACATATATTACCACACATATCACCACATATGTCACCACATATATCACCATACATATCAACACATATATCACCATGCATGTCACCACCTATATCACCATACATATCACCACATATGTCACCACATATATCACCATCCATATCACTACATATATCACTATACATATCACCACATACATCATCATACATATAACCATACATACCACCCCATATATCACTATACATATCACTGCATATATCATCATGCATATCACCACATATATCATCACACATATAACTATACATACCATCACATATATCACTAAACATATCACCACATATATCACTATACATTTCACCCCATATATCACCATACATATCACCATACATTATACCACATATATCACTATACATATCACCATACATATCACAACATATATCACCATACTTGTCACCACATATATCACCATACATATCACCACATATGTCACCACATACATAACCATACATATCTCCACATATATCAGCATACATATCACCACATATATCATTATACATATCACCATACATATCACCACATATATCACTATACATATTACCACATGTATCACCACATATATCACCATACATATCACCACATATATCACTATAAATATCACCACATATATCACCATACATATCACCACATATATCACCATACATTATACCACATATATCACCATACATTATACCACATATATCACTATACATATCACAACATATATCACCATACTTATCACCACATATATCACCATACATATCACCACATACAGTATGTCACCACATATATCATTATACATATCACTACATCTATCACCATACATATCAAAACAATTATCACCATACTTATCACCACATATATCACCATACATATTACCACATATGTCACTACATACATAACCATACATATCACCACATATATCACCATACATATCACCACATATATCACCATACATATCAACACATATATTACCAGACATATCAACACATATGTCACCACATATATCACCATATATATCACCACATATATCACCACATTTATCACCATACATATCATCACATATGTCACCACATATATCAGCATACATATTAACACATATGTCACCACATATATCACCACATATATCATCATACTTATCACCATACATATGACCATACATATCACCACACACATCACCACATATATCACCATACATATTACCATACATATAACCACACATATCACCACGTATATCACTATACATATCACCCTACTTATCACCACATATATCACCATTCATATCACCACATATATCACTATACATATCACCAAATATATCATCATACATATAACCATATATACCACCACATATATCACCATTCATATTACCATACATATCAACATAAATATCACCACATATATCACCATTGATATTACCATACATATCACCACATATATCACCATTGATATTACCATACATATAACCACATATATCACCCTACATATCACCACATATATCATCACATATATCATAATACTTATCACCATACATATCACCGTACATATCACCATACACATCACCACACACATCACCACATATATCACCATACACATTACCATACATATCACCACACAGAGCACCACATATGTCACCATACATATAACCATACATATCACTACATATATCACTATACATTTCAGCCTACAAATAACCATGCTTTTCACCACATATATCACCATACATATCACCACATATAACACCGTAGATATCACCACATATATCACTATACATATCACCACAAATATCACTATACATATCACCACATATATCACCATACATATCACCACATATATCACCATACATTATACCACATATATCACTATACATATCACCAAATATATCACCAAACATATCACCATATTTATCACCATACTTATCACTACATATATCACCATACATATCACCATACATATCACCACATATATCACCATACATATCACCACATATATCACTATACATATCACCACATATATCACTATACATATCACCACATATATCACCATACATATCACCACATATATCACTATACATATCACCACATATATCTCCATAAATATCAACACATATATCACTATACAAATCAGCACATATGTCACCACATATATCAGCATACATATCACCACATATGTCACCACATATAGCACCATACATATCACACATATGTCACCACATATATCACCATACATATCACCACATATATCACCATTGATATTACCATACATATCACCACATATATCACTATACATATCACCACATATATCATCATGCATATAACCATACATACCACCACATATATCACTATACATATCACCACATATATCACCATACATATCACCATACATATCACCACATATATCAGCATACATATCACAACATATATCACCATACATATCACCAAATATATCACCAAAAATATCACCACATTTATCACCATACTTATCACCATATATATTACCATACATATCACCACATACATAACCATACATATCACCACATATATCAGCATACATATCACCACATATATAACCATACATATCACCACATATGTCACCACATATATCACCATACATATCACCACATTTATCACCATACATATCACTACATATATCACCATACTTGTCACCACATATATCACCATAGATATCACCACATATATCACCATACATATCACCAAATATATCACCAAACATATCACCACATTTATCACCATACTTATCACCACATATATCACCATACTTATCACCACATATATCACCATACATATCACTACATATATCACCATACATGTCACCACATATATCACCATACATATCACCACATATATCACTATACATATCACCACTTATATCACCATAAATATCAACACATATATCACTATACATATCGCCACATATGTCACCAAATATCCAAATATATCTGCATACATATCAGCACATATGTCACCACATATAGCACTATACATATCACCACATATGTCACCACATATATCACCATACATATCACTACATATATCACCATACATATCACCACATATATCACCATTGATATTACCATACATATCACCACATATATCACTATACATATCACCACATATATCATCATGCATATAACCATACATACCACCACATATATCACTATACACGGAAATGCAGCCCCCACACCCCTAAATAATGAAGGACAACAGTTGGAATAAAAAGGCCGTGGCACTTTATTATGGGTAAACACAATAACAATGTTAAGCCCAATCAATAAATAAATAAATAAATAATAAATAAATAAGTAATAAATACCATACTCAGGGCTTAACGATAAAACCATGTCCGCCCGAAGGCAGGGCGACAATACCCCCCACTAGTAAAGTGCCACGACAAACTTGACTTTAATAAATAAGGGAGGGAGGGCGGGAGCAGCAATCTTCTTCTCTCACTCCACGCCGACTGAGCAGCGCAGGGCAGGTTCCCATATAAGTACTGCTTGAATTCTCCCTCACAAACTTAAGAGCCAATCACAAGCGCGGGCAGATAGTTATTTTTAGCTCTCCCTTTTCCCGCACATTTCCCATGGCCAATCACAGTAGGGTCTGTTGCTGGCCAGAAGTCCACACACACCTGAAAGATAAAAAAGGGGGGGGAGGGGAAGAGAGCACAAACCTGACAAGAACAACCGTACCTAATCTAACACTAACAACAATAACTTTACCATAAGGGGATGAGGGGCGCAATTCCGTGTGTCCCCCTTTGATAAAGGGGGGCCCTTTCACGGAAATGCAGCCCCCACACCCCTAAATAATGAAGGACAACAGTTGGAATAAAAAGGCCGTGGCACTTTATTATGGGTAAACACAATAACAATGTTAAGCCCAATCAATAAATAAATAAATAAATAATAAATAAATAAGTAATAAATACCATACTCAGGGCTTAACGATAAAACCATGTCCGCCCGAAGGCAGGGCGACAATACCCCCAAAAGCCCGGTCAGTTTACTGACCGGGCCCCCCTTCCAATCGTGCCACGGCACCCAAATCCACCATGGACTGGAAATGGGCATTTAAAATATCTGACCCAATGCAAGATAGATGCACTGAGTCAGACCAATAAAAGCCAGGGACATATCCTTCCAACTCTAAATGCCTGAAGGATAAACCTCCTAACGAGGTGATGAATCTGGATACAGCATAGTTAATTCTCTTTCTGATTTTCTCATGGAAGTACAGTCCTCTCTTTATCCAAGCCAGACGGGGGATAATTTCAGAAAAAATTAGAATACATTTAGGAAAAATGCACTTGAATAGAGATAGGTCCCTCTTTATTTCACATAGCAAATCAAGAGTCTTAACCTTTCCTATGTCATTACCCCCGGCATGTATAATTAAGATGTCCGGAGGAGGCAGAGCAGCGGCTAAATTCTGAAGGATGCAATATAAATCCCTCCACCGGAGGCCGCTATATCCAAACCATTGAATCTCGAATTCATCTCTGTTAAAACTGAGGTTAGCCCCATATGTGCGCTGCTCCGCTCTTTTAGCAGCCCATACTACAAACGAGTGGCCCAGAATCCAGACCTGTTTTTTACCGCCTAGGAGAGAAAAGAGAAATTAACTACAAAACTAAAGCTGGCCTAATATACAACTTAAAACGATTAGAATCCCAACGGCCCAACCTCCTGATCAACTGTTCATCTAACCCTGCAGAAGCAGCCTCAGTAGCTGCACCTATGCGAAAAGAGTGACTGGTGAAGCGCAGATTACCCAAACCCAAATTAACTAAACATAATCTAAGTACTCTGTTGAATTGATACCGGGTTACAAAAGACAGGTCCTCATGAATAAAAAGCACACCATCAATAGCAGGTCTGATTGCTAGATATGAACTTAGACACTTGATAGGACATACCTCAGAACCAGAAAAAGCATTAATACGCAGAACAGAACCCCTACCCAGCTGATCTGTCTTAGAAAACCTAATCAAAACACTCAAAATACCAGAGGAAATAGAAACATCCGACAACAATAAACCAGAAGGGGAGATTTTGCTAAAAGATACCAACTCACCCAACCTAAAAGCACCGAAAAAGGCCAGAGAGAACAATGCTTGAAATAAAACGACTTCAAAGTCAGAAGAACAGACTGACACCAAACTACCATGTAATTTTAACAGAAGATCAACAGTAATAGGACGACGAGCGTCAGGTGAAACCCGCCCTTTCTTATATCCCTTTAAAACCTGCTTGACAATGAAAAAACCAGAAACACTGCTGAAGCCAAATAATTTAAGGAAGAAAGAAACACCAGCCAACATTTTTACAATAGCAGAATGTGAAAGATGTTTACTAATCAGCATATTAACAAATGCTAAAGTCAACCAGACATCGTGCTGCAGATAATGCTCCTGTAAGGACAAGCAAAATACCTTCCATTGAGACCATGCGGCTGAGTAAGCAGCCCATGTGCGCGGAGCTACTGCGCTTCTAATGAGCTGAGCTGTTACTCCAAGATCAGGGACCACAGATGACTTGGACACGCTATGCCCTCCACTTCTGCCTCCGGCGCCAGACGCCTGAAATCTGTGAACTGACCACGAGACAGTGCATCAGCTATGGTATTTTTAGACCCTTGCAAATGTACAGCTTTAAGCCAAATATTGCATGACATACAATACAATACTATATGCCGTAATAACTTTACCACCATAGGTGATTTAGATGACAAACAATTGATTGCGTAGATTACACCTTTGTTGTCAGATCTCAACAGAATACTTCTATTACTGAACTCTCTACCCCAAATGACTAAGGCCACTAACACAGGGAACAGTTCCAACAAAACGATATTAGAACAAACACCTGCCTGAACCCATGCATCAGGCCACGGTTCAGCAGACCATTTACCAGCAAAGAAGGCGCCATAGCCATGCGCGCCAGCAGCGTCAGTGTATAATGACAACGCATCCGCTTCCACAAATTCGGGTAAAAACACAGTATGCCCATTAAAAGAGGACACGAACTCTAACCACATGCTCAGGTCCTCTTTTAAAGGTTTAGTAAGACGGACATGAGCACGGGGGGACTCCAGACCCGCAGTAGCTGCGTACAACCTTTTAGAGAAAACCCGCCCCATGGGAATAACCCGCACAGTAAAGTTCAGGAGCCCTAAAAGAGACTGTAATTCCTTCAATGTCACCTTGCTTTTTAATAACATACGCTCCAGTACACCCTTCAGTTTGAACAATTTCTCAGGTGGCAAACGGAACTCCATTTTTAAAGAGTCCAGAGTGATGCCCAGAAACTCCAAACAGTGACATGGACCAACCGTTTTGTCCTCCGCCAGTGGGATACCAAAAACCTTGGAAAACCAATTAAAATTAGACAGCAAATCCGCACAAGCGGAGGAGTCAGAACGGCCAATAAACAAAAAATCATCTAAATAGTGCACGACAGCGCCCTCTGGTACGCTGTCGCTCACTACCCAATGAAGAAAAGAAGCAAATGTCTCAAAATAATAACATGATAAAGTAAAACCCATGGGTAAACAGCAATCGAAGTAAAACATATTATCAAAATAAAAACCGAGGGAGTTAAAACCGTCTGGATTAACAGGGAGCAAACGAAATGCAGATTTAATATCACACTTGGCTAAGTATGAGCCCACACCAAACAATCGTAGCACTTTGACAGCATCAGATAGAGAAGCATAAGAGACAGAGGCTAGAGATTTATCCGCATCATCATTCAAAGAATAATGCAACGGATAAGATAAGTGGTGAATCAATCTAAAAGTCCCGGGTTCTCTCTTAGGGACCAAACCCAAGGGGGAGATACGAAAGTCAGGAAAGGGGGGTGCGGAAAAGGGGCCCGCCACCCTCCCCTCCAAAACTTCCTTTCTTATTTTTTTCTTGACTATATCCTCATGTATAGAAACTGACTTTAGATTATTGATAATAATACAACCTTTCCCAGAATATGGTGGGACATCAAAACCTATAGCGAAACCCTGAACAATTAAATTAGCCTTCTGTCTGTCTGGATATTTGTCTAGGTACGGTAACATTTTTTCCAGTTTCACTGGAGTCGATGCTTTTGGCCAGCAATTCTTTTGTAGAGGGCAGCCCCTGTCCAGCTTGTGCAGCTCGCTTGAAACATCGTGACATGGAGTGCTGACCGCCACAAAAGGAACACTCGTGGCGATAGCGACAGTTGGAGGCCCATTTACAGGATCCCTCATTAAAGGCAAAACAAGTGCCCTTACGAAAAGTACCCTGCACAGAGGCCGGTGGTTTGGAGGCAGCGCTCCTCTGGGGTAACATCAAACTCAGCCATAGGCCTACATCTTTGTTTCCCCATCTAAGATTAGGGTGTACAGTAAGCTTCTGTCTAAATGCCTCATCGTAATAAAACCAGGCCATACCGCCGAAGCTGCGGTACGCCTCTAGAATGTTGTCCATATGTTGAAATAATGCAGAGCATAACTCTGGACGTTTCTCACCCATGACTGCACAGTATATAGCAAAGGCATGTAACCAATTAAATATGTACCGGGGTGGTTTCTTTCTATCATCTTCAGACTTATCCTCAGTTTTTTTAACCGCTACTTCTCTATTAGACGGTAACAATGACAATAAATCAATGAAGTCACCACGCCATATTTTATCCTTTACATTTTGCTGCAAATGAAAACCCAGTGGGGAAACTTCGCAGGCTAGAGCCTCTTTAACACAACATTCTGGCACACCAGCACTCTTTTCTATCACTGGCGTTACATTAGAAGCAGAGCACTCTAAGCCTGACACACTCACATTAGGGGCAGCACTTGAACTCTGAGACCACACATTTAAGAGAGATGGGTTACTAGGCAAACCCTTTGCCACTAGGGCGCAAAACTGTCTCACTGCATCATTGTTAACTAAGGCAGACATACTAACAGAAGGGACAGGACCCACATGAAGATTCTCACCCACAGCTGCTGACTCTGCTGCACCTCCGTGCTGTGGTGTATGGCTGTCACTGCTGGGCTGCTGTGATGACTCATCTCTGTGTGCTGGAGATCTGTGCCGCCTCCTGCTGGAGCTGCTGCCATGACGACGATCCCCACGGGCCCGAGACTCTTCAGGAGGGGGGGGGAGGGACGGGAGCTGAGCCAGTTCTCTTACTGCTGCTCCTCCTCCTCTTCTCAGGACGTTCCCCATGTCTGTTCCTGGATCGATGATGCCTCTCAGCAGGGGCATCCGCTTCCTGCTCAGCCGGATCTCTAGGAGGCAGTATCCGACAGATGACCCTTCTCGATGGCCCCGCCTCTTCCTCTTCTGGTCTGGCCTCAGCAACTGTAGGCACCGGTTCCTGAAGGCATCTACGCAGCCATGCCTCTCCGCCTGCTCCCTCAGCCTTCCTCAGCAACTCAGCCAGAAGATTCTCCATCCCGGCGATTACTATCTCTTGCAGCCAGAACCGACAGGTAAGACTGCTGCCCCGCCGCTGCCCGGAGCCTGCTCTTTCTCAGTGAACTGGCTATGCTAATAAGCACCACACCGTCACAAGTTAGCTCCTTTACAGTGAGCTGCGCTATGCTAATAAGCACCACACAGACACAGGTCAGCTCCTTCACAGGCAGACAGCAGCAGCAGCAGCAATCTTCTTCTCTCACTCCACGCCGACTGAGCAGCGCAGGGCAGGTTCCCATATAAGTACTGCTTGAATTCTCCCTCACAAACTTAAGAGCCAATCACAAGCGCGGGCAGATAGTTATTTTTAGCTCTCCCTTTTCCCGCACATTTCCCATGGCCAATCACAGTAGGGTCTGTTGCTGGCCAGAAGTCCACACACACCTGAAAGATAAAAAAGGGGGGGGAGGGGAAGAGAGCACAAACCTGACAAGAACAACCGTACCTAATCTAACACTAACAACAATAACTTTACCATAAGGGGATGAGGGGCGCAATTCCGTGTGTCCCCCTTTGATAAAGGGGGGCCCTTTCATATCACCACATATATCACCATACATATCACCATACATATCACCACATATATCATCACACATATAACTATACATACCATCACATATATCACTAAACATATCAGCACATATATCACTATACATTTCACCCCATATATCACCATACATATCACCATACATTATACCACATATATCACTATACATATCACCATACATATCACAACATATATCACCATACTTGTCACCACATATATCACCATACATATCACCACATATGTCACCACATACATAACCATACATATCTCCACATATATCAGCATACATATCACCACATATATCATTATACATATCACCATACATATCACCACATATATCACTATACATATTACTACATGTATCACCACATATATCACCATACATATCACCACATATATCACTATAAATATCACCACATATATCACCATACATATCACCACATATATCACCATACATTATACCACATATATCACCATACATTATACCACATATATCACTATACATATCACAACATATATCACCATACTTATCACCACATATATCACCATACATATCACCACATACAGTATGTCACCACATATATCATTATACATATCACTACATCTATCACCATACATATCAAAACAATTATCACCATACTTATCACCACATATATCACCATACATATTACCACATATGTCACTACATACATAACCATACATATCACCACATATATCACCATACATATCACCACATATATCACCATACATATCAACACATATATTACCAGACATATCAACACATATGTCACCACATATATCACCATATATATCACCACATATATCACCACATTATCACCATACATATCATCACATATGTCACCACATATATCAGCATACATATTAACACATATGTCACCACATATATCACCACATATATCATCATACTTATCACCATACATATGACCATACATATCACCACACACATCACCACATATATCACCATACATATTACCATACATATAACCACACATATCACCACGTATATCAACTATACATATCACCCTACTTATCACCACATATATCACCATTCATATCACCACATATATCACTATACATATCACCAAATATATCATCATACATATAACCATATATACCACCACATATATCACCATTCATATTACCATACATATCAACATAAATATCACCACATATATCACCATTGATATTACCATACATATCACCACATATATCACCATTGATATTACCATACATATAACCACATATATCACCCTACATATCACCACATATATCATCACATATATCATAATACTTATCACCATACATATCACCGTACATATCACCATACACATCACCACACACATCACCACATATATCACCATACACATTACCATACATATCACCACACAGAGCACCACATATGTCACCATACATATAACCATACATATCACTACATATATCACTATACATTTCAGCCTACAAATAACCATGCTTTTCACCACATATATCACCATACATATCACCACATATAACACCGTAGATATCACCACATATATCACTATACATATCACCACAAATATCACTATACATATCACCACATATATCACCATACATATCACCACATATATCACCATACATTATACCACATATATCACTATACATATCACCAAATATATCACCAAACATATCACCATATTTATCACCATACTTATCACTACATATATCACCATACATATCACCATACATATCACCACCATATATCACCATACATATCACCACATATATCACTATACATATCACCACATATATCACTATACATATCACCACATATATCACCATACATATCACCACATATATCACTATACATATCACCACATATATCTCCATAAATATCAACACATATATCACTATACAAATCAGCACATATGTCACCACATATATCAGCATACATATCACCACATATGTCACCACATATAGCACCATACATATCACACATATGTCACCACATATATCACCATACATATCACCACATATATCACCATTGATATTACCATACATATCACCACATATATCACTATACATATCACCACATATATCATCATGCATATAACCATACATACCACCACATATATCACTATACATATCACCACATATATCACCATACATATCACCATACATATCACCACATATATCAGCATACATATCACAACATATATCACCATACATATCACCAAATATATCACCACATATGTCACCACATATATCACCATACTTATCACCATATATATTACCATACATATCACCACATACATAACCATACATATCACCACATATATCAGCATACATATCACCACATATATAACCATACATATCACCACATATGTCACCACATATATCACCATACATATCACCACATTTATCACCATACATATCACTACATATATCACCATACTTGTCACCACATATATCACCATAGATATCACCACATATATCACCATACATATCACCAAATATATCACCAAACATATCACCACATTTATCACCATACTTATCACCACATATATCACCATACATATCACTACATATATCACCATACATGTCACCACATATATCACCATACATATCACCACATATATCACTATACATATCACCACTTATATCACCAT
This sequence comes from Dendropsophus ebraccatus, assembly GCF_027789765.1. Lineage (NCBI taxonomy): Eukaryota > Metazoa > Chordata > Amphibia > Anura > Hylidae > Dendropsophus > Dendropsophus ebraccatus. The sequence continues at coordinate 82,191,741 of NC_091465.1, read as the reverse complement.
AAATATCAACACATATATCACTATACATATCGCCACATATGTCACCAAATATCCAAATATATCTGCATACATATCAGCACATATGTCACCACATATAGCACTATACATATCACCACATATGTCACCACATATATCACCATACATATCACTACATATATCACCATACATATCACCACATATATCACCATTGATATTACCATACATATCACCACATATATCACTATACATATCACCACATATATCATCATGCATATAACCATACATACCACCACATATATCACTATACATATCACCACATATATCACCATACATATCACCATACATATCACCACATATATCAGCATACATATCACAACATATATCACCATACATATCACCAAATATATCACCAAAAATATCACCACATTTATCACCATACTTATCACCATATATATTACCATACATATCACCACATACATAACCATACATATCACCACATATATCAGCATACATATCACCACATATATAACCATACATATCACCACATATGTCACCACATATATCACCATACATATCACCACATTTATCACCATACATATCACTACATATATCACCATACTTGTCACCACATATATCACCATAGATATCACCACATATATCACCATACATATCACCAAATATATCACCAAACATATCACCACATTTATCACCATACTTATCACCACATATATCACCATACATATCACTACATATATCACCATACATGTCACCACATATATCACCATACATATCACCACATATATCACAATACATATCACCACATATATCACCATATATATCACCACATATATCACTATACATATCACAACATATATATCCATAAATATCAACACATATATCACTATACATATCGCCACATATGTCACCAAATATATCTGCATACATATCAGCACATATGTCACCACATATAGCACTATACATATCACCACATATGTCACCACATATATCACCATACATATCACTACATATATCACCATACATATCACCACATATATCACCATTGATATTACCATACATATCACGACATATATCACTATACATATCACCAAATATATCATCATACATATAACCATATATACCACCACATATATCACCATTCATATTACCATACATATCAACATAAATATCACCACATATATCACCATTCATATTACCATACATATCACCACATATATCACCATTGATATTACCATACATATAACCTCATATATCACCCTACATATCACCACATATATCACCACATATATCACCATACATATCACTATATATATCACCATACATATTACCACATATATCACCATTGATATTACCATACATATCACCACATATATCACTATACATATCACCACATATATCATCATACATATAACCATACATACCACCACATATATCACCATTCATATTACCATACATATTAACATACATATCACCACATATATCACCATTGATATTACCATACATATAACCACATATATTACTATACATATCACCACATCGTACATATAACAATACATACCACTACATATATCACTAAACATATCAACACATATATCCCTATACTTTTAACACATATATGACCATACATATCACAACATATATCACTATACATATCACCACATATGTCACCACATATATCACCATACATATCACAACATATGTAACCACATATATCACCATACATATCACCACATATATCACCATACATATCACCACATATATCATTACATATATCATAATACTTATCACCATACATATCACCGTACATATCACCATACACATCACCACACACATCACCACATATATCACCATACACATTACCATACATATCACCACACATAGCACCACATATGTCACCATACATATCACCACATTTATCACTATATATTTCACCCTACAAATAACCATACTTTTCACCACATATATCACCATACATATCACCACATATATCACCATAGATATCACCACATATATCACCATACATATCACCATACATATCACCACATATATCACTTTACGTATCACCACATATATCACCACATATAGCACCATACTTATCATCACATATATCACCATACATATCACGACATATATCACCATTGATATTACCATACATATCACCACATATATCACTATACATATCACCACATATATCATCATACATATAACCATACATACCACCACATATATCACTATACATATCACCATATATATCACCATACATACCACCACATATATCACTATACATACCACCACATATATCACTGTACATATCACCACATATATCACCATACATATCACAACATATATCACCATACATATCACCAAATATATCACCAAACATATCACCACATTTATCACCATACTTATCACTACATATATCACCATACATATCACCACATACATAACCATACATATCACCACATATATCAGCATACATATCACCACATATATAACCATACATATCACCACATTTATCACCATACATATCACTATATATATCACCATACATGTCACCACATATATCACCATAGATATCTCCACATATATCACCATACATGTGACCATACATATCACCACATATATCACTATACGTATCACCACATATATCACCATACATATCACCAAATATATCACCAAACATATCACCACATTTATCACCATACTTTTCACCACATATATCACTATACATATCACCACATATGTCACCACATATATCACCATACATATCACCACATATATCACCACACATATCACTACATATATATCCCCATACATGTCACCACATATATCACCATACATATCACCACATATGTCACCACATATATCAACATACATATCACCACATATATCACTATACATATCACCACATATATCACCATACATATCACCACATATATCACTATACATATCACCACATATATCTCCATAAATATCAACACATATATCACTATACATATCACCACATATGTCAGCACATATAAAACCATACATATCACCACATATGTCACCACATATATCACCATACATATCACTACATATATCACCATACATATCACCACATATATCACCATTGATATTACCATACATATCACCACATATATCACTATACATATCACCACATATATCATCATACATATAACCATACATACCACCACATATATCACCATCCATATTACCATACATATTAACATACATATCACCACATATATCACCATAGATATCACCATACATATCACCACATATATCACCATTGATATTACCATACATATAACCACATATATTACTATACATATCACCACATCGTACATATAACAATACATATCACTACATATATCACTAAATATATCACCACATATATCCCTATACATTTTAACACATATATGACCATACATATCACCACATATGTCACCATATATATCACCATACATATCACAACATATGTCACCACATATATCACCATACATATCACTACATATATCACCATACATATCACCATACATATCACCACATATATCACCATTGATATTACCATACATATCACCACATATATCACTATACATATCACCACATATATCATCATACATATAACCATACATACCACCACATATTCACTATACATATCACCACATATATCATTATACATATCACCATACATATCACCACATATATCAGCATACATATCACAACATATATCACCATACATATCACCAAATATATCACCAAACATATCACCACATTTATCACTATACTTATCACCATATATATTACCATACATATCACCACATATATAACCATACATATTACCACATATGTCACCACATATATCACCATACATATCACCACATTTATCACCATACATATCACTACATATATCACCATACATGTCACCACATACATAACCATACATATCACCACATATATCACTATACATGTGAATATACATATCACCACATATATCACTATACGTATCACCACATATATCACCATACATATCACCAAATATATCACCAAACATATCACCACATTTATCACCATACTTTTCACCACATATATCACTATACATATCACCACATATGTCACCACATATATCACCATACATATCACCACATATATCACCATACATATCACTACATATATCACCATACATGTCACCACATATTTCACCATACATATCACCACATATGTCACCACATATATCACCATACATATCACTACATATATCACCATACATATCACCACATATATCACCATTGATATTACCATACATATCACCACATATATCACTATACATATCACCACATATATCATCATACATATAACCATACATACCACCACATATATCACTATACATATCACCACATATATCACCATATATATCACCATACATATCATAACATATGTCACCACATATATCACCATACATATCACTACATATATCACTATACATATCACCATACATATCACCACATATATCACCATTGATATTACCATACATATCACCACATATATCACTATACATATCACCACATATATCATCATACATATAACCATACATACCACCACATATATCACTATACATATCACCACATATATCACCATACATATCACCATACATATCACCACATATATCAGCATACATATCACAACATATATCACCATACATATCACCATTGATATCACCATACATATCACCACATATATCACCATTGATATTACCATACATATAACCACATATATTACTATACATATCACCACATATATCCTCATACATATAACAATACATACCACTACATATATCACTAAACATATCACCACATATATCCCTATACATTTTAACACATATATGACCATACATATCACCACATATATCACTATACATATCACCACATATGTCACCACATATAATACCATACATATCACAACATATGTCACCACATATATCATCACATATATCATAATACTTATCACCATACACATTACCATACATATCACCACACATAGCACCACATATTTACCATACATATAACCATACATATCACCACATATATCACTATACATTTCACCCTACAAATAACCATACTTTTCACCACATATATCACCATACATATGACCACATATATCACCATAGATATCACCACATATATCACCATACATATCACCATACATATCACCACATATATCACTTTACGTATCACCACATATATCACCATACATATCACCAAATATATCACCAAAAATATCACCACATTTATCACCATACTTATCACTACCTATATCACCAAACATATCACCACATATATCACTATACATATCACCACATATATCACCATACATATCACCACATATATCACTATACATATCACCACATATATCTCCATAAATATCAACACATATATCACTATACATATCACCACATATGTCACCACATATATCAGCATACATGTCACCACATATAGCACCATACATATCACCACATATGTCACCACATACATCACCATACATATCACTACATATATCACTATACATATCACCATACATATCACCACATATATCACTATACATATCACCACATATATCATCATACATATAACCATACATACCACCACATATATCACTATACATATCACCACATATATCACCATACATATCACCACATATATCAGCATACATATCACAACATATATCACCATACATATCACCACATATATCACCATACATATCACCACATATATCACCATACATATCACTACATATATCACCATACATGTCACCACATATATCACCATAGATATCACCACATATATCACCATACATATCACCACATATGTCACCACATATATCACCTTACATATCACCACATATATCACTATACATATCACCACATATATCACCATACATATCACCACATATATCACTATACATATCACCACATATATCTCCATAAATATCAACACATATATCACTATACATATCGCCACATATGTCACCACATATATCAGCATACATATCACTACATATATCACCATACATATCACCACATATATCACCATTGATATTACCATACATATCACCACATATATCACTATACATATCACCACATATATCACCATACATATCACCATACATATCACCAAATATATCACCAAACATATCACCACATTTATCACCATACTTATCACTACCTATATCACCATACATATCACTACCTATATCACCATACATATCACCACATATATCACCATACATATCACCACATATATAACCATACATATCACCACATATGTCACCACATATATCACCTTACATATCACCTCATATATCACCATACATATCACTACATATATCACCATACATGTCACCACATATATCACCATAGATATCACCACATATATCACCATACATGTGACCATACATATCACCACATATATCACTATACGTATCACCACATATATCACCATACATATCACCAAATATATCACCAAACATATCACCACATTTATCACCATACTTTTCACCACATATATCACCATACATATCACCATACATATCACCACATTTATCACTATATATTTCACCCTACAAATAACCATACTTTTCACCACATATATCACCATACATATCACCACATATATCACCATAGATATCACTACATATATCACCATACATATCACCATACATATCACCACATATATCACTATACGTATCACCGCATATATTACCATACATATCACCAAATATATCACCAAATATATCACTACATTTATCACCATACTTATCACTACATATATCACCATACATATCACCACATTTATCACCATAGTTATCACCATACATATCACCACATATATCACCATTCATATTACCATACATATCACCACATATATCACCATACATATCACCAAATATATCACCAAACATATCACCACATTTATCACCATACTTATCACTACATATATCACCATACATATCACCACATATGTCACCATACTTATCACCACATATATCAGCATACATATCCCCACATATGTCACCACATATATCACCAAACATTTCACAACATATAGCACCACATATATCATCATACTTATCACCATAAAAATGACCATACATATCACCACACACATCACCATATATCACTATACATATTACCAAACATATCAACTCACATATCACCACATATATCACCGTACATATCACCACATATATTACCACATTTATCACCATACTTATTACCATACATATCACCACATATATCACTATACATTTCACCACATATATCACCATACATATCACCATATCTATCACCATACATATCACCACATTTATCACCATACTTATTACAACATATATCACCATACATATCACCACATATGTCACCACATACATTACCATACATATCACCACACATATCACCACATATATCACCATACATATCACCATACATATCACCACATATATCACTATACATATCACCACATATATCACCATACAGATCACCAAATATATCACTATACATATCACCACATATATCAACATACATATCAACAAACATATCACCATACTTATAACCACACATAATACCATACATATTACCACATATATCACCCTACATATCACCATACATATCACCACATATTTCAACATACTTATAACCACTTATATAACCAAACATATCACCACTTATGTAAGCACATATATCACCATACATATCACCACATATATCACCATACATATCACCACATATATCACCATACATATCACCACATATATCACCATACTTATCACCACATATATCACCATACATATCACCACATATGTAAACTCATATATCAGCATACATATCACCACATATATCACTATACATATCACTACATATATCACCATACATATCACCACATATATCACCATACTTATCACCACATATATCACCATACATATCACCACATATGTAAACTCATATATCAGCATACATATCACCACATATGTCACCACATATATCACCATACATATCACCACATATGTAAACTCATATATCAGCATACATATCATCTCACATATCACCACATATATCACCATACATATCACCACATATGTCACCATATATATCACCATACATATCACCAAATATATCACCAGACATATCACCACATATGTCACCATATATATCATCATACATATCACCACATATATCATCACATATATCATAATACTTATCACCATACATATCACCATACATATCACATATCACCACATATATCACCATACATATCATCACATATGTCACCACATATATCACCATACATATCACCACACATATCACCACATATATATAACCATACATATCACCACATATTTTCCACACATATCACCATTTATATCACCACATCTATCACCATACATATCACCACATCTATCACCATACATATCACCACATCTATCACCATACATATCACCACATCTATCACCATACATATCACCACATCTATCACCATACATATCACCACATCTATCACCATACATATCACCACATATATCACTATACTGTACATATTCAGGGCTGCATTTAGACTTAATGCACTAATCCTTAAAGTAAATCTGTCAGCCCCACAGCCCCACCCCTGGACAGGGCCCGGCATACATACAGACACGTGGCGATGACTTTTACACGTAGCGATGTACGCCTGATGATCAATGTTTTTTAGACTGGAATAAAGGACAACAATCAGCTGATGATCATTGTCTTTATTATACATCGTCCAGATAATCAGCAGATTATCGCTCTGTGTAATAGGACCCTCACTACAGGAATATGGGCCCTATACTGTGAGTAGCTGTCACTTCAGTTTCTTCTTATTAAAGACATCTTTATTGCAGCAAACTGGTTTAGGCTATGTTCACACTACGTATATGTCCGGCCGCATATTTTTAGCGGCCGGACATATACGTGTTAAACTCCGGCCGGGGATTTACGTAAGTTTCGGCCGGCTACGTACGGTCTGCGAACTTACGCCCGTAGTCTACTTACGCTTCCCAAGCGCCGTACGTAGCGATTTGACAGCGGTCTTTTACTTGGAAATCTTCGGCTAGCCCCGGACACTCCACAGAACCTTTTGGATCGGCAAATCAAAGTGCAAAAATGAAGAAATCACCACTACGTACAGGACCGCATGTTACGCTACGGGCGTAAGTTACAGCATTTTCGTCCTGAAACAATGATCTGGTTCATTTGTTACGGCGCCGCGTACGATCCTGGCGTAAGTTCATACGTAGTGTGAACTGTGCAGCCGTACTTCTTATACTTTCCATTGTACGCAAACTACGTAAGTCTCCGGCCGCTTATTCACGTAATGCGATACGGACGGAAACTTACGTAGTGTGAACATAGCCTTAACCCTCACAGTGTCTGCACAGGTAACGGATTCGTGAGCTGCAGGGAGGCAGTGTAACGGTTAAACTTTTGGCAATAAATAAATACAAGTTACTGATAAGGAGAAGCTAGTGAAACCTGAGAAGGGATCTGACCCCGTACACACACACACATATCCAGGCCCTGACGCCACACTGCTGTGACCCCCCCCAGCTAGGCCCCAATGAGATCAGAGAGCTGGACTTACACCATGATCTATTCCTCCCTGTACGGCCTATCAGGGGAGGAGACGCTGTCACTCGGCTGCTGCTGCCTGTGTGTGCAGGGCTGGAGACGATTATCAGAGCAGCCGGGGGAACATCCGGAAGTTCCTCTTAAGGCCCTATTCCATGGAACGTTTATTTTTCATAGACTCGCACCAACGACCGCTCGTTAACGATCACTTAACAATTTTTTTTTAGCGAACGATAATACATAATACACCGCGGAATGTGAACGATACCTGTAGTGAAACGATTATTTCGCGGCCGTTACATGGTTCGCCGGGGTGATCATGTAGGCCTTTTTACGAACGACTGGAAGATTTGTAATTTAATGAAATGAGTAGCGAATTATCTTTCAAAGACAAACCGGTTTTTTTTCGACATGCTGAAAAAGATTTTCAAACGATAATATAACGATTTTGCCTTGGTCGTTCGCTCGTTTACACTTCTTCCACGAAGCGATTATCGTTA